>NC_047665.1:42341954-42671120 GCF_011762505.2 Arvicanthis niloticus | reverse complement strand
ATGGGTATGGTGTATTATCTCTCTATTATTCCATAGGAAAGCAGCCTATTTAAAGGCGATTAGTGGCAGAGCAATAGAAAACCAGAGCATCAGTTAATCAGATTTCTCATGGTTGCAGCCTGGGATTGACAGTTATATCTAAATAGACACAGCCTTTTCTCCCTAGTTAGTCTGCAGCAAATCCATCTCTCTTAAATTTCTCTGGCTCTACCTCTAAAGGAATTCTCAAACCTATTTTCTGTCCAATCATATACTGAATGAACTGAAATCAATAAAATGTCTTTCTTATTTCAGTTTCATCGTGGATTTTAAATTCACTTATTATTCCCACAAAGAAATTCTTTTCAGATTTGATTGCAAAATTATGTGTATGACTCATCTTCAGTGAAAAATATTTTTAAAAAATGGAGGAAAGCACAATAATATGGTGATGCTAGATAATGTTTAAAATAAACAGAGAGAGATTACCTTTTAAGGGAAACCTTTGGCATAAAGAGCATGAAAGCCTGTCATGGCGCTGAAGACGGAGGTCAACATCAGGAATGGAGAGTAGAGCATGAAGAAGGAAATCACCGACCTGCCACAGGATGCTTGTGGATAGTTATCATGTGTTCGTACATAAGTTCTTATCTGCTGCCAAAGGTGCCAAACAAAATTATTGCAGAAAACATAAATATTAAGAAACTTATAGGGCTGGAGAAACAGCTCATCAGTTGAGAGCACCAATTGCTTTTTCAGAGGTCCTGTGTTCAATTCTCAGTATTCACATGGTGACTCACAACCATCTATGTAGTCTCATGAGATCTGATGACCTCTTCTGTGTACAGATAGCCCTAACCCTAACCCTAACCCTAACCCTAACCCTAACCCTAACCCTAACCCTAACCCTAACCCCTAACCCTAACCCTAACCCCTAACCCTAACCCTAACCCTAACCCTAACCCTAACCCTAACCCTAACCCTAATCCCAACCCATACATGCAGACAAAACTGATGTACATAAAATAAATAAATTTTTTTAAAAAGAAACATATTATTATTACACACTTACTCATTCAAGTGTTCTCCAAAGGCTCGTTTTTTAAATGATGTCAAATCTTCTGTCCTATTGAGAGGCGGCAAAACTTTCAGGAAACCTTCCCCTCTCCCTTCCCCCTCTTCCTCCCTCTTCCCCTCTCCCTCTCAGTCTTCCTTTCCCTCTTCCATTTGAGTGTCTGTTTGTGTAATGTCTGCCTGTGGGTGTCTTCATCTGTTCCCATTGGCTGCAGAAAAAACATTTTCTCTTTTTATTTCTTTTTTTATTGGATATTATATTTACATTTCAGATTTTATCCCCTTACCCCATTCCCCCCACCACCCAGGAGCCCCCTATCCCATCCCCCTTTTGCTTCTATGAGGTTGTGCCCCCCTATCCCACCACTCACACCTCCCCACCCTCGAATTCCCCCCAACTCGGTGTTCAGCCTTCATGGGACCAAGGATATCCTCTCCCACCTATGTCCAACAAGGTCATCTTCCCCTACATATACAGATAGAGTCATGAGTCCCTCCCTATGTCCTCCCAGGCTGATGGTTTAGAGCCTGGGGAGCTCTGGTTGGTTGGTATTGTTGCTCTTTTCATGGGGGCACAAACCCTTTCAGCTCCTTCAGTCTTCTCTCTAACTCCTCCAATGAGAACCCCTTGATCAGATCAATGGTTAGCTGTGAGCATCCGCCTCTGAATATGTCAGACTCTGGCAGACCTCTAAGGAAACAGCTATATCAGGCTCTTGTCAGCATGTACTTCCTGACATCCACATCAGCGTCTATTTTTGGTGACTGCACATGGGATGGATACCAGGTCTCCAGACAGCTCCTCCTTCAGTTTCTGTCCCACACTTTGTCTCCATATTTGCTCCCTTGAGTATTTTGTTACTCCTTCTAAGAAGGACTGAGGCAGCCACACTTGATCTTCCTTCTTCATGAGCTTCATATGATCTTGGCTATTTCAAGCTTTTGGGCTAATATCCATTTATCAGTGACTAAATACCATGTGTATTCTTTTGTGATTGGGTTACCTCACTCAGGATGATATCTTCTAGTTCCATCCATTTACCTAAGAATTTCTCCAATTCATTATTTTTAATAGCTGAGTAATACTCCATGGCGTAAATGTACCACATTTTTTGTATCCATTACTTTGGTGAAGGACATCTGGGTTCTTTCCAGCTTCTGGCTATTATAAATAGGCTGCTATGAACATAGTAGAGCATATGTCCTTGCTATATGTTGGAGTATCTTCTGGGTATATGCCCAGGAGTGGTATAGCTGGGTCCTCAGGTAGTGCTATGTCCAATTGTCTGAGGAACCTCCAGATTGATTTCCAGAGTGGTTGTACCAGCTTGCATTCTCACCAACAATGGAGGAGTGTTCCTCTTTCTCCACATCCTCTCCAGCATCTACCATCATTTGAATTTTTTATCTTAGCCATTCTGACTGGTGTGAGGTGTTATCTCAGGGTTGTTTTGATTTGCATTTCCCTGATGACTAAGGAAATTGAGCATTTCTTAAGGTGCTTCTCGGCCATTCGAATTTCCTCAGTTGAGAATTCTTTGTTTAGATCTGTACCCCATTTTTAATAGGGTTATTTGATTGTCTGGAGTCTAATTTCTCGAGTTCTTTGTATATATCGGGGTATTTTCTGGGTATATGCCCAGGAGTGGTATAGCTGGATCCTCAGGTAATGTTATGTCCAAATTTCTGAGGAACCACCAGACTGATTTCCAGAGTGGTTGTACCAGCTTGTAATCCCAACAGCAATGGAGGACTGTTCCTTTCTCCATATTCTCACCAGCATCTGCTATCACCTGAGTTTTTGATCTTAGCCATTCTGACTGGTGTAAGGTGGTATCTCAGGTTGTTTTTGTTTTGATTTGCATTTTTCTGATGACTAAGGATGTTGAGCATTTCTTAAGGTGCTTCTTGGCCATTCGAGATTCCTTAGTTGAGAATTCTTTGTTTAGCTCTGTACCCCATTTTTAATAGGATTATTTTGTTGTCTGGAGTCTAATTTCTTGAGTTCTTTGTATATATTGGATATTAGTCCTCTATCGAATGTAGGATTGGTAAAGATCTTTTCCCAATCTGTTCATTGCTGTTTTGTCTTATTGACAGTGCCCTTTGCCTTACAGAAGCTTTGCAATTTGATGAGGTCCCATTTGTCAATTCTTGATCTTAGAGCATAAGCCATTGGTGTTCTGTTCAGGAACTTTTCACCTGCACC
Source organism: Arvicanthis niloticus (assembly GCF_011762505.2). Classification (NCBI taxonomy): domain Eukaryota; kingdom Metazoa; phylum Chordata; class Mammalia; order Rodentia; family Muridae; genus Arvicanthis; species Arvicanthis niloticus. The sequence continues at coordinate 42,667,858 of NC_047665.1, read as the reverse complement.
TAAGTATTCGAGGGTCTTCCCCAACTTCTCTTCTATTGTTTTCAGTGTATCTGCTTTTATGTGAAAGTCCTTTATCCACTTGGACTTGAGCTTTGTACAAAGGGATAAAAATGGATTGATTTGCATTCTTCTACATGCTGACCTCCAGTTGAACCAGCACCATTTGTTGAAAATGCTGTCCTTTTTCCAGTGGATGGTTTTAGCTCCTTTGTCAAAGATCAAGTGATCATAGGTGTGTGAGTTCATTTCTGGATTTTCAATGCTAATCCATTGATCTTCCTGTCTGTCTCTGTACCAATACCATGCATTTTTTATCACTATTGTTCTGTAGTACAGTTTGAGGTCAGGAATGGTGATTCCCCCGGAAGTTCTTTTATTGTTGAGAATAGTTCTTGCTCTCCTAGGTTTTTTGTTATTCCAAATGAACTTGCAAATTGCTCTTTCTATCTCTATGAAGAATTGATTTGGAATTTTGATGAGGATTGCATTGAATCTGTAGATTGCTTTTGGCAGGATGGCCATTTTTACTAAATTAATCCTGCCAATCCACGAGCACGGGAGATCTTTCCATATTCTGAGATCTTCAATTTCTATCTTCAGAGACTTGAAGTTCTTGTCATACAGATCTTTCACTTGCTTGGTTAGATTCACTCCAAGATATTTTATATTATTTCTGACTATTGTGAAGGGTGTCATTTCCCTAATTTCTTTCTCAGCCTGTTTATCCTTTGAGTAGAGGAAGGCTACTGATTTGTTTGAGTTGATTTTACATCCAACCATTTTGCTGAAGTTGTTTATCAGGTTTAGGAGTTCTCTGGTGGAAGTTTTGGGGTCACTTAAGTATACTATCATATCATCTACAAATAGTGAAATTTTGACTTCTTCCTTTCCTATTTGTGTCCCTTTGACTTCCTTTTGTTGTCTAATTGCTCTGGCTAGGACTTCCAGTTCTATATTGAATAGGTAGGGTGAGAGTGGGCAGCCTTGTCTAGTCCCTAATCTTAGTGGGATTGCTTCAAATTTCTCTTCATTTAGTTTGGTGTTGGCTACTGGTTTGCCGTATATTGCTTTCATTACGTTTAGGTATGGGCCTTGAATTCCTGATCTTTCCAACACTTTTAACATGAAGGGGTGTTAGATTTTGTCAAATGCTTTCTCAGCATCTAGTGAGATGATCATGTGGTTTTTTTCTTTGAGCTTGTTTATATAGTGGATTACATTGATGGATTTCCAAATATTGAACCATCCCTGCATTCCTGAGATAAAGCCTACTTGATCATGATGGATGATTGTTTTGATGTGTTTTTGGATTCGGTTTTCAAGAATTTTATTGAGTATTTTTGCATCAATATTTATAAGAGATTCGTTTGAAGTTCTCTTTTTTTGTTGGGTCTTTGTGAGGTTTATGTATGAGAGTGGTTGTAGCCTCATAGAACGAATTGGGTAGTGTTTCTTTTGTCTCTATTCTGTGGAATAGTTTGAAGAGAGTTGGTATTAGGTCTTCCTTGAAGGTCTGATAGAATTCTGCACTAAAACCATTTGATCCTGGACTTTTTTTGGTGGGGAGACTTTTAATAACTCCTTCTATTTCTTTACAGGTTATGGAACTGTTTCGATGGTTTATCTGCTTCTTATTTAATTTTGGTACCTGGTATCTGTCTAGAAAATTGTCCATTTCATCCAGATTTTCCAATTTTGTTGAGTATAGGCCTTTGTAGTAGGATCTGATGATTTTTTGAATGTCCTGTTTCTGTTGTTATGTCTCCTTTTTCAGTCCTGATTTTATTAATTTGGATGCTGTCTCTCTGTCCTTTGGTTAGTCTAGCTAAGGGTTTATCTATCTTGTTGATTTTCTCAAAGAACCAGCTCCTGGTTTTGTTGATAGTTTGTATAGTTCTTTCTGTTTCTATTTGGTTGATTTCAGCCCCGAGTTTGATTATTTCCTGCTGTCTACTCCTCTTGGGTATATTTGCATCTTTTTGTTCTAAAGCTTTCAGGTGTGCTGTCAAGTTGTTAGTGTATGCTCTCTCCAGTTTCTTTTTGTAGGCACTTAGAGCTATGAGTTTTCTTCTTAGTACTGCTTTCATGGAGTCCCACAAGTTTTGGTATGATATTTCTAAACAGTCTTTAATTTCTTTTTTTATTTCTTCCTTGACCAAGTCATCACTGAGTAGAGCATTGTTCAGTTTCCACGTGTATGTGGGCTTTCCGTTGTTTTTGTCCATATTAAAAACGAGTCTTATTCCATGGTGATCTGATAGGATGCAAGGAATTATTTCAATCTTTTTGTATCTGTTGAGGCCTGTTTTGTGACCAATTATATGGTCTATTTTGGAGAAGGTAACATGAGGTGCAGAGAAGAAGGTATATTCTTTTGTTTTAGGATGAAATGTTCTATAGCTATCCGTTAAGTCCATTTGGTTCATAACTTCTGTTAATTCCACTATGTCTCTGTTTAGTTTTTGTTTCCATGGTCTGTCCATTGCTGAGAGTGGGGTGTTGAAATCCCCCACTATTATTGTGTGAGGTGCAATGTATGCTTTGAGCTTTAGTAAAATTTCTTTTATGTATGTGGGTGCCTAGATGTTCAGAATTGAGAGTTCATCTTGGTAGATTTTTCCTTTGATGAGTATGAAGTGTCCTTCCTTATCTTTTTTGATTACTTTTGGTTGAAAGTCGATTTTATTTGATATTAAAATTGCTAGTCCAGCTTATTTCTTGGGACCATTTGCTTGGAAGATTGTTTTCCATCCTTTTACTCTGAGGAAATGTGTGTCTTTTTCACAGAGGTGCGTTTCCTGTATGCAGCAAAATTCTGGATCCTGTTTATGTATCCAGTCTGATAGTCTACGTCTTTTTATTAGAGAATTGAGTCCATTGATATTAAGAGATACTAAGGAAAAATGATTGTTGCTTCCTGTTATTTTTGTTATTAGAGGTGGAATTATGTTTGTGTAACTATCTTCTTTTGAGGTTGTTAGATTACTTCCTTGCTTTTTCTAGGTTGTAGTTTACCTCCTTGTGTTGGAGTTTTCCACCAATTATCCTTTGAAGTGCTGGATTTGTGGGAAGATATTGTGTAAATTTGGTTTTGCCATGGAATATCTTGGTTTCTCCATCAATAGTGATTGAGAGTTTTGCTGGGTATAGTAGTCTGGGCTGGCATTTGTGTTCTCTTAAGGTCTGTATGATATCGGTCCAGAATCTTCTGGCTTTTATAGTCTCTGGTGAGAAGTCTGGTATAAATCTTATAGGTCTGCCTTTATATGTTACTTTACCTTTACCCTTACTGCTTTTAGTATTTTTCTTTGTTTTGTACATTTGATGTTTTGATTATTATGTGATGGGAGGTATTTCTTTTCTGGTCTAGTCTACTTGGAGTTCTGTAAGCTTCTTGTATATTCATGGACATCTCTTTCTTTAGGTTAGGGAAGTTTTCATCTATAATTTTGTTGGAGATATGTACTGGCCATTTAAGTTGGGAATCTTCACCCTCATCTATACCTATTATCCTTAGGTTTGGCCTTCTCATTGTGTCCTGGATTTCCTGGGTGTTTTGGGTTAGGAGCTTTTTGCACTTTGTGTTTTCTTTGACAGTTGTGTCAATGTTTTCCATGGTATTTTCTGCACATGGGATTCTCTCTTCTATCTCTTTTATTCTGTTGGTGATGCTTGCGTCTATGACTCCTGATCTCTTTCCTAGGTTTTCTATCTCCAGGGTAGTCTCCCTTTGAGATTTCTTTATTGTCTCTACTTCCATTTTTAGATCCTGGATAGTTTTGTTTAATTCCTTCACCTGTTTGGTTGTATTTTCTTGCAATTCTTTAAGGAATTTTTGTGTTTCCTATTTAAGGGCTTCTACCTGTTTACCTCTGTTCTCCTGTATTTCTTTAAGGGAGTTATTTATGTCCTTTTTAAAGTTCTCTATTATCATCATGAGAAGTGATTTTAATTCTGAATCCTGCTCTTCCTGTGTGATGGGGTGTCCAGGGCTTGCTATGGTGGGAGAACTGGGTACTGCTCATGCCAAGTAACTTTAATTTCTGTTGCTTATGCTCTTGTGCTTGCCTTTCTCCATCTGGTTAACTCCAGTGCTCCTTGCACTCACTGTCTCTGACTGGAGCCTGTCTGTCCAGTTATCTTGCTTGTGTCAGAACTCCTCAGGGTCCAGATGTCTCTGTGATCCTGTGATCCTGAGCTCCAGCTGCTCTGTGTGCAGTGGCTCTTCTAGGATGTCTCAGGATATGGTGTCTTTACAGGAGCAGACCAGCTAGGTGTCTACCCCAGCCACAAGGACCATGCGAGGGGCGGAAGGGGAGTGTTATTCCGCAGGGGCGGGATTTGGGTGCGTGGTGGGTCCTGAGCACCCCCTGCTCTCAGTTGTAGCTCTGGGGCATAGGGTAGTGGGCGAGTGTTCTTACCCATTGCTTTGAGTGTGTTGGCTCCTCTAGGATGTCCCAGGATATGGTGTCTTCACAGGAGCAGACCAGCTAGGTGTCTGCCCCAGCCACAAGGGCACATATTCTCATGATGACTAAATAAGCCACTAATCTATGAGTATCATTGGTGATCATTTTATTGATGCTTCTTCTTTTAGACCAGTAGTATTTGGTTTTTAACTCTGGGTCTCTGTATTATCTAGTCTCTGGTTCTTGTTCCCCACAAGCAATGTTGGGCATGGCTTATGTCTTATGGAATTGCCCTTAAGTTAAATCAGTGTTGGATGGCTACTCCTAGAAATTCTGTGCCATATTTTGCATGGTGGATAGATTGTAGGTCAAGTGTTTTGTTGGATGAGTTATGTTTACATTTCTCCTCTGGTAGCTTGCAGAGTATTGTTCCATATCAAAGACACTAGAATACAGGGGTGAAGGCTTCATGTAAGTTCTGCTTCTCCATGTTCAGTGAGTTGATTGGATGTTATCTTCAGCAACGTGGACCCAGTCAGTTTTCTGAGAGCAACCCATTGTGTCAGCAACAACTTGGGTTTTGAGAGATTTTCACTGGACCCCATTGACCAAGAACTCAACTGAATGTAACTCCATCCCACTACTAGAAGCCTTGTTTGGTGACAAGAAAAGGTCAGTTGGCACTCCATCCTCCCCATTATTAGGAGACCTCATTTGGATTGCATTTGTATATTTTAGGAAATATCCACTACACTAGGTTTTCATATCATCCCTTTAATGCCCCTCAGTTTCAGCTATCTAGCCCCTAATTACCTCCCTCACCCTTATCTTCCTTCCCTGTCATGTAATCCTCCTGTTTCCATCCACACCAGCCTCAAGCCCACCTATAAAATCTATTCTATTTTCCACTCCAATGGAGATCCATATGTCCCCATCAGTCTCTTTCTCTATACCTAACCTTCCTGGTTCTGTAGACTATAGGTTGGTTATTATTTCATGGATAATATCTACATAAAATCAAATATATACAATATTTTTCTTTTCTTTGTCTGAGTTACCTCATTTATGAAATTGGGAATGTTAAGACCTCCAGCAATTTTCCGCTATTGCTCAGAGTTGTTCTAACTATCCTGTTTTTGTTATTTGTTTTTCATTAAAAAGTTGAAAATTATTCTTTCAAAGTCTGTAAAGAATTACATTGGGATTTTGATGTGTGTTGTATTGAATCTGTAAATTGCTTTTGATAGGAAGGCCATTTTTCACTATGTTAATCCTACCAATCCTTGAGCATGGGAAATCATTCCAACTTCTGATATCATCTTCAATTTCTTCCTCGGAGTTTAAGGGTTTTTTTTGGAAGATAATTTTGTAATTATATTTATTTACAGAAAACTTAGTGTACCTAAGTTTTTTGTTGTTGTTGTTGTTGTGGTTTTTTTTTTTTTTTTTTCCTAAAACCTTAAAAATCTCAGTGTGCCTAAGATTTTTAAAAGTTTTTTGGAAATTGTCTTTTCCAACTTGCCAATGAGAACCACAGAGTTAGGACCCAGGATATTGCCTCCCCAGTGGCGTTGGATCTAGTCATATCTGCCACTATAATTGGTCCTAATAGCTTCCACAAGCTTGGAAAGAGCACTCTTCCAAGTTAACCTGTGTGAAGGCAACAGTGGTGCCTTTCTTCCTGTGGACCAGGTGCCCCAGCCTGGCTTTTTCCTAGATAATGCAGTAGGGCATTCCCATCTTTTGACATAGGCAGGAAAACCATCAGTTCAGTGGGATCTTTATCATGGGCAATCAACACCAGCTGAGCCTTCTTGTTCTCCACCAAAGTGGTGACTGTATTGACTCCTGCTGGGAGGACAGGCAGTCTCTTAGTCACAGTCCCCTTTGCCAGCAGCTTTCTTCTCAGCACAGGCCAGTAGCCTTTGCTTCTTCTTTTGCTTTATCTCTGGCCTGTACTTGTGGGCAAGCTTAAGCAGCTGAGTAGCTGTTTGCCTGTCCAGGGCCTGGGTGAACTGGTTAATGGCAGGAGGTATATAAGAATGCTACTAATTTTCATGAGTTGATTTTGTAATCAGTTACTTTGCTGAAAATGTAGGAGTTCCCTTATAGAAATTTTAGGTCACTTATATATACTATTGTATCTTCAAAAAAAAAAAAAAGATAGTTTGGCTTTTTCCTTTTGAATTTAAATTCCCTCGATATTCTTTAGTTGTCTTACTGCTCTAGCTAAACCTTCAAGTACTATATTGAATAGGTATAGAGAAAGTGAACATCCTTGTCTTGTTTTTTTTTTTTTTTTTTTTTTTTTTTTTAGTGGAATTGCTTTGAGTTTCTTTTCATTTAATTTGATGTTGGCTATAAGCTTGCTGTAAGTTGCCTTTATTACATTTTGGTGGGTCCCTTTTATCCCTATTCTCTCTGGGACTATAAAGGAATTTTGGATTTTTGTCAAAGTATTTTTCTGGTATCTAATAAGATGATTTTTTTTTCTTTCAGTTTGTTCAAATGATGGATTGACTGATTTTTGTATGTTGAACTACTCCTGCATTTCTGGGATGAAGCCAGAAATTTCTGGGTTGATGATCTCTTTGATGTGTTCGTAAAACCATTTTACAAGTATTTTTACATCTATGCTCATAAGTGAAACTGGTCTGTAATTCTCTTTCTTTGTTGGGTCTTTATGTGGTTTCAATATCAGGATAACTAAGGCCTCATACAACATACTGAAAAGTGTTCATTCTATTTTTATTTCCTGGAATAATTAGAGGAGTATTAGTGTTAACTCTTCTTTGAAAGTTTGGTAAAGTTCTGAGCTGAAAGCTAAAACCATCTGGCCTTGGGCTTTCCCCCTCCCTACTATGACTACTTCTATTTCACTAGGAATAGAAATCTATTTAAATTGCTTGTCTAATCTTGATTTAACTTTGGTACTTTGTAACTATAGAGAAAATTATCCACTTTTTTAGATTTTTCAAATTTGTGGACTACAAGTGATATTCCTCTGTCCTGCATGATGTGAGGGCAATCAACAGCCTAATGTACCTCCTGATGGCACCTAGGACATGGCCCCTTTGGCTTGCAGAGGGTAGGGCAAGCCCTCAACCAGTGACCCTGTTGCCACATCTATAGTAGGGGCCTGGTGGTCTCTGAACCTTAGAAGACCAGGAGTCTAGGGTAGTACCTGAGGCTGGTTGGACAGCCTTTGCCAGCATGTGGTACTTTTGTTTTCAAGCTTTCTTATCTCTCTCATGGTACACCTTGAAGGCCAGCCAAGACTTTTGCCTGTGGAGTTAGGAGCCCTTTCTCCAACTGCCTAAGTTTAGCTTTTATGTTGGGGTAGTTCTGGGAAAAAATAGGTCATCAGAAGTTGCTTACTTTCTGGGTTTTCAGGGTCCAGATTAGTGTATTACAATAAAGCCTTTGTGAGGCATTCTAAAAATTAAGATGGGTTTTCTTGTTTGTCTTGGACAACCTCTTGGAGTTTTTAAAAATGTACTGGTTTTAAAGCTGCCCTATGGAGGCCTGCCAGGAGGCATGTTATGAATCTAACTCTGGCTAAAATAGCACCTGCAGAATTATAATTCTATTGAGGATCTTGATCAGGTACTGCCTCAGATCTGATTGGATATGTTCCATCTGTTTGATGAATTTTGTCTGCATGAGTTTTTGCCTCTTCCCAAACTCACTTGTGTTCATCAGGAAGTAAATTATTAGTAAGGATCATATGTACATCATGGAAAGTTAAGTTATAAGACCGAGTAATGTACTAGAACTCTTTAATAAAAGTGGAGGAGTTAGAGGAAAGGAACCCAGTCTGCTTTCTGTTTGAGAAAGTTCACTCAGCAAGAAAGGGACATGCACTCTGACAAGGCCATCCACCCCAGCAACTTCCCTTAGAGGAAGGACTGACACTGAGTCAGGTGTTCCTTAAGGAGAAGGATTTGGGGATTTGACTGTGGCTCTAGAACATGTGATAGGAGGGGTAAAGGTTGGTGCCGATGTAGGGTGATTGGATCAACCTACAGTTGGCATCAGGGGAGGGGTCTGGAGAGGTTGAACTAGTAGGCTCTGGGGTATCCTGGTAAGAAGGAGAAACTGAGGTGGCAGTTTGGGTTTTCAGCAGTGTGGAAACAGATCTGTAGTGGAAGTTCATCAGCTGGACTGAGGATTGTAGCATCATCTGGTGAAGGTTTCATGGCTAAGAGAAGTTGGGCTGGGGAACAAGCAGAACATATAAAGGTATTGGATAGAGGAATACTTGGCTATAAGGAACGTCTTTCCATTTACCAGACCGCTGGCAATACGTATGAAGATCCCTTAAAATATTTGGATCTAGTGTGCCATTAAGTGGCCATTTGTAGCTATTGTCTAATGGGTACTGAATCTAGACCTTATTGCAGAGGTGTACTAGTTTTGATGCCCTCAAGTCGGGACTTAACTTCAGAGATTTGAGATTTTCCAGGATACATCCCAGTGGGGTGCCTGGGGATATGTTCAAAGACAATTTAGCAGCCATTGGGTGATGGGGATGTTACTGAACTATCTGTACTGGCATCCCAAGAAGAGTTCAGTAACAGGTTACAAGTGAACAGCCAGACTAGATGTTCAGGTCATCACGCGAACATCCAGGGACTATGGTGGTGAAGTACTAGACTCGCCAGAAAGCAGTTCAACCTAGATCTAGGAATTTCTAAACTGCTGCAAGAGCCCGAGGGGTTCTGAACAGCTTTCGAGAAGGTCTTATTTCGTAGGTCAGCTAGTAGGCTGATCATAAGGACCATAGCATTGGAATGCCAACCCCTTAGCCAAGAAAAGGCTAGCCAGGCCCTATTTGGTACTTAGGGTTGCTCCTTCCTGCAGACTGAAGAAATAACTTACTGATAAGTTGGTGTGTATTTAAGCGTTTTTGTGGTCTGGTAGCAAGAAACATGGAACTGTATGGTTGGTGTGGGTCTGTCTGACTGCATAACCCATGTAGCAGAGGCTAGCTCCATGTAGTGGACCACAGCTCACATGGTCGAATTTTGTGTGTCTCACAGCGGTGGGTGGTGGTGGTCTGTAGCAACGGTGGAAATCCACGAGGTGTGGCAGTGGTGGCAGGTGGCATCAGATGCAGGCAGTGGTGGTGGTGGTGGCAGCAACAGTCCACATGGTGTCCATGGTTACTGGTTACAGTCATGGTCATGGCAGCCATCAGCAGCTGCCTGGACTCGTCAGCTCTCCTGGGTAGCAGTTCCCAGCCAATGCACCAATGTTGTGTTAGAACCAGAGCTTTCATCCAGACAGACCACACCAGGCCAAATAGAGTTCCACGGGAGTTTACTGGGGGTGAAGGAGAAAGGGGGCAAAGGTGAATATGAAGGGGCAAAAGGAGAGAGAGGTCAGAAGGGTCTGCCTTTTACTTGGATTGTGACATAGCTGCTTGAAGGTGAAGGTGGGATGTGAGCCAAGTGGAGTCTGGGAATGTATGGTAGTTGCCATGGCCACAGATGTATGTGTCCCTGTAGCCTAGGTGTGATATCACTGGGCTTGGAGCCCATCCTGATATCAACACACCAAGTGAAGTAGGTCTGCACAGAGTAAACGCTGGACTACTGATGCACAGTTCCATAGTGGGCAAATCACAGGGCTAGGAGCTGAAGGCAACTGCTTACTCTACTCCCATGGTCTGATCAGGAGGCAGAGGCTGGTGTCCAGTCTGATTCCTCCTATTTCATGGGAGAACATAGGAAGGCACTGCCCACATTTAATTTAATGGTTTTTTTTTATCCCGGTTTATCTAATCTAGGTAGTTCCTCAGAGACAGGCCCAAAGCCTTGTGCTTTTAGTGGTTCTAGATCCTGGCAGGTTTGAAAGTAAAATTCTATCCCGATGATAAAGCACCATTTGTAAACAACATGAGAATCTGATGCACAGCAAACCATTTGAGAAAGATAGCTTATTTTCTATTTCAGTCCTCAAACCCAACCAAAATTCAAAGGAGAACAAAAAATGAATTATAGAAAATGGAATACATAAATAATTCATAAACATTATACATTATATATGTATGTGTGCTTATATGTAAATTATCTTATGCTTTCTTATTCTGTGGCTATCTTGTGTTTTTTGTTGTTTAACATTTACATCTTTATTTAGGGTTTTTATCATTTATCTAAGATATCTACGCCAATGTTATAATCATTTATTTGTTTTATTATAGCTTTATAATCTTGGGGGAAGTTCACCCACATTACTTTTAAACAAAATAATGTCTTAATCTTACAGTTATATTCATTTTTTTCTCCTATGAGTTTGTTCTTACATGTTATTTTTTCTTGCAAACATTTTTCTTTTATTAAGAATAAATTCTTATATTATTTTAAAATTCATTTTTGTTCAGTTTCATTGGTAGTTCTTTGTGATTTCAAATGGAATTATATATACAAATTCATGTATGAAAAATGGGTACCATTATAATTCTCTCTAGAAACCAGCGATGCTTCTCTATTTTGACAATTATCCATGTATCTTGTAAGTTTAGATGCTTCATTCCCATTTTTACTTTTTATAATTGCTTCTAGTCTTATAATGTAGATGTCTGTCAAGTTTCTGTCTTCCATGGTGCTGGGTTGCAGAGGTTGTAGTTAACCATGTTCCTGGGCGGTGTGTGTGTGTGTGTGTGTGTGTGTGGTCTTCTTGAATTACTTTCTTTTCCATTTCTTTTTTCTAGGATCTTGTTTTCAAAATCTGCAGCTTCCTCTTTAACCTGCAATAGTCTAGTGATGTGTCACTCACCAGTCCTGACGGAGGCTGTTGTCTATATCAGTTATAGTGTCTTGTGTTGCTCTCTGCTGCCTCCAAACTGTTTTGCTTGGCTTTGATGAGGTGTGGGATGTTGTTATTTTCAGCTTTTATGATGAGTTAATTAGATGTTAGCTCCTCTGTCATTGCAAGCATCATACTTTGGGTGATTTTCATTATTTCATTAAGCTACTTGTGTTTTCACAGATAGAAAGAAATGATGCAATAAAGTCCATAAAACACTAATAGTTGAAGGAAATAATGAAAATCATCAAATATCGAAATGAAATTTAGTAAAGAGGTAAAATCTCTGAAGAGAAACAAAAACAAAACAAAACTTAAAATGAAAAATTCAGTAACTCAAACAAAATATTCAGAGGAAAGCCTCCCCAGTGGGTTAACTGAAGGAGAACAGAGAATATCAGGTCTTGAAGATGAGGTAGAAGAATTAGATCACCCAGTCAAAGAAAATATCACACATAAAAAGGCCTTGGGATGAAACATGCAGAAATCCCGAGACACTGTAAAAGACAAAACCTATGAATAATAGGTACAGAGAAAACGGCCGTGATCAAAGACACATAAAGTATTTTCAGCAAAATCATTGAAGAAAACTCTAACTTTTGGAGAAGAGAGGCCTATCAAGGTCCAAGAAGAATACAGAACACCAAATAGACGTGGCCAGAAAACAGATGCTCCATATCATATAATACTCAAAAAGTGATTATACAGAGCAAAGAAAGGATATGAAAAGAAACAAAGGTCAAATCACAGACAAAAAGTGGTTTGTCAGAATGACAGCAGATTATTAATGGAGTTCACGAACACAAGAATAGACTAGACAAATATTCTATAAATTGTGAAAGATTACAAATGCTAACCCAGACTACTATAGCCAGCAAATCAGTCAATTATAATAAAAGAAGAAAGTAAGGCTTTCCACCATTAAAACAAATGTAAGGCATTTAACTACTGACTGAGTTTTATAGAAAATACTGGAAGGAAAACTTAGGTCTGAAGAGATGACTAAACACACCCAAGAAGATACAGGAACAAATGATCAATTTGAGAGCACAGAACGGGAGGAAGCATAAGAAAATACTACAAAAGTAACAAAATAACACATTGTCTCAACTCTCCAATAAAGAGACACAAATTAATAGATTAGATCAAAGAACAGGATCTATCTTTTTGCTGCCTCCAAGAAATATACCTATGACCAATGATGGACAGCACTTTAGGGTGAAGAATGGATGAAGGTATTCCAAGCAAATAAAACTAAGAAACAACAGGTATAACTGTTCTAATATCTGACAAATCGACTTCAAACCAAAGCTATCACACACATTACAGGAAAAATCCAACAACAGGATATTACAATCCTGAACACATATGGACCAAACACAGGGAAACACAATTTTAGAAAGAAAGGGCAACAATACCACTTACAACCACCTCAAAAAAATCTTGAAATAAATCTAGAGAATAAAGGTGTGTACAAAGGAACCTTTAAGACAGAAAAAAAAAAAAAAAAAAAAAAACAGATGCTAGAAGATGGAAAGACCTCCATGCTCGCACAGTGGCAGGATTAATATTGTAAAAATGTCCATCCTACCCAAAGTAATCTACAGATTTAATGGAATCACCATCAAAATCCCAATGCAACAGTAAGCAGATATTGTTAAAACCCAATCTTTAATATGGAAATACAGAAGACCCCCGATAGAGCAAGCAACCCTGAAGAACAAGAATCCTACTGGAAGTGTCACCATCCCAGCTCATGCATGTATCATACTACAGAACTATAACATCAGCATGGCACTGCCATAAAAGTGGACTCACTGATCAATGGCATAGAATTGAAGACTCAAATAAAAGTGCACACTCCCAAGCCAACTGACTTTTGACACACTTTTACACACATTTACACACATGACAGAAAGTACACTATCCTCAACAAACAGTGTTAGTCAAATTGGATACTTACATGGTTCATTTACGAAAAGACTAAAGATAAAAATCCTTACTTTCTAATTCAGTTTTCTGTAAATGTTACCAAGAGCAGATCAATATTTATAAAACATTCATATTAGCAGAGAATCAGACATTGCTTTTATCTCAGGGTATTGCATTTTGATCTTAGTAATTTTAGTCATAGTTTAAATAACTCATTATCTTTCTTCACATATTAATTATCATGAACCTTATTGAAACACGTTTTACCCTTTTGGTTTTAGGTCTTTTTCATTCTAAAGTGGGCATGCTCATGAATGTGCCCATCTCTAAAATGCAAATGGATGTACATAGATCTTTTGAATGAAATAATGTCCACGTATCCTTTGTTTGAGGACACTGCTTATGGAGTAACCCAGTGGGTATTATTTGATGTTTACTTGCTGCAAGTAATAGGTTCTTTTCCATTCTCTTACATGCTTGTCATTCTTTCTGGCTTTGTATTTACCAAGAAAATAGCACCCAATTGTGTTGTGTTACAACTTGTCTATCTCTTATTGAATGTTTTCCTTAAAGGCTCTTTGTAGGAAGCAATGGAGGTAATGTTTGACATGAGCCATCATGTTAAAGACTCAGACCTGTGGAATACTGGCAAATTTTCTTCTTGTGTCGACTCAGACAGACAGCAAAGTCTACCCCTGGCTCGAGTGTGAATGTTGACAATGTGTGCAAAAACTGCCATCCCGGCTTTCTCCTCCCAGATGTTTACTACCTGAGTGAGCTCAACTACAGAAACCTCCTACCAAGACTGGCTAAACCATCCCTCTGTGCTATACATAACAAACATGCAGGGCTTCCAGGTTGTTGATACTCCTCTATCAGAGTACACATGGCCCAGCAGAAATCAACTTTTCTGCATGTGCCTGTCCTTTCTTCTGTCTGTTCCAGTCAACTTTCCAGGACTAAGCCACATGAGACATGGCTGCTCCTGAACTGTTTTTCTGCCCTGCTAGGAGAGGAGTAAACAAAGGGTGCACATTCAGAATTGAACCTTTTGTACTTCTATAAGTGAATCATGAACTGTTACTGGGTGCTCTTCCTTAGGCCACAACTCGTTGCTTTACACTACCATGTGTTAACAGGGAAATGTAGGGTTCACTCCAAGTCTTTGCTTTACATATCTTCTGAATAGTAAGTGGTACCAGAACTTAGAGGTGGCTGAGAAAATACTGATAACAGAATGGAGAAGTTCTAGGTGGGCTACAAAATCAGCCACTGGCTGGGCAGTGGTGGCGCATGCCTTTAATCCCAGCACTTGGGAGGCAGAGACAGGCGGATTTCTGAGTTCGAGGCCAGCCTGGTCTACAGAGTGAGTTCCAGGACAGCCAGGACTACACAGAGAAACCCTGTCTCGAAAAACCAAAAAAAAAAAAAAAAAAAAAAAAAAAAAAAAAAAATCAGCCACTGTGGCTCAGCACTTCATCTCAGTCCCAAGATCTGGAGATAGCCTCTGTCTAGGCTGATGACAGAGCTCTAGGAGAGGAAACAGTCTCTATCTTAAAGGGGAGCCTGTTTGGGAGGCTTGCACATGAAAAGTAAATCTCAGATACTGGAAGAAATAGCGATTTTAGCTACCTTGTGGAATGCTTTTTGTGGAAACTTGAAGTGGAAACTTCCGGTTTCTTTGGAAAGATAGTTATGTCAAATGAGGTGTTGCTGAAGCAGATACAGGTGAAAGGATGTTTTACTAAAGCAGCCAAGTGAAAGGACACATGATGTTTAGAAGGAACATAAATATAACCCAACAGACAGAGGATGACACTTGATGGTATTGATACACCTTACCATTGTTTATTGGTGATTGCCATTACTTCATAGAGAAAAATACACTAAAATATCTCTGGTGGTGTTCTGGCAACTTCTTGCTGTTTCCAAGGACTGAGGCTGATTGGCAGAGTGAAGTGGAAGTTTCTGGATATGTTAGCTGATAGACTCATGTGGTGTGTTTTGCTGAGGCAAGACCCATGGGAGTACACACAATGTTTGGAGGGCATATAAATAAGGCTCAATGGCTAGTGACAAAGTGATTATATAGCTAGCTTTGCAACGCTTTGTTGGTATTGTCTTCATCTTCGCTGATTTTCACTTCATTGAGAGATGCACAGCAGAGAACAGGCATCCCTACTGGTCCTGGTCAATCTGCTGACTCATGCTGATTTGGCAGAGGCCTGGCTGTTTCTGCTAGGCCATGCCACTACTGCTGATTTGTGTTTGCTATCCTGACACTACTGAACTGGACTGCTGGTATCCTGACAACTGGAGACTGAAATCATCCCAAGGAACTAGTTCTAAACAACATACATCTGAGGCTCGAACCTGCTCTGAATCAACCTGCTGCTGCTGATTCCTGTGAACTGAACTGCCGGCATCCTGGCAATGCAGACTGGATTTGTTCCAAGGAACTATTTCTAAACAGGCCCACTTCCCCTATATCCTAATAACCTTTCTTTCCCTCTGCCTCTGGGGGGTGTGAGCTAGAAGGGAGGTTAAAGTATTTAAGAACCCTTATTAAAAGTAGGTTTTTGAAAAATTTAAGCCTACAGAAACTCTTCAGTTGCTTCATCCTAATGTTCATTACTTCTGAGGTTGAGAATTAGACTTTAATATATACTTAGGCCACAGAACCTCTGCCAAAGCTACTGCAGACCAGCAAACACCTCCACATGAAGAGCTGCCAGAGCATGCCATGGTCTCCATGTGCTAGTAGTTTTCTTCCTTTGAGCTTTGCCTCAAGTGTATGAGGAAACTAGCTTGTCTGTAGGCTCTCAAGTGTAAGAGTCTGGGAAATTCATTGTGGTTGGTTTGTTTGTATTCGTGTGTATGGTATATATAATATATATATATATATATATATATATATATATATATATATATATATATATTTCTAGCTTCTTCAGAACAAAAAGGAGCTAGAAGCTGTTAGAATTTGTGTTGAGTAGGCCAGTCTGCATTCCTGGCTCTAATGTATCAGCCTAAGTAGCACCTGTTGACAATAATATAAAAAGTAATTACAATACATGCATAAACATTTAGAAACCCATACGGCATAGAAGATGTAACAAGACCAAAGCCTGCCCAATAACCCTTTCATTATCTTTTCTTGTATTAGTTACCTATCGCTGTGTAACAAATCTCCCTGTGAACAGTGATTTAACATATGTTTATGTAGTCACAGTCTCTGTGGAGCAGGAGTCTAGACCCTGTTGAGCTGCCTGTCTCTGACTTTCTGTCTCCTTAAGGCAAGCTGTCCTCTGACATCACTCTCCCTTAGGCCCCCACCTGTAGGAGGATATTCTCTCTGATTCACTCACTTGTTTAACACCATTTTGTTTCTCACAGACTCTCTGGATTCCTTGCCTCTCGGGCCTCTACAAAAGGCAACATACAGCATGGCAAATATCTTCCTTCTGTGTGAGCAGATGGAAGAGAAGGCAAGAGAAAACACCCAAAAAGAAAGCAACAGTCCTCCAGAGCCTAATCCTGGAAGTGCTATCCATTACTTTGAAAGGGCCAAGTCAGTGAGTCCAGCTGATGCAGGAGAGCAGGGCCTTACATAAGGTAGAGTACCAGGGTGTACAGTCATGCCTATAGAGGCTGCATGTTCAACCTCCTTGCCTTTCATGTCCATCTCACCCAAGGTTGCCAGTGTTGTTACTTATAACTCTTTTCAGAGAGAAAAAAGAAAGAATTATATTTAAATCAATTTTCTAAGTCATAGAGACATTCCCACAGTTACTGTTAAGATTTAAATGTCAACCATTCCTAAGTGGCATAAATGTCATCTTCTTAGCCAACTAGACCAGATGAGCACTGAAACTCACAGCTTGTCAAGTAAAAAAGGTAAACAGCAGAGCAATGGGAACACGGTGACAGGCCCAAATGTGTGTCTACGTTTTCAAAACAGAAAAAAAATCAACCAGAGAACACATGGGCAATGTCTCAGAAGTTTTTGAACAAAACTGCTCAGAAAAACAAGAGCTGGGAATGAACTGCAGTTGCTGCTCCCATGATGGTTGTGTGATATTAGCCCAATGTTCAGTTAACAACGATTGGTTTCTGCTTGCCAGGACATGGTACCCAACCTTGTTAGTAACCATAACCAACTCAAAACAGAAAGGCAGTGTTGTTACTTGCCTTTCTCAAATGAAGACACCACAGCTCTAAGGCGACAGTGGTCTGTCCATATTTCATGACATGGGTCTTTGGTTTCAGTGTCTCCATTATTTTCATATTATTTTCCAATGTCAAATGTTCCTTAAAGATCCCGTCTTTACTGATCCCCAACTATTATACAGCTTGAGAAGGAAGAGTGAAGGCAGAGTTGCTTGAGAGCTTCCCTCCACCAGCTTATTCCGAAGGATAGCTTTCAGAGGTTCCCTCCCAACATTCTCTGCGAAGGACTCTGGGAATAAGAACCATGTGCTTCTCACCTGGTTGTTCTCCACCCAGCCATGTGCCACTCCATAGGGCCATTTTATTTTACTGTAGCAGGAAAATGTTTAGCAACTATTCTTCATCTGTCTATATAGCAGCTGGGTGTAAGATACTGGCTTTTGTTTTGTGTTCATTTAAGTTAAGGAAGCAATTATATATAGAAGACTCAGCTATTTGAGAAAGAAAATGTTACAATAAATATTTGTAGACAGCATTCAAAACATAGCCAGCAAACCATGTAATTTAGTTAGAAAGGCTGTCAGGAGTTAGAAGGTACTGGCAGCTATTTTCATTTAGAAATTTAAGCTATCTCTATCTAAAAACTTTAGTTGCTTCAACTCAACCCCACCCACCTGCAACCTGCCTGTGTACTTTCATTTCTTTTGCTGTGTTAAAATATGACTAAGGCATCTAATAGAATAAAGAGTTTATTTTGGCTTCTGACTTCAGAGGACTGGAGTCCATTATGTCTGAGAAGGTATGTCAATGGGTAGAAGGCATGGCAACAGAAGCAAGATGCCGTGAACTCATTCCTTGCACATCAAACAGGAAGCAGAGAGCAAACTGTAGGTAAGACTTTCCTCTCGAAGCCTGCCCACGCTGATAGACTTTCTGCAGCAGGACTTCAGTAGCTAACCCTCCACCCCCAATACAACCACCAGCTGGGGACTAAATTTTCAAAAGCCCAAGTCTACAGACACATTTGTAACCAAATCACCACATTCCCCTCCTTGGCCCCTATAATCACATGACCATGATATAATACAAAATATGTTTGGTTCAACTTCAAGAGTCCCAAGTTTTTAAACAGTCAAAGTCTCTCACAACACTCAATGAAATCTCTGAACTTTAAGCCCTTGTAAAATCCAAAAGTAAACGACATGTTTCCAGTATATAACAGCATGGGATATACATTAACATTTCTAAAGGGGGGAATGGGGATATAGTGAAGGAATACTGAACCACAGTATGACAGGAACTCAGCAGGGAACACATCTCGCCCTCTAGCTCCATTTCTCTTGGGCTACTTCTACTCACCATACACAACACATGCCTCTCTCTTGGTCTACTTTTACTCACCTTACCCAGCTCTCCTTGATTGCCCCATACCTAGTCTTAGAAGTTCTTTGAAACCTTTTCCTCACATAAGGTGGAAGCATAGCTGCATGGGGCCCTTCCTTGTATTCCATTGCAGAGCAGGAGGCCTCATCTTAACTGCACAGGCTCCTTGTCTTTTTCAACACAGACCTTGGTTCCAACATAAAGCTGAGTGGTACTCCTTTTCCCCTCAAACTGCACATTTTAAAATTCTTTCTGCCCTACTTGCTCCTTCACATGGTTAACCTGCAGAGCCATCATTATCAATAACCATAGTTCAGAATCAATATTGAGATTGCTTGAAATTACCTCCAGCAAGGAAATTAGTCTATTGTTTTTAAATTTGGCCTGGGAAAAGTTCTCAGGACCAAGTTCTCAGGACCAGGGCAAAAATCAGCCAGAATATTTGCCAAAATACCGTGGGAGTGGCCTATTTTTTTCTCCTCTGAAACCTCTTGATTTGGGCCTCCAGGTTCTACTTTTCTCTAAGAGTTTGTATCTTCAAGGTTCCTGACCCATTATGCTGTGCCTGCAGCATTCAACCACTTTCCTAATCCAGAGAGTCAAAGTCTTCCACATTCATCTAACAACCATGGTCTGTTTTTTTACACCAACATCCACTTGTGGTAACAGTAATTTAGAAGTATTACAAATGTCTATATTAGGGTTTTTTTTTTTTCTTTTAGTTGTCGTTGTTATTGTGATATAACATCTTTTCCAAGGCACCTTGTGGAATAAAGAATTTATTTTGGCTTACATTTCCAGAGAATTAGAGTCAATAAGGACAGGGACAGCATGGCATCAGATGGCAGCCATGACAGCAGGCAAAGGCAGCTGAGAGCAGACACCTCAAACAGCAATGGGAAGCAAAGAGAACAAAGTGGAAGCAGGCAGGACTTTTAATCCCAAAGCCCTTAGTGACACACATCCTTCAGCAGGGCTGCACCATTTAAACCTCCATATGAACACTACCAACTGAGGACCAAGTTTTCAAATTCTTAAGACTATGTGAGACATTTCCCACTCAGATCTCCATATAGCTCCATAACTAGCATACTCTCTTCATATAGGGACCCTACACTTTCACCAGTGACCTCATTTACTCCCACTAAGCATTTGTTACCCCATCTCTAACCAGGCACCAATCACCAACTAACTCCAAGTATCATTAGGATACAAGGACCACCACCCTTCAGGCAGATGTGCTAGACCTCAGGATCTGGAGTTCCAGGTGTCCGTGGTTGCCTGATGTGTGTTCTGAGAACCAAATTCCAGTGCTCTAAAAGAGTAGCAAACACTTTGAACTTCTGAGACATCTCTTTAGCCCCTATGGATTCTTGTCTAATTTGGGTTTCTTTTATGTTTTTCTTTTGCTTTGTTGATCTTGTTGAAACCACCATTATTATATAAAGTGATGAAAAAATGTGTCCTTGTCATATTTTTAATCTTTGAGACACTTTCAAATTTCTCATTACATGTGGTATTGGCTGTAGGTCATTCACATATCCCTTGATATTTTTAAGTATGTTCCTTCTGCATTGAGTTTGTAGAGTTCTTTTTTTTTTTTTTTTAATCACAAAGGAAAGTTGTATTTTATGGAAGTTCTGTTCTGTAGAGAGAGTCCATTCTCATTGTGTTAAAACACTCAGTTGTGTTTACTGATTTGTGTATACTGGTCCATCAATCCCACTCCCACTCCCACTCCCCCCCACACGCACGCATACACACATGTACACACACATGCACACACATGCACGCATGTTTTTTGTATCATGGTTATTACCATTATTAGAACTTCATAAAGAAATTTATAGAACTCATTCCATTTGTGTTTTTTTAGTATTAAGGCTTAGAGAGAATGAATTAGAATTCTTTCTTTCTTTTTCTTTTTTTTAGAATTCAACAATAAACTATTAAGCATGATCATTTTGAAGTAGGAGATTGTGTTACACCTCAATGTGGTTACCTCAATAGAGCTAGTCTGTTTTCCAGCATGTTTTTTTAAAATCCAGTTTTGGTAAGTATATTTGGGGGGAAGTTATTTCATCTAGGTCAGGTTAACCAGATTGTTTTTTTACATATAATTGTTCATAATACTTCCTTGTAATCTTTTATGTTTCTGTGGTATCAATGTGAATGTTTCCCTTTTTCTCTTCAATTCTTTTTCTTTGTATATTCTTTCATTTTTTTCTTGCTTAGACTAATTAAAGGTTTATCATTATTGTTGTACATGGTCTATGTCACCACTGAAGACCATGGGAATGTTTGTGGTCTGTGCAGTCACCTGAAGCCATGCTGATGTCCATGGATTTTGTAGATGTACATGGTCTGTGCTCCCAGTAGAAGCCATGATGATATCTGTGGTCCATGTTGCCACAAGGCTATGTTGATGTATGTGGCTGCTGCTGCCACTTGGGACCATGTTGACATCCATAGTCTGTGTTACTGCTATGGGTCATGTTGGCACCCTTGGTCCTGATGATGTAGGAGGCCATGTGGATGTCTGTCTTCCACACTATAGCCAGAAACCATATGGAATTCTGTGATCTGTGCTGCTGTTGACTATCAAGAGTGAGACAGCTTCTTTGATGACTACAACTCACCGTTGAGAAAGAGAGACATAGAAGACTTCTGTGAGAATCTCTCTCCCCTCCCATCACCCAAAGAAACAGTCTAGACAGGAAGCCCTTAAAGAGAACTCTTTAGAATTATGATGGGGTACTGAAGTGTAGCTCTTCATAATTGCTGGCTTTTTGAGGGAGTGAAGATGGGGAAGAACTCAGTTTTCTTTAAGGGGATGCATACTGGGAATTTGACCATGCTCCAGTGAGTATATTGGCAACACAAATTGGATTTTGTTTCTTCCTCTTCCTCCTCCTCCTTTTAGTTTTTCTCCTCTTGTTTTTGGGAGTAGTCACAAGGGTAGGGGTAGAACTGGAAGGACTGGAAAGTGAATGTGATCTGGGTGTATTATGTGAAAATTTTAAATAATCAATAAAATATTATGTTAAAAAGCTTATCGTTTTTGTTTAGCTTTTCAGAAAACCAATGTTTTGTTTATATTATTTGTATTATTTTTAAAAAGGGGCTTATTAATGTTTTTGTCTTTATTTCTATCAGTATTTTTAGTTTTTTCCCCCAAGATCTTAAGTATATGGTTCGGCTGTTTATTTTAGAGCTCTCCTTTTATGTTTGAATTTATTGCTATAAATGTCGCTCTCCCTGATTTTTAAAAAAATGTTGTTATATAACCATAGATTTTGGCACACTGTGCTATAATTTTTATTTCTTTCTATGGTATTTTAAAGTCTTCTCTTAATTTGACTCATTGGTCATTTTGAAGTAGACTATTCTATCTTCTGTCTGCTTTATACTCTTTTGGTTGATTTCTTGATTTCTCCCACTGAGATATAAGGTTTTGTTGTATGATTTAAATTTTTAAAATTATGTTTTCTATTTTTGAGATTATATATATATATATATATATATGTATTTGATTCATGAGCTTTCATGAGAGAGTACTAGAGAGTACTCTATGTGTTGATAAAAACAAGTATTTTGATGCTGTTGAATAAAATATGTGAACATTTGTCAGATTCATTTGCTCTATAATATGCTACAACTCTTACATTTGTCTGGATATTCTGCTCCTTGGGGTAAGTGAAACATCATCGTTTCCAATTATCATTATGTTAGTCTATACTTCCCTTTAAATCTAATATTTGCTTTATGATTTTTGATGGTTTCATGGTGAGTTGATATATATATATATATATATATATATATATATATTCATTTCTTACATGTTTTTGCTGAATTGATCTTTTTTATCTGTCTCTGGATGGATTTTTGATTAGTGTTGGTTTTATGTGATCTTCACATAAGCTGCCACTGCTCACTTTTGTCCTAATTTCATGACACATCTGTGGTGGTTTTGAATATGCTTGGCTCATAGGGAGTGGCACTGTTGGGAGGTGTGGCCTTCTTGGAGGAAGTGTGTCACTGTGGGAGTGGGTTTGAGACCTTCCTTTAGGCTGCTGGAAGACAGTCTTCCAGCAGCCTTCAGATTAAGATATAGAACTCTCAGCTTCTCCAGTACCAGACCTGCATGGACTCTGCCATGCTTCCACCTTGATGATAATGGATACACCTGTAAGCCAGCCCCAATGAAATGTCTTTTTATTGTTTTTTTTTTTTTTTTATAAGAGTTGCCTTGGTCATGGTGTCTCTTCACAACAATGGAAATCATAACTAAGACAACTCTTTTCCAACTCTTGACATTAAGTCTGTATCTTTTGTGTCTACAGATGTACATATGTGTATATGTCTGTGGGGTTGTAGCATACTCACTTAAGTGCATATGTGTGTATTGGTACACATTCACAGACCTCTGGCACCTGCATGGCCAGAGGTCTGGTGGTACTCTTTTTTACAACTAAATAGAAGACTCAAACAAGCAGAAGCACAAACTAAGACGATTAACTGAAGACCCCACAAGCAGTCTCCTCAGTGAACAAAACAGTAAGTTGGAGATTAAAGTCTAAAATATGTGGAGAAAACTCAGCAGAGTAATTTAAACATTGAAAAATAACGAAAGAGAAATATTAGAAGTAGCCAATCAAAGAAAAGCATACATCAGAAGCATTGGCAACATACAAGACAATGCAGAAGACTAAATTTCAGGTTTGGATCGGAGACAAACAAAACAATTATACATTTAGGCATATATAAGGAAACAATAATGAATGTGCCTAATATTTTTAAAATGTCCTTGTTGGCTTCAGCTGTTAACACATCTAAGAGTTATGTGGAGGTCTTGGGTGTAGGATGGATATAAGCTGTATACAAAACTATCTAAGCAGTGACCTAATAAGTGATGTTCCTCCATGGTTTTTACCCTTGGTACTTGCCTTGAGTTCCTGCCCTAATTTCTTTCAGGAATGGAGTGTTCCTTGAAAGTATAAGCCAAATAATCACTTTACTCCTCAAGTTGTTTGGATCATGGTGTGTATCAAAGTAACAGGAAAGCAAAAATAGAACACAGAATTCTGAGATACATTCAAGAGGTCAAACCTTAGAACTCATGCACTATAAGAAGCTGAGATAAAGTTGAAAGGAATGGACAGAGGTTTTATTAAAATAGTGTCAGAAAACTTGTAAAACCCAGAGAAGGAAGCATGTATATGAACAAACACAAGAGGTATTTAGAATTTCAATTAGACACGGCCAGAGAAGAAACTTTCGATGAAGCTTCATATTCTCATATGTGTATAAAAAATACAATATTCCATTCATAACATATTCCAGGTAATGATATCTGTAGGAATAAACCTAAGAAAGAAGTGAAAGGTCTCCACAATAAAACCTTCAATACAATGAAACGGTAGATTAAAGAAGATACTAGACTATGGAAAGATATTCTCTTAGTAGTATTAAAATAAAAATTGCTCCAGTATCAAAAGTAATTTATAGACTCAGTGCAAACCCCATTAAAACTGAAATGTTATTCTTCACAAAACTAGAAAAATTAGCCCAAAAATTTTATGTGGAAGCACAAAAGACCATAATAGCCCCCCCCCCAAAAAAAAACCCACAAAACAAAACAAAAAAACCCAACAAATCCTGAGGAGAAAAGACAGCTTGGTATTGACATAAAAACAAATAAGTACACCAATGGAGCGAAGCGTAGAGTCCAGAAATAAACCACAGTTATATTTACCTGATTTTCAACAAAGTTTTCAAAAAACATAAAATGGAAGAAAGCCCAGGTAACTGGCTAAACTGCACATTAGCCTGAAGAAAACTAAACCATATCTTTCATCCTTACAAAAGCAATCCAAAGTGGATTAAAGATAATTTGAAACCTCAATGGGTACTGAAGAGATGTTTCAGTGGTTAAGAGAGCTTGCTGTTCTTTGAGAGTTCAATTCCTCAAATCAAACTGTCAGGTGGCTCACAATCACTTAGAACTCCATTTCCAACTGGCTTCCTCGAATGAATACCTGTAGCATACAAACACACAGATGCATACAATTGAACTACCAACTAAAATAAACAAATGAAATGAATAGACAGTTCTCAAATTAAGAAGTGGGAACTATTTTATAATACCACCTCACCCCAGTCAAAATAGCTATCATTGAAAACGTGGCAGTAAGTGTTGGTGAGGATGTGGGGAAAGTGGAACCCTGACACATTGCTGGTGGGAATGCCAACTGTTACAGCTATTGTGGAAATCAATGTGGCAGTTTCTAAAAGAACTGAAAACAGAGTTACCACATGACCCAGCTCTACCATTCCTGGGCACACACCCAAAGGATTCTCTTTGATACCTGCATGTCCATGCTTCTTGCAAGCACATATTCATTATGGTAGCAAGGACTTGGGAACGGCTTCTATGTTCATGAACAGACAAATACATAAGGAAAATATATATAGCCATAATGGAATTTTATTCAGTCATAAAGAAAAAAATAAAATTAGCAAGAAAATGGGTGGCTCTAGATAGAATAATATTAAGCAAGGTGATCCAAACTAAGACAAAAATCACATTTTTTATGTTCCCTCTCATAAGTGCATTCTAGTTTGTAATGTATCTGTTTGTAATGTATCTACATAATTGAATATAATATGGGCAATGCCTAAACCAGTAGAAAAGTGGCCAGGAGAGGATAAAAAAGAAGCTGAGGCAGAGGGGACACATTTGAGATGAAAGCAGAAAGAAGTGGAGGTGATGAAGAGGAGGAGACTCAACTAAAACAGACTTTGCTGAATAATATCATGCTAACTTGTATCTTGTATGCTAACTTAATAAATAAAATAAATAAAGATGTCTGAAAAAGGAAAGCAACTTCATTTCCAATTGTAATAAAATATCTAGGAATAAATTTAATTGAAGAAATTGGATGGGATCTACAATTAATACTATAAAATATTGTTGAAGAAAGACATGGCATGATAGCCTGCATTTATGAAATGCAAGAATTAATATTGATAAAACCACCATGCAACTCAATACGAACTATAGATTCAATTCAGTTCCTATTCCAGTCATTGGTAAATGACTGTTTTCAAAGGAACAGAGAATCCCCTAAATCCCTGTGAATCAAATATCTTCCAATCTGTCTTCCACCTATTTCTGGTTGGCTGACCTGGCTTGGCACTCTGTAGTCACTCCTCTGCACCACAACAGGTCCACAGTCATGTCCCTGACCTCAAACATACTTGATGCCATCCACACTTTATTTTACTACTCAATTCACCAGTGATATTAAACTTAGTGTATGATTCCAACTTCTTTCCCCTCTTCCCGTTAATGGACATTCCTAAGCTCTGTTATAGTCAGTCGAGTTAGTTCATTTGAACAAAGCACACTGAAAGCAAACTTAACAAATTAGGCAATTCTTAGAACCAGGGCAACTTCCCCAGACGCCAGGCAGCAGGGTGATCAAACAGCTTTAGCAAATGTGTGAAAGTGAGGCCCAGACAACCATTTAGTTGGCTACTATTTAGTCAAATGGACATTTGAAATGTGGCTACACAGTTCAGTTGTTGTGATTAAACTCTGCATAGGCTTGGTCCTATTGGGTTCTATGCAGGAGTCTAATTCAAATAAGTGGCCTCTAACAATTGTCTAACTTTTGCACCTTTTTAATTTGTGTGTCACCCAAATGAGTGTAGCGAACATGTGAGAGATTAGCACTGCCTGCACTCACTAAGATCCTGTTTTTGGCATTAACATGTTAGTCATTGATGAGAGTCCTCATGTTTTTGAATTTGGAGAAAGACCATTTAGCCTTCAGCAGAAAGCTGCACACCAAGGACACTGCTTTATGACTCTTGGAAGAATAACACCAAGCGTTTGGAGCAAGTTCCTCAGCCAGGCTCTCCATAACTAAACCACTTAGGAGTGAGTAATTAGGCTGGACCACATCCCTCTTCTGTCAGCTTTGGCCAAACCGTGTGTTTATTAATTCTTAGCAGCGAAGTCTATTATCGACCATGTACTTGTCCTTATGAAAAAGAAAAAAAAGTGCTAGCAAACCCATAGCCTCTCTATCATCTAATAAGCAGCCTGGCATTCCAAAAAAAGCAAATAAAACCAGGAGGGAGGATGAGTGTCTAAGATATTTGAGGAATTGTTGATGTAATATTTTAAAACAGTGGCACCCAATCTGGCTTGTTCATTATCAGCCGCCATCTTCCCGACTAGACAAGGTCTGTGGCCATTAGCAGCTGCTGCTTGGCTCAGGCTGCTGGCTTAGGTGGCCAGAGACACCAGCCATGCTACCCATGAGACCCCAGCATGGGAGATGGCTCTGCCAATCTTCCACACTGTCTCCACAAGGCTGGGCTTAGCCCAGACCATCCAGGCATCCACCAGGTACCTGGTAGAAATGAGACTCTAGTGTTTAAAGATTATCCAATAGCTTTATATATTTGGTAATGCTCAAATTACAAGATGCCCACACAATTAGAGGTGTTAACCAATTAACTAATGTAGATATAAGTTGTTACCCAGGACTGCTCTCAATACATGTGTGGCCATGCGTAGCTCTATGTCTCTGCCCTAGCTCCTCCTCTCTCTTCTCCTCTTCCTCTCCTCCCCTTCTCCTTACTCCTCCCACCTTAGCTCCTCTCAACTTGCTGGGAGGAAAATATACCGCTACAAAGAATTTGCTTTCACAAAGTAAGCTACCAGCACAATTGGTACATACTATTGTGCTAAGGCTGCCACTAAAGTTAGCCATTATGGACCAAGGATGCTTTAAGTTACATAAAGATCCAAGGTTGGCATGAAGGACGTAACACCTGCAAAAGTCCCTGATTGGGAAGTGTTTGTTTTAGCTTAAATTTTAATTTAAAGTTTTTTTTTCTTTTTGAGATTATGTGAGTATATTGTTGCTGTCTTCAGACATACCAGAAAAAGACACCAAGGCATCAGATCCTGTAATAGATGGTTGTGAGATACCATGTGGCTACCGGAAATTGAACTCAGGACCTTTGGAAGAGCAGTCAGTGCTCTTAACCACTGAGCCATCTCTCCATCCCCTCTTTTTGAGACTATAAGTATATAATTTCTTTTGTTCTTTTTCTCCTTCGAAACCCTCCTATATACTCCCCCTTGTTCTGTTTCAAATTAATTGCCTCCTTTTTCATTAATAGTTGTTGTTATTGTTGTTGTTGTTGTTGTTGTTGTTGTTGGTGGTGGTGGTGGTGGTGGTGGTGGTGGTGGTGTATGTGTGTACTTGTTTGCACATACATGAATGCAAGGGCAGACCAATAAGCATTATATAAACAATTGATGTTCTCTTCCCTGGGGAAAAAGGCAGTTGAACCTGTGTTTTTGAGACTATCACAGATGGTTTTCTTGCTGTTTCTGGGACATGGCTGAGCTCTGCTTCAAGTACTGGTGTCTATTCCACAACAGGTAAAAACAAAAAATTCCTTAGGCCAACTACAGATAGCAGGGTTTATTAAAGCAAAGAAAACCAGATTTGAGAATAGGCCATTCCGAGGATCAATGCAAGTTCTACAGATTGCTTAGACAAGTTCATACGAAAGGAAGGTATGGAAATGCCACTTAACAAGCTACCGTCTAGTCAACCAACAGATGGTGGGTTACAACCTAGTTCACTAACCGGAGAAACCAAAGCTCAAGCATCGTGGCTGAGCTTTATACTGGACTGCTCACTGGTCCCAGTGCAGAAGCTGAGTCCAAATCTGTGGGCTCTTACAATTCTTACCACACATCTTGCATTTGGCATTCCTCTACCTTTCTGCTACCCTTTCTAAATTATCTCTTACTAAGCTATTATACTCGAAGCTTGTCAAAGCCCAAGTTTTTTTTCCAACACACACTTTCTTTTTATGCAACAGCATCCAAGATGATTATTTTTAACTTCCAGCTAAAAACTATATATAGCCATAGTTACAGAGTTGGCTCGGACATTTACTTTGCCCTCCAGATGCATACATCCAGCCACCTATTTATCCCAGCAGCACTCCAGACAACTCACGCTGAAAACCAAAGAACAACTTCTCTCTACAAATCTCCTGCCGCCTGTGTCTAGATGCTCCATCCATCTTCCTGACCTTTTTCTTCACCACCATGGGGGGTTTTCATGTTCTGACCTAGCTTCAGAAAATGTTCTTTCATCCCTTTCCATAGATAAACTGCAGACATTGTTTTCTCAGAAAGAAAGCAATGTCCTGCAAACCTAGGTCAGTGTTTCATAAATTACATTATTTTCCATTGACATACTCACCTAAGCATAGATATTGCATGAATATTGCACCCATTAACTAATGTAATTGTTAGGCAAATATTTAGGGTTTCTATTGTCTCTTGTGTTATAGATATATACCCACAAACTCTCATCTGTTATTAATTTCATAGTTCTCTGGTGCTCAGATAGAATACACTATTACTAACACTTGTTAATTCAATAAACAGCCATAAATTAATTCAGTATTAGTATATAGTGAGATACTGCTTACCCTCTCTTAACAATTTACGTACTTCTAGGCTCTCTGTGGGTGTCAAAATCCAAATATGTTGAAGTCCCTTATATAAAAGGACAAAGTATTTTGCAGACCATCTGTGCATATCTCTCTCTCTCTCTCTCTCTCTCTCTCTCTCTCTCTCTCTCAGTTGTAGTAGTTTTTTACCCCAACCTGAAAAAGGTTAGCATCATCTGAGAAAAAAGGTTCACAATCTAGAGAGCTCCTTTATCAGGTAGATCTGTAAGCAAGGCTTGGGGGAGCATTTCAATGATTAATTATTAATGTGGGAGGACTGATTCATAGGGGCAATGCCACTCCTGGGCAGGCGATCCTGGGTTATATTTAAAAAGCAAGATGATCAAGTATAGGGATCAAGCCAGTAAACAATTTTCTTCCTTGGTCTTTGCATCTAAGTTCCTGCCCTGAGTTCCTGGCCTGAATCCTTCTTCTGATAGAATGTAACTTTAAACTAAATAAACCCTTCCCTCTCCAAATTGCTTTTGGCCTGCATAAGTATTTGTACAGTACTAAGACCCAGGTTCTAATCTAAGGGCTAGCATAACCAAGTCTTCTTGTCCTTAAAGATGAGGAAATAGTAACAAAAAGGGGCTACCCCAAGATCATTAAACATGTTGCGTACCTTGCACAGTTTCAACAGGGAATTAATTTTGATATAAAAACCACCCTGTATTCCACATGATAAACTAGTGTTTGATCACAGCAACAGAAAGTGAGCTAGAATATGCCTTCATACTTGAAGTCCTTTCTACATTATTTTTAGCACATCAATCAATGTTAAAAGTATTTATAGAATATTATTTAGAGAATAATAAGAAAAATATGCACACGTTCAATACAGTCCCCCTTTTCTCTAAGTACTTTCTATATTTGCTTGTTCAAATCCCTAGATTCTCTGGATAGAGAGGGCCGACTGTATTTTTGGATATCTTTTTTATCTGGGAGTGTGGGTGGGTTTATTTTTGTTGTGTGATTAATGCCAGATGAATCTAATACAAAGAGCCTCCTGGGGACTAGTAGAATGTTCTAAGTTTCAATGAGCAAACTGACTTTTCTTTTCAATTCCTAGAGAATACAGAGAGACTACAAAACAAAGACCTTTGCGATGGAAATCAGTATTAAGAGTCTGGCAAAGAAACTTCTACCCTGGAAATAAAGAATAGCCAACCTGAATGACAAGTAGGCCTGCATAAGTATTTGTACAGTACTAAGACCCAGGTTCTAATCTAAGGGCTAGCCTAACCAAGTCTTCTTGTCCTTAAAGATGAGGAAATAGTAACAAAAAGGGGCTATCCCAAGATCATTAAACATGTTGCATACCTTGCACAGTTTCAACAGGGAATTAATTTTGATATAAAAACCACCCTGTATTCCACATGATGAACTAGTGATAACTTGTGGGAAGGAACCTGACAATGGCATCAAAATTAAGAAAGGCTTTCACTGAGAAGGCTACTTACTTAAAACTGTTGAGGTGGTAACTTTACATGAGACTCATAGCAGTGGAGATAATGGAACCTAAAGGGGACACCTCCTGTAGCCAGGCAGGAACCACAATGGAGTGATAGGAAAACTAACCCACCCACAAAACTTTTGGCCCCCAATTTTTTTCTGACTACAAGAAAGGCAAGCATGGGGGATAGAACAGAGATTGAGGGAAAGGCCAACCAGTAACTAGCCCAACTTCAGGCCCATCCCATGGGCTAGCACCAATCCCTATCACTATTAATGATACTCTGTTATGCTTGCAGACAGAAGCCTAGCATGACTGTTCTCTGAGAGACTTCACCCAGTAGTAGACTGAAACAGAAGCAGATACTCACAGCCAAACATTAGACAGAGGTTGGGGACACCTATAGAAGAATTGGGGTAAAGATTGAAGTTCAGTAGATGGGAACCCCACAGGGAGACCAACAGAGTCAATAAACTTGGATCTCTGGGAGCTCTCAGAGTCTGAACCACTAACCAAAGCACATACACAGATTGGAAGGAGCCCCACCCCCACATCCACACATATGTAGCAGACAGGCAGTTCAGTCTTTATGACTGCCCTCTCTGGTCTCAGTGGGAGAGGGTATGCCTAATCTGGCAGATGATGTACCAGGGTGGGGGGATACCAAGGGAGTTTCCATACTCTCAGAGGAGAAGGGGAGAGAGATGAGGGAGGGACCGGGAAGGGGAGCAGCATTTGAGATGTAAACAAATAAATACATAAATGATTTTTTAAAAAAGAAAGAAAAATGAATTTTAAAATTAAAAAAGCTTGACTAGATGGGAAAAGAAATTCCAGATTTCTCCTGTCACAGAGCTACTGAGTTTCATTAGGCCCTCCTGGACTACTCCATGTCACCAGAGGATGAAGAGTGAACATGAGGAGAGTGCACCACATTGCTCACTGAGAAAGTCAACACCATGCGAACATAAATTTCCCTATTAGTAGAGACATCGAAAGTTATTGAAATTAGAAGCCTGGTACCTGCACTTAAATTGGAGTAAATGAACTTAAGTTTATATAGAAGAATACATGATTGAGATTGAATTGTGAGAATGAGAACCCAGTAAGATAGTAAAATAACTTAAGTGTCCATAATAAGAGACACTGTTCTCATAAGAACCAGAAAAAGAAAGTAGGCCCTGTAACATTGAGTAATCAACATAGATTCTGTCTGTGGGAACTTGACGTGTAGAAAATACGTTTTAACTGAGCTGTGTTTGGTCATTATGTTACTGGGAAAATATTGTTTTGCCATGAGAAGAAATGACATCTGCCTTTTATATTTAGAGATGCTTCTGACATGTTGAACATTTAAAGATAAGAGAAAAGAATATA
Organism: Arvicanthis niloticus; assembly: GCF_011762505.2. Classification (NCBI taxonomy): domain Eukaryota; kingdom Metazoa; phylum Chordata; class Mammalia; order Rodentia; family Muridae; genus Arvicanthis; species Arvicanthis niloticus. The sequence goes on along the minus strand of NC_047665.1, from coordinate 42,635,764 downwards.
AAATCTTTAAAGAAAACTGTGGTAAACCACATTGTGTATTAGAATTCCATGAGGCAGGAAATCCGTGAACCATTATAGAATTTGAATACAACTGATTTTATAAATATAAAAACACTTAAAAGGTAAAGTATAGCAAATAAATATGAGAAAAATGTGAAATGACAAACAACAGCAATGGATATAGTACTCTCAGAGTCTGTTAAGTACAAAGAACTATATAACACACCACAGCCCAAAGCACAAAGCTCAATAGAAAAAATGGACAGAGCTGTAAGCAGGCAGTGATAGAAGTACAAACTCAAAAGGTCTTGGGAACAAAAACCCTTCATGTTTTCAGCACCATGAAGGAATACATCAAAGCATCAACGAATCATTGCTGTGTGCCAGTTGTAGGGACTGAAGTTAACATGAGTTTTGCCTACTGCTCAGGAGGGTGAGCAGCAGTCGACTCTTCCCCCACCTTTGTGTGAATACTACTTGGCAGAAATTTGTTTTAAAAACACAGGTGGACACAATCAATCTCTTCAGGTATAGGCTTTAGATCAGGCTTAGGATGCAAATCACCTCAAATCCAACTAGAAAGCAGTTGGTTACTTCCATAACAGCCATGGATAAAGTCAGTTTTATAATATACAGGGTCAACTCTTGGCAAGAGTGTTGCTGGCTTTCCCCACCCTTCAACAAACTTCCTAGCAGCTTCCAGCACTATCGAAAGCTATACAAGAAGGAAGAAGCTTCCAGTTCATTTCCAACATGATTCTCTCTTACCTGCATTCACCATGTACGTTGTCTTCATCAATAGGGTCTTGCCATCTAGCTCTGACAGGTACTTGAGTGCAATGGTAATAGCCTACACTGCTCTAAGAACTTGTGAGTTCTTCTTGATCAATAGGGAGGTAGACCACATCTGACACTGATATTTTTCTTAATAAGCTAAGCCTTCTGGGTACAGCATTATTCACTTATAAAGGTTACTTCCATTCAAACTCTTTTTAAAAAGAGCAACAAGGTTTTATGTGTATAGATGTTTTGCCTCCACATATGTCTGCACACCATATACATGCCTGGTTCCCAGAAGAGAGCATTGAATCCCAGATAACAAGAGTTTCAGATGCTTGTGTGTCATCATATAGATGCTGGGAAATTGAATCTATACTCCCTTGAAGAGTAGCCAGTGCTTTTATGGGCTAAACCATCTCTGCAGCATGCAGACTCTTTTAAATTTATGGTTTTTTAAAAGTAGCTTACAAGGTAGTAGTTTCCATATGCCTTTTGCCTATATTCTTGGTCCTGGTTATCCCTCCCCCACCTTATTATCTTTATAATATAACTAGCCCTATCTCCAACCAAACCTTCCCATCCTCAGAACTTCCTTCGTCTTCTTTCACATCATGTGTATTCTTCCTTCTGCAGTCCCTTCCCAGTTTCCAGTCATTATATACACTCACTCCAATGTAAACAAAAATTAAAAACTCAGAACTGGATGCACATATGACAAAGAATGGTGTTTTTCTTTCTGAGCTTGGGTCACCTCACTCAGGATAAAGTTTTTCAGTTTCACCAATATTCCTAAGATTTCCTTTTTCTCTGTAGTTGAATAAAATTCCATTGGTATATGAACATTTTCACTATCCATTCCTCAGTTGATGGTGACCTAAGTTGACTCTACTTTCTAGGTATTGCAAGTAGAGCAGCACAGACATATACGTGCAAGTATCACTGCAGTAGGACATAGAGTCTTTTCGTTATAGACCCAGAAGTGGTACACATAGTTGATATGTGGAAGCTTTAGTTTTAGGATTTTAGAGCCACCCCCAGTGATTTTTATATTGGCTAACCTTAGTTAGGGAATTAGTTTACATTCCCTACAGCAGTTAATAGGAATCCCCTTCCCAACAATATTACCAGGACTTGCTTTTATCTATTTTTTTCTTGATGCTAATCATTCTGACTGGTGTGAAATTGAATTTCAAAATACTTTCATTTTTTACTAGTTCTCTGAGAATTTTGTTCAATTTTTTAAAATAATTTTCACCATCCTTCCCAATTCCTCTCAAATTGCCCCTCTTCCCTACCAACCCAATTTTGTGTCCCTTTTAACCCATCAAGTCCAATTTGTGTTGCCCATTTGTTCTTGAATGTATGAACTTCCACTAAGGCATGGTCAAGTTACCAAAGGCTTCACTCTTAGGGAAAATTAACTTTTCCTCTGCTAGTAGCTATTAATTGCCAGAAGCTCCTCAGCTAGGCCTGGTACTTCATTCCTAACTCCCCTTTGAATTGCTGGGATTTGATCTGGCTTGAGTTTGCACAGGCCTTGTGCATGCTGCCACAACCACTGTGAGTTCATATGTCCAGCTACTTTGTTGTGTCCAGAAGACACTGTTTCTGTTACTCAACTATAAACTATTGTAATCTTTCTGCTTCCTCTTCTGCAATGATTTACAATGGCTTCAGAGAAGGAGATGTGATAGAGAGGTCCATTTAAGCTGAACACTCAGCAGCCCCTTTTTCTCTGCACCTCGGTGAGTTGTGAGTGTCTGTGTTAATTACGATCTACTGGAAATAGGAGCTTCTTGTATGAGTATTGAGAGATGCATTGATCTATGGGTATAACAATAAGTCCTTAAGAACCAGTTCAATACTATATCTATTTAACAGAATAGCACTAGCAGGTTTTATCCTAAGACCATTAACCTGTTTGGCCATAAATTCTGGGGATGATGATGTCAGATATGGATTTCATCTGGTAGACGGGGACTATATAATTCATTCAGAAAGTCGGTGGTCATTCTCATGATGTTGATGCCATTATTGCTCCATTGGGCTATGTATTTCAAGGCTAGTCATGATTGTAACTACCAGGGTTCCCAGCTAAGAATGATTATTTTTTTCTCTCCTCCAGTAGTATACATAGTACCTCCAAATACAATGAAAAAGAGAAAGTAGGAATACAACTTTTAGGTCAATAACAGCTTGATTTTTCATGTTCTACGACTCAAGTATGAGGTGTCTGGAAGGAAATCAAGAGTATTGACAGTACACTGTAACATCTTGAAAGTCTGTAAGACACCATTGGGTAACAACCTCAAAAGGCAAGCTATTCCCGGCACTGAAGCTTCTGCAACAGTAGGCTACCAAAAGGTCTATAGTCACTTTGATTTCTATTTTCTTTTTGCCTAAGGATATGGAACACTCTTAAATGTTTATTGTCCATTGATGTCATTTCTTTTGAGAATGTTCTGTTTAGTTTCACACACCAATTTTTTTTAATTGGGTTGTTTTCCTGATGCTTAGTCTTTGAGGTTTATTTAATATTCTAGGTACTAATCCTCTGTTTGACATATGGCTGGCAAATATTTTCTCTTGTTTTGTAGCTGGTCTCTTTATTTTTTCTTTCAAACATCTATCACTTTTCTTATTCTTTTGAGTAAGGGTCACTTCCTGAACCTGGGAATGGTGTTTTCTTGGCAAGAATGAAAACCAGCAAGCCCCAGTCACTCTTCTAGTCTCTGTTTCTCTTAGAGATGGGACCATTGACATGCAAGGGATAGTAAGTTTGCTATTTTGAGCTGAGATTTGAACTCTGATCCTTATGATTTTACAACAAGAACTCAAACTGAGCCATTTCTTCAGCCTCCGAAGGGTATGTATGTATGTATATATGTATGCATTTAATTTATTTTTAGAACATAAGAATTCTCAGTTGTATTCACAACCAGGCTATAAATGCATGAGTAATCCCCAAGGTACAAGCCCACCAAACATTCTCTTGGGGCAGCATGTGTTCTGCAACAGTGGGGGTTACAGTGTGGTCACAGAGGTGATAATAAGCTGGGAGTACCTTAATTCTAATGCAGAGTCCCTGTCCAGTAGTCAACAGTTCTGTGTTAAGTCTGGAGCGAGAGGAGTTAAGAAACAGCAGTCCAATCAGCCCTCTTGCCAGCCACTGTGAACTTGATGACAAGGTTGTTGCATCAGCCCATGGGGTACCCAGATATTAAGGATGCTAGTGGCTGGTGCAGCAAAGCATAAACATCACGTAAACAGGACCAGGAGTACTGGAGGTGGAATTTCAGTGGATTGACAGGGTGAGGGGTGACCTTCCATCACTCTTGAGGCAGTTCGTTTGGACGTCTCCTCTCCTGTCTTTTTTTTTTTTTTAATTAGTTAGTTAGTTAGTTTAGATTCTATAACCAAATTGTAATATAAATTTATGTCTGTGTTATTTGAAAGATGGCAATGACAAGTATTGAGGATTCTATAGCCAAAAGGATTTACTTGCTATACATAGAGGAAACTTTGTTGGAGACATTTTCTTTTCTCATCTGGTCTTAGAGCTGTTCCTATGTTTGGGGCCCAGTGTATACTTTACCTTTTTCGTTTTTCATCTGTTTTTTTTTCCTTTCCGTTCAGTAACCTGAATCTTTGGGGTATCTCCCCCTGTAAAATCTGATTTTTATCACTTTTGGTGGAATCCATATTTTCTCTTCTCCAAGAGGATATTCACTTCCCCAGTGTAACACATTTCCTGCCTTCTGTTCTAAGGTTATCACATATAGACCGAGGTGAATCATCAGCACTTTCTAAAATGTAGTGTATTTTAGTAGCTGTGCTGGATGTCTCATTGGCATTCAAAAAATTGAAAGTCAATAAAGCATTATTTAAACTGTCTTGGGGAATTTCCATATTCCCTCCTTCTGTTCTATGAGCATTTCCTTTAAAGTCTGATTAGATCTCTCCAAAATTGTAGGACTGTAGGACTGTAAGGTTTATTTACATTTCAAATGTTATTCCCTTTTCCCTGTTTCCTCTCTGCAAATCTCTTAACCCATCCTCCCTTGCCCTGCTTCTATGAGAGTGCTCCCCCACCCACCCACCCATTCCTGCCTCCCCATCCTAGCATTCCTCTACACGGGGGCATCACGCCTTCACAGGACCAAGAACCTTGCCTTCCATTGATGCCAGATAAGTCTCCTTCAGCTCCTTTGGTCCTTTCCCCAACTCCTCCATCGGGTTCCCTGTGGTCAGTTCAATGGTTGGCTTCGAGCATCTGCATCTGCATTGGTCCGGCTCTAGCAGAGCCTCTCAGGAGACAGATCCTGTCAGCAAGCACTTCTTGGCATCAAAATAGTGTTGAGTTTGGTGTTTGCATGTGGGCTGGATGCCCAGGTGGAGCAGTCTCTGGATGGTCTTTCCTTCAGTCTCTGCTCCACTCTTTGTCCCTGTATTTCCTTTAGACAGGAGCAATTCTGGGTTAAAATTTTGGAGATGAGTGGGTGGCCCCATCCCTCAACCTGGGGGCAGGGGGCATGCCTAACCTCTGGATATGTGTTCAACAGGTTCTCCCTCCTATTTGTGAGGTATTTCAGCTAATGCCATCCCTGTGGGGTCCTGGGAGGCACTTGCTTTCCTGGCATCTGGGGCTTTCTGGTTGCTACACCAAGTTTCTCTTTCCCCATTGCTACATACCTCTGTTCAATTTCCTAGCCCTTTATATATCTCCTCCATCTCCTCCCATACCTGATTCTGCTCCTCTTTTCCCCCTTCCCTTCTTTTCTTCCTCCCAAGTCTCTCCCACCCTCTACTTCCCTTGATTATTTTGTTCCCCTTTCTAAGTAGGACTGAAACATCCACTCTTTGATCTTCTTTCCTCTTGACCTTCATGTGGTCAGTGAGTTGTACCATGGATATTCCACACTCTTTCCCTAATATCCACTTATCAGTGAGTACATACCATATGTGTTCTTTTGTGACTGAGTTATCTCACTCAGGATGATATTTTCTAGATCCATCCATTTGCCTGCAAATTTCATGAAGTTAAAAATAGTTGAGTAGTATTCCATTATGTAAATTACCACATTTACTGTATTCATTCTTCCGTTGAGGGACATCTGGGTTCTTTCCAGCTTCTGGCTATTATAAATAAGGCTGCTATGAACATAGTGGAGCATGTGTCCTTATTCAATGTTGGAGTATCCCAGGAGTGGTATAGCTGGGACCTCAGATAGTACTATGTCCAATTTTCTGCCAGACTGATTTCCAGAATGGTTGTACCAGCTTACAATCTCACCAGCAAAAGAGGAGTGTTCCCCTTTCTCCATATCCTCACCAGTGTCTGCTGTCACCTAAGTTTTTGATCTTAGCCATTCTAACTGGTGTGAGGTGGAATCTCGGGGGGGTTTTGATTTGCATTTTCTGGATGACTAAGGATGTTGAACATTTCTTTAGATGCTTCTGGGCCATTCGAGTTTTCTCAGTTGAGAATTCTCTGTTTAGCTAGGTTCCCCATTTTTAAAATAGGTTTATTTGATTCTCTGGAGTCTAACTTGAGTTCTTTGTATATATTGGATATTAGCCCTCTATCAGATGGAGGATTGGTAAAGATCTTTTCCCAATCTGTGGGTTGCCTCTTTTGTTCTATTGACAGTGTCCTTTGCTTTACAGAAGCTTTGCAATTTTATGAGGTAAATTTGTCAATTTGTCAATTCTTGATCTTAGAGCGTAGGCCACTGGATTTCTGTTCAGAAAATTTTCCCCTGTGCCCATGTGTTTGAAGCTTTTCCCTTCTTCTATTAAAGTCAGTGTATTTGGTTTCATAATATGTAAAAATCATTGTACTTTAGTGGATACATATGTCAAAACATCAACTTCAATCTGAAAGGGCATCATCTCCAATAAATGTGCAATCTCAAAATCATCCTTTACAGAATTTAAGGCAGAAGTTCCTAGCAATTCTTAACATGTATCACTTGTATGAAGCATTATTGTATGTGCATATTTTAATTATCCAAACTATGTAAAATGAATCATATATGAATCTCTATAAGAAGAGATGTCACCTAGTATTCCATCCTTCAGTCCCCTCCTTCTCTAAATCTGTTTTATTTCAAACTTTCATAAAATAATTACTGAACACATAATTATTTGTATGTTGATAATCGAAACAAAGTTATATAGGGTCCAAGTAACCTCTGTCATTGATTTCCTTTCCATTTTTAAACACAGAATATATTTATTTTTTAACTTTGAACTCTCTTCTTAAGACTTTACTTTCTTATTTTATTTTTGAAATTACTTTTACTTTTTATAATCCAGCCATTACCCCTCCCAGTCCCCTCTCCTGCAGTTCCTCCTTCCATTCCTCCTTCTTTGTCTACAAGAGGATGTTCCCCCATCCCACCAGACCTCCCCACTCCCTGGGGCCTCAAGTTGCTCCAGGGTTAGGTGCATTTTCTCCTACTGAGGCCAGACCTAACAGTCTTCTGCAATATATTGTCCAGTGTAGGTGGGGGTGGCTAGGACCAGCGTATGCTGCCTGGTTGGTGGCTCAGTGTCCGAGAGCTCCCAGGGGTCTGAGCTAGTTGACACTGCTGGTCTTTCTATGGGATCACCCTCCCTCAACGTCTTCCAACCTTTCCTTAATTCAACCATAGGAGTCCCCAATTTCAGTCCAATGGTTGGGGGTAAGTATCTGCATCTGTCTCAGTCAGCTGCTGATTGGGCCTATAAGAGGACTTGTTTGTTAATTTTGACAAGATGAAAGACACAGATCTAATTTTATTTTTTTACATGTAGATTTCTCAGTTTTCCTAATATAATATGTTAAGGAGGCTGCTTTGCTCCAACGAGTGTTTTTGGCATTTCTCCCCCTAAACATTAGGTGGCTGTAAGTGCATGGGTTTATATTCAGATCTTCGGTTATGTTAAACATGTCTGTTTTCACGATGCCAATGCCATGCTGTTTCTGGTGCTAAGGATCAGTAAGATATCTTGAAAATGAATATAGTGTTAAATCAAGCTTAATAAGAATGATGATGATGATGATAGTAATAATAATAGCCCATAGAGGCATTACAGATGTGGCTGCTGTGTCACATGTGTGTCAGTAGGTGGCAGAGTGGAGAAAGTCTATGTCTGTGCTTAGTGTTCTGGCCTATGACCATAGGAACCTGAGACTACTACCAGTCCTGCACTAGGGGGCCCAGACAGAGAGGTAGCCTGAGATGACCACAAGTCCTGTACCAGGTAGGCCTGGACAGACTCCCAGGACAGGAAGCAAGCTGAAGTCTACAAGAACCCTGCCTGGGACAGTGGGCCAGTAGGAGTAAGCCTGAGACAGATTGGGAAGTACAGGTGAGGAGTGAGCCCAAGACAACCAACCACCAGACTGATGCCATAAGGCTCAGACAGGGAGCTAGCTTGAAATGAACACCAGTCTGGTGCCACTCAGGCCTTGGGGGAAGACATGTTCAAGATGACCGCCCCCCACCCCCCACCGCTGTGCCCAGTGCCATAATGCAAGAGCAGGGTATAGCATTCATTAGACCACTACTGAGATGACCCCAGACACGCAGAGATACTGAGCACCACTAAGAGAAGAAGCAAGTAAGTGGTAAAGAATTGGAAAAGAAAGAGAAACAGAAGGATGCAGGCATAGTGAAGAGAGGCTGAACTAGAGTAGTAGTTGGAAGGTAGTGAGGAACAGCCTTTTGTGAGTAGCCAGTGATGTCACCTGAGACCATGGTAAGGTCCATGGTAAGGCATGTTGCTACAGGCATCATGTCTGGGTCTGTGGCCCTGAAACAGCAGGGTTCTCTTTACCTCTAAAGACCAAGAGGTCTTTAGTCTGTGTTGCCACTCTGGGATAGGTTGATGTCTAAGGCCTATGCAGAAGTGGCCTCACCCCTCACCTGGGCATCATGGGAGAGCTGGCCCTAGAGGTGTGACAGCAGCAGAGCTGACCCGGCCCCTAACCAACTGCAATACTTGGGAGAACGAACATCCTCCCAACTCCTGCATTGCTGGGGTTTCAGATGACCTGACATGGAGGATGGGATAGCTGGTCCTAATACTCATCTCCCATGTATGAGTGTGGATGAGGGAGAAGTAACCTCCCCCACCTCACTAGTTACCACATGCAGAAAGTGGGAAACCTGAGCCTGTGACCATGAGAGCAGGAGAGCTGTCTCTGCCCTTCACCAGCTGCAGCACTCAGGAGAGTAGGCCCTGCACCTTACCTAGGCAGCACAGTAGAGCTGACTCATGATTTTGGAGTTGTAGGTGAGCTATCCTGAGGGCGTGGGTGAGAGAGAGATGCCTTCTTCTTATCCTTTGCAACCTATAGCAGATGGGAGAGCTGGCCCCAAGGTCATGAGAGCAGGAGAAGAGACACTCTCCTCCCCTCCCTTGTACCTCACCATCTATGACAGATGGTAGAGCTTCCCCAAGGTCATGAGAGTGGAAGAATCGGCCATCTCTCACCAGCTACAACACTGTGAGTTGGCCCTGCACCTCACCTGGGCAGCAGAGTAGAGCAGGCCCTGGTGATAGGAGTTGCAGGTGAGCTGGCCCCAAGGACATAAGAGTTGGCAGTTTGACCATCTCAGATACATTTCAGGCCCAGGTCCAGGGCTTTGAATTAATCCACCTCAACATCTACACTATGGATGAACTACTTGAGTGCATGAAGAAGCTGGTTCTACACATCCAAAACTACAGAATCACCATGGCCCAGGGCAACAGCAGGGTATCCAGGAGGAGTCCCAGTGAGGATCCAGTATTGACAGAGTAGGAGAATCCTGAGGTCTTGGACTAGGCCAAAGAGTCATTGCAATGAACATTTGTAAGCAAAGAAATGTAGACACAGCAGGACACACTGTGACACACTTCAGCTTCATAAAAAGATTTTTTTCTCTCTTGAGAGGGAAGTTTCAAGGGTAGAGGGTGGGTATGAGGCATGGGGGAGAGAAGTGGAATTTGGGTACATGATGTGGAATTCACAAAGAACCAATAAAAAGTTTAAAACAATAACAGTAATAAATAATTATTATATACAGTATGTTACATTAATAACAATAATATACAGTTGTTATAGTTATATATTATTATAAATGTAAATTTATATTTATATTCCACTCAAGATTGCTTTTTCTATCCAAGGTGTTTTTTTGTGCTTTCAGATCAATTTATGTAATTTTAAGTTCTGTGAAGAATATCTTTGGAATTTTGATTAGGTTAAATTGACTCTGTAGATTGCTTTTAGTAAGAGCTATTTTTACAACACAGTCTTCCAGACTGTGAGCATTGGAGGCCTTTCGATCTTTTCTTCCCTACTTTAAATTTTCCCTCCAGTCTTCATTGTTGTGGCCTTTCATGTCTGTCATTAGATGTATTTTAAGTATTTTTCTTTTATTTCTTCATCCCCATGTTTGTTGTTGACACTTAGGAAGGTTGCTAAGTGTGAGTGTTGCTCATGTCCTCACACCTGAAAGTGCTAGCTTTGTCAGTATCCTCTTGGAGACTCTATCATCTCTAATCTGCAGATCATATCAACAGATAAGGATGCTTTGACTTCTCCCTTTCCTAGCTTTATTGCTTTTATCAGTTTCACCTGTTTTAGTGTTCTGGTTAAGACTTCTAGTACTAGCCTGATTAAGACAGGTGAAAGTGAACACCTTATCGTGTTCCAAGTCTTAGTGGAAATGCTTTGACTTTTTTTCTGCACTTATAAATCTATTGAGATGATCATGTGACTTTTTGTCTCCTGGTAAGTTTATGAGCTTTATTAAATTTACTCATTTTCATATGTTAAACCATGTCTACATCTGTGGAATCAGAACAACTTGATTACTGTAAACGATTTTGTTGATGTGTTCCTGTATTGGGTTTGTAAAGCTTCTGTTAAGAATACTTAAACATTTGTTCATCAGGGAGATTGCTGTACAGTTTTTGTTTTAATTGTGTTTCTAGATTTAGATTCAGAGTAATCTTAGCTTCATAAACTATTTTTGGTACTATTATTTCTTTTCCTGTCTCATAGGATAGTTTGAGAACAATTGGTATATCTATGAATGTCTTGTAAAATTCACCAAGTGAGTCTATTTAAACTTTTCTTGGTAGAAAGTTTTTTCTAGTACTGTTACCAATTCACTTTTTGCTACAGGTCAATTTAAATTATTTATTTCTTTTTGTTTCAAATTTGGCATTTCATATGTATCTAAAAATTCATCTATTTCTTTTAGATTTCCAACATAGTTGAGTATATATTTATGATTTCCTTATGATTTTATTAGCGACTGCTATAATGGATCCCTTTTCATTTCCAATTTATTAATATCTTATGGCTTCTTTCTTTAGTTTGGCTCTGGATTTAATGATCTTATATATCTTTCCACAACAATCAACTTTGTATTTTTCACTATTGGTACTGTGTTTTTTGTTTGTTTCTATTTAATTTACTCTGGCACAATTTTACTATTTTTTCTTTTTGTTTATCAATTTTGGGAATGCTTTGTTCTTGTATACAAAATCCCTAAGGCATACCTACCAGGTTATTTTTCTTGTTACTTCTCTGATATATTGTGAAGTGTTTTTGTTTCTTTTGCAATCATAATTTTTATAAGTATAGTAGTCTAAGTTGACAGCCGAGGTTCTTTAGAACTTGATGTACCTCATTCCAAACCCTTCTTGGTCTTAATGCTTTGCACAGTAGTACATTGGTGTAGTATGCTTAACTTGCTAATACTCTTGGTGTTTCCCTCTTGCAGCTATCAATATAAGTTGTTTGTTCTGTATATGTAGAGATTTCTTTTCTGTTCCTGTCTATTTGGTATTCTGTTTGCATCTTCTATCTGGACAGCTCCCTCTTTCCTCAGATTTGGGAAATTTTGTGATATAGTTTTATTGAAAACATTTTCTAATCTTCTGGTATGGAGGTCTTCTCTTTCAGTGCTCATGATTTATAGATTTCCTGGTGTCTCAAAGTCCTAGCATGTTCTATTCATACATTTAAAAACTTGTCAATGAGTTTAACTGAATTTTTCCAGTGTTCATACATTCTTCAGTATTCTAATTCCATTTTAATATCTTGAATTTACTTTCTTGTTTCATTCATCTGTTTTCTTGCTTTTTAATTCTTTTGTTTTTTAACAAATTTAAAAATTGTTTTTTGAATTCTCTGTCTGAAATGTTATGCAGATTATTCTTATTTGGATCCTTACTTTGAGACTAGTAGTCCTTAGAGATGATAAGTTATCATGTTTTTTTTTCATTGTACTTGTGTTTTGTACGTAGGGATTTCAATGATTTCAATATTAATTGTCATTTTTAAAGGTTACTCTTATTTCTGTTAATAGGTGGGTAGACAGGCAGTCTTTGATTTCATGGGGGTGTGTTTTGAGGGAACTCTGAGCAGTGGAAACAGAAAGTCAGTCATGTGAGGTCTCTGACCTCACAAAGCTCTTCTGAGGGCATCCCATTCAGATTTTTAATTTGGTTACTTTGTTCTTGATGAGTTGTAAGAATTTTCTCCATATTATATTATTCTTTTATCAGATCTACAATAAGCAAACATATCTCAGATACAGTTTCTTTTAACTATGCGGCTCAATTCTTTTCTGAAGCATGCATTTCAATTTTAATAAAACTCTAATTATCTTTCTTTATTAAACCCAGCACCATGAAGTTCTCCACTTATGTTTTCTTCTACATATTTAACAGTGTGAGGTCTTATGCCTTTTTTAAAAAAATTATTTTTATTTATTTTTTATGAGTACACTGTAGCTGTCTTCAGACACATGAGAAGAGGGCATCAGATTCCATTACAGATGTTTGTGAGCCACCACGTGGTTGCTGGGAATTGAATTCAGGGCCTTTGGAAGGGCAGCCATTGCTGTTAATCTCTCATCTATTTTTATTTAACTTTTAGGTGTTATGTAGGGTAAGAGTCCAACCTATTTTATTTATATTTAGGTATATCTAGGTTTCCATACACTGTTTGTCTAAAAATGCTTGTTCTTTTCATGTTGAATGGCCTTGACTTTTTTGTGAAGACCAATTGACCACATCCCTGAGTGTTTATTTTGGGGCTTTTTATTCTGTTCCATTGCTTTGTAAGTCCAAAGTAAGATTTGAAAGTATTCCTTTGATTTTTGACTAAAATAAAAATGCAGCCAAATCAAGAGCTATTCTTTATAGACTTTTGGGTTGTAGTGATATAAATATTCTGAAAATATTTGGTGGGTATTATAGAAAAGAGAAAATGAGTGAAGTTAGTGAAATTGTTTCACTCCTGGGTTATAGTAGACAGGTGATTTAAATATTGAATAGGAACTCCAGCAAGAAAATTGTCTGAATTTCAATTAGAAACCTCAGTAAAAATTATTATTTAACACACATATGCATAGGACTCAGCTACCTGACAACCTCTACACAATGACAATCATTAGCAATAAACAAACCTAGAGTCTATGTCTTTGCCACTAACATTATTCTACATCAGAAGAAATCAGGAGCCTATGAAGAAATGGCTTATTCCAGGGCATAGGTAGATGAAATATAAGATGAGACTGGAATATTTAATTTTTCTGGAAACCAAACCAAACCAAAACAAAAATGAGTAACTCCAAAAATCACCAAGGATGTGCATTTTAAAAATTAATCCATTCTATTCATTTACATCTCAAATGATATCCCCCTTCCCAGTTACCTCTTCACAACCTTACCATCCCACATCTGCCCTCTTCCTCTTCGCCCTTGCTTGCATGAGGGTGATTTCCCACCCACCCACCCACTCTTGCCCCACTGCTTCAATATACCCCTATGCTGAAGCATCAAACCTCCACAGGATCAAGGACCTCCCCTCTCATTGATATTAGACAAGGCCATCCTCTGCTACGTATGTATCTGGAGTCCTGGAACCCTCCTTGTGCTCTCCTTGGTTGGTGGTCTAGTCCCTGGGAGCACTGGGTGGTCTGGCTAGCTAACATTGATCTTCCTTTGAGATTGCAACCCCCCTCTGTTCCTTCAGTCCTTCTGCTAGCTATCCCACCAAGGTCCCTGAGCTCAGTCTGGTGGTTGGAATCATCTGCATTGATCAGTTGCTAGCAGAACCTTCCAGAAAACAGCCATGCCAGGTTCCTGTCAGCAAGTGCCTCATGGCAGCAGCGACAATGTGTGTGTGTGTGTGGGGGGGGGTGTCTAGAGACAGGATGGATCCCCAGGTAGGATCTTCTTCAGATGGCCCTTCCTTCAGTATCTGCTCTATTTTTTTTGTTCCTGTCTTTTCTTTGGACAGCAACATTCTGGATTAAAAACTTTGAGGTGTGTGGGTGGCCCCATCCCTTGATTGGAGGTCATGCCTATCTACTGGAAGTGGTTTTTACAGGTTCTATCTCCCCTTTGCTGCACATTTCAGCTAATGTCATCCCTGTTGGGTCCTGGGAGCCTCTCACTTCCCTGAAGTCTGGGATCCTCCGATGGCTATCTCCAGTTCTTCATCCCCAACTGTTACATATTTTCCTGACTCACTGTACCTCTCTCTTGTCCCCTTCAGTACCTGATCTTGTCCCTTTTTTCTCCCTCTCCTCTCTCGCTAAGTTCCCCTTTCCTCCAACTCAAATGATCATCCTGTTTTTCCCTCTATGCAGAACTGAAGCATCCACACCCTGGTCTTCCTTCCTCCTAAGCTCCATATGGTCTGTGGGTTCTTGTATTGTAGGCATTGTGAACGTTTGGGCTAATATCCACTTATCAGTCTGGGCTACCTCACCCACGATGATATTTTATAGTTCCATCCATTTGCCTGCGAATTTTATGAAGTCATTGTTTTTAATAGCTGAGTAGTACTCCATTGTGTAAATGTACCACATTTACTGTATCTATTCCTCATTTGAGAAACAGCTGGGTTCTTTCCAGCTTCTGGCTATTATAAATAAGACTGCTATAAACATACTGGAACATGTGTCCTTGTTATATGTTGGAGCATCATTTGGATATATGCCTAATAGTGGTATAGCTGGGTCTTCAAAAAGAACTATTTTCAATTTTCTGAGGAACTGCCAGATTGATTTTCAAAGAGGTTTTACCAGCTTGCAGTTCCACCAGCAATGGAGGAGTGTTCCTCTTTCTCCACAGAGGATGTGCACTTTTAAAAATGAAAGTCTCTCTTACTGGCTAGATCTGAGATAATTTGGGCATCAAAATCAACAAAAATAGGTTAAAAAATAGGAATCCAAGACTCTGTGTGGATAAGGAGATAATGTATTAAGTAAATGAAAAGGGGAAACCTGCTTCTGACAATGTGATACTGACTCTCAACACTGCAGCATTGAAGAGCTTTAAAAAAAAACAAAAAAAAATCCTTTATGGTGAAAACAGGTTTTGTCAAAACATTTTACTTTCTTGATTGGAGTAGGGAGTGTTAGATAAGAAACAGGGTGTTTTTGTACTCTCAAAGTATATTTCTAAAAATTTCTTATAAATGGGAAATCCTACATAAAGAGAAGCCTTGGGGGTATGCTCCCATCTCAGAGCCTTTTTCAGAGAACCTACCTGGCAACTGGCTCTTTCCAGCACTACTGGCTTTTTTTCTTCTTTTTTCGTTTCCATTTTATTTAAAACAATGACAATGTCAAATGATACACTTCAAAAATAAACAAAAACCACAGTTTCAAAAGGAAGCTGCAGAGGAATACGAATCCTTCCCCCTACTGGAGTCCTTATTCTAGGAAAATGATGTAAGTTTTTGGGATTGAGAGCTAATTTTCTGATCTGCTATTTTGAGGAAAATACTTGGATACTATATAAGTGTCTAGAGTCTGCCATATCAAAACAATGCCTACTGGATGGGTTTAAAAATAAAAACTGGTTCTCCCACAGTTCTGAAGGTCATACGTCTAACACCGACTTGTTAGTGAGGCCAGGAACACTTGAGCCATAGAGTTCTTCAGAAAGCAGACCAACTCCAGTCCTGTCTTATGTTATTATGAAGCCTTCTCCCCTCTGCCTGTCTTTTCACTGTATGTATGCCTCTGTAGCTTTGCTTATCTGGACATCAGTCACATTGGTTGGCGAGTCACCTTCCTCTACCATGAACTCATTTAAATATATCTCTTATGTGTGTACAGATCTTATATCCAAATAATTTTGCTGGCTAAAGTAACATTTGTAAAGACTTCAATATTCCTACTTAGGAAACAGAAATTTATCTACAATAGATTCTGCCTTAGATAGTCCTCTGAAGGCTCTGGAAGTCTGAGCTTCAGTGTTGGTCTGTCAACAAATTGAGTAGCATCAACAAGATGGCCTCCTCTCTTCTCCACTCAACTCCATTGACTGCTGTGGTGCTAGTCCTAAGCCACAAACAGGTTCTGGGTCTTCAAGAGAAGAGTGAGGTCATTGCAGAGTAGCTGGTACATAGTGTGGCCTCTGGAGTAGGATGAGACATTCCCTAAGGAAAAGAAGCATGTCTTTGTAATATTAAAACAAACAAACAAATATCAAAGTAACAACAATAATAACAAAGAAAGAAACAAAACAAAACCCAAGAAAACAATAATTAGTCCAGGTCTTCTGAATCTAGATGTGATGGCCTCAACATCTTTGGCTAAAGTGAGAGCTCAGAATGAGGGGCACTGTCTTGAGGAATCATATGATGAAGATAAGGCCTCTGCTGTACCCATAGCTACAGCTCCAAGAGCTCCATTGGTGTCTTCGGAAGGGTTGTAGCATTGGAAAAAGGGGGTGGCAGGCAGAAGTCAGAGGTTTAGGGAATTATCACATAGTAAAAGGTGAGTACACACTGTGACTATATTCTTCCAAAAATACAGACATGGGTATTTAAATATTTATTTCTATGTAGGAATTCTTTGTGTAGTCCTGACTGTCTTAGAACTTGGTTTGTAGACCAGGCTGGGCTTGACCTGAGAAATCTGCCTTCCTCTGCCTTTCAAGGCCTGGGATGAAAGGCTTGCAACTCCAACTCCTGGCAGACATGGGTAAATCTAATCAAAAATAGTTTTCCAGTTTTTGGCAACATGGGCAGTGCCTGATTTACAAAATTTTGATTTAAAGAGTGAGTTTTGACTTAAAGATGGTGTGAAATATGCATTCAGTAGGAACTCTAGTTCGGACTTGGATATGCATCTTGTCAGTGAGTTGACTCCCGTTCATCCCCTCTGAGGAGAAAGAACCAACCCTCTACAGTTACCATGACACTAAACTGTAACATTTGGTGGGTTAGCTCTATGAAGTGCATTTTGATTTTTGGTATATTTAAGATTGTCTTATTAGTACATAGTTCTAGCCTAAGTTGATGAGCATCTGTGTATGAAAAAAAGTAAATATTTTAAAGATGTTTAAAGTGATAGTGCACTATTAAACACTGAGACCTGCTCAATCTGGAAAACGATTCCTGATAAAAGTTGTTTGTCAACTGTCCAGACAGGTATGAAGCAGTACAAATGTGCCCTTTCCCACACTGTACATGGGATTTTCATAGCTTATTTGTAGAGAAAGTAATATAAGGTACTCAAAAGATCTCATTGTTTCTCATAAAGGGTTGTGGCTAATTATAATTATAATTATAATTTTTATGTCATTTATTTCCCTGACCTCTCATTTGGTTTATAATGTACTAAGTGATGTTCAAGTAATTTGTCTGAGGTAGAGGGTTTTTTTGCATCTGGTTGCATAGCACTTCAAACACAGTATTGAAGCACACTAGAGTTATTGGGAGGTTTAATAGAGCGTTTCCTTCAATGACCAGTGGCTACCTGTCAAGAGTAAATCTTGGCTCTTACTTAGCATTTGTCTTTCATAAGTGGTACATTATCATTGTAGCTAAGAAATTATTTGGAGACTTATTAAAATTATAAAAGTGGAAAAGTGTAGTGATGCAGGAAATATGGAATTAGAATATACCATGGGATCAAATTATAGGTGGTTGCCCTAATTTGAAGACTATTTACAAAATTTTGATTTAAAGAGTGAGTTTTGACTTAAAGATGGTGTGAAATATGCATTCAGTAGGAACTCTAGTTCGGACTTGGATATGCATCTTGTCAGTGAGTTGACTCCCGTTCATCCATTGTGATGGTTTGTATATGCTCGGCCCAGGGAGTGGCACTATTAGAAGGGGTGGCCCTGTTGGAGTAGGTGTGTCTCTGTGGGTGTGGGCTTTGAGACCCTCATCTTAACTGCCTAGAAGCCAGTATTCTGCTAACAGCCTTCAGATGAGAATGTAGAACTCCCAGTTCCTCCTGCACCATGCCAGCTTGGATGTTACCATGTTCCTGCTTTGATGATAATGGATTAAACCTCTGAACCTGTAAGCCAGCCCCAATTAACTGCCCTTATAAGAGTTGCCTTGGTCATGGTGTCTGTTCACAGTGGTAAAACTCTAACTAAAACAGAAGTTGGTACCAGGAGTGGGAAATTGCTGTGATAGGCCTGACCATGCTTTTGTTTAAGTGAATGTGGATTTTGGGACTTTGGATTTGGAAAGCAGTGGAATGCTTTAAGTGGGTCTTAATGAGCCATCTTAGTAGAAATATGGAAGACTTTGTTGCTGTGAGTGATTTGAACTGTGGAGACATGGCCCAAGAGATTTCAGAGGAGAATTTTAGTACGAGGTGTAGAGACAGTTTTGGTGGTATTTTGGTAAAGAATGTGGCTGCATTTTGCTCTTGTATGAAAAATCTACCTGAGGCTAAGGTAAAGAGATTTACACTAATTGCATTAACAAAAGAAGTCTCAAAAAAAGGCCACCAGAGACTTTGTTCTCTGGTTAAGTCTTATGAAGAGCATTTTGAACAAGCGTAGCAAGCTTAGAAAGGAAAAATATAAAAATATGATTCAAGTATTAAAGGGGCACCAGGAAGTGAAATAAAATTGAATCCTATGTTCTAGGAGATGACAGATTAAGGGACTTTGGGGCAAGATCCTACTCAGCTAATTTTAGATCCAGGCATGGTGGTACATACCTTTAATCCCAGGAGATAAAGCCAAGCAGATCTCCATGCGCAAGGCCAGCCTGGGACAGAGTATAAGTTCTAGATGAAAAAAAAAAGCTTAAGTCCAGGCATAGTGGTGCACACCTTTAATCCCAGGAGACAGGCATGCATATCTCTGAGTTTAAGGTCAATTCACAGAGCAATATCCAGGACAGCCAAACTCAGGCAGTGAAGGAGTTAGAAAACAGAAATCTAGTGATAATGTAATAGAACAAGGGGGCCATATTTCAGTTCCTATAAGCAGCAGAACTCAGCAGCGTTGGCCATGTGGCTTTGACTTTAAAGTCAAGAATAGAAGGGACTACTGGGACAACTGATGCTGGTTAGCTGGAACTAAGAAATCAGTGATGATTAAGAAGATCCCAGCATCACTGAGGTGAAATCTGTGAAATGATTTCTGAGAGCACAAAGAAGCTGTGTTCTCGAAATAGCCAAGGTTGTACCTCATGCTGCAGCTGTATTGATAATGTGTATGCGTCATCCAGGTGGTACTGGCTTTGAAGGCATGAAGGAGTCATGAAGAGCAGCGGAGGCTTAGCATTGTGAGAGGCAGTGGAAGGCCATCATTGAAGGTGAAGCCTCAGTTGCAGTTGATGGCCCAGGACTGAAGGGGTCATGCAAAAGATTTGAGGCTTGGCACCATATAAGAGGCTACTGGTGAAACCTAGTTGCATAGAAGAACCCAGTGTATTGGAGATGCCAGTACCATGGGATGAACACCAAGAACAGCAGCAACAATGAAGTGGATTAACCTGAGCTTAGAGTGCTACAGAAGGCAGAGCTAGAGAAGTGACACCAGCCCTTTGGAGGAGCCCGTAAGATCATATGTGAGTCCCAGACATTTAAACAAGAAGCTGTAACATTCATTGAAATTGCCTTGGAGACCCCAAGATGTTCGAGATGGCAGAGTCATGGGCTATCTGCTGAGGAAAGCTGCTAACTTGGAGTGGAACCAGCCCAGGAGAAAGAAGTGTGTTGCAGTCAACAAAGATGAAAAAGGAGTTGGAGATATGAAGATTGCCTTGAAATCAGACATAGAGATGTAGAGTTTGGAGTTTGCCCAGCTAGTTTTCTGTCTTGCTTTGGGGGTTACGTTAAGTGATTGGATGAATCTCTGAAGAGACATTGAACTTTGGACTTTTAACATTGTTGAGACTGCTATAGACTATGGGGACCTTTAAAGCTGGACTAAATGTATTTTGCACTATGTTTAGGTATGGCTCCCATAGACTCGTATGTTTGAACGAGCCAACGGGGACCAGGGAGTGGAATGTGATGGTTTGTATATGTTTGGTCCAGGGAATGGCACTATTAAAAGGTGGTGCCCTGCTGGAGTAGGCTTTAAGACTCTCATCCTAGCTGCCTGGAAGCCAGTAATCTTCTAGCAGCCTTCAGTTGAAGATGTAGAACTCTCAACTCCTCCTGCATCATTCCAGCCTGGAAGCTGCCATGTTCCTGTGTTGATGATAATGGACTGAACCTCTGAACCTGTAAGCTGGCCCCAATTAACTGTTCTTATAAGAGTTGCCTTGGTCATGGTGTCTGCTTACAGTAGTAAATCTCTAACTATGGCAACTATTGTGAGTTATAAGTACTTGATCACTTATAACTGGAATTTGCAGGATATTGTTTTTCAGGACATCCTAAATTTACTTCCACTTTTATTTAATATTTGTGATAAAATTAGACTTCACTTCATCCTTCAAACAAGGAAGCAAGTACAAGCGATAGCTATAACTTGAATGTGATCAAAATTCTTGTTATGCTTGCCTGAGAGAGTAGATAGACTATTATCTACTACCTATAAAAGGACATCAAAAAGTCCATAATTAGAAAGAAGTAACTAATTAAGTCACAACAAATACCTAATTATAACACCTATTTAGTATTGACAAACAGCTAGACGCAGGTAAAGCACATCTAGGTATTTCCTTCCCGAAGAGTGTTGGTAAAACTAATGAAACTTTGTAAGTCAGGAGCTGACAAATGTCCACGCTATTAAACATATGTAAGATGAGTTGTGATAACTGTAATTCTGAATTGATTTTAGCCATTATCAAAACCTATCATAATCCACATTTTGAGTCATCACCCAATTTGGAAGGGAGAAACATGAACTAGAAATAAAGATTGGATACAGAATTCTGTATTCTATGCATGAAGATCTGGAGTTGAAGTGATGTTGTCTTTTTGAAAACTTTGTATAAATATTGAAAACTATTTTATATTCTCAAATTACAAGATAAATTGATATAAAATAATTATATATGTAGGTTTACTTCAGAAATTGTAAAGAATTGTGGTTAAATTTTCATAAACAGTAAACTATAATTGGCTGGATAAGTGACCTTTTTCCTTGACTGGTTGAGAAGGAAAGTGGTTAACTTACATGAAGAAGAGACAAAAGAAGTTAGAAAACTGTGGTTATACCCAGTGGTGTCAGAATGAAGACAGTATACATATAAGCACAGTCTCACCACCTGAATATTACATGAAGCCACTGAGACCTACTTGTGCTATTCCTTGAACCTGCTACAGGGAGTTCTGTGGTTCTGAGAAAGGCACTGGGGACATCTGTGGAGTAAAAAGCTGGCCTCATGGCTGGTTCTGGGCATCCGACACCCTCTACAACAAGATGCTCATATCATTAGAATATTTTAGTCTTAAGATTATGAAAAAAGACACCACCATGCCTCGCAAACTGCTGGATGACATGGAACCTGACCTACATACTTTTCTTTGTTCCAGTAGCATAGTGGGAAGTCTACCATGCTGCACCTTTGCACACAGTTTGAAGATTTCTTTTGCCTGCATTACAAAATTTGTTAAAACAGATTCATCTACTCTGTAAACATCGACACACCTCTGGCATGCCAGATTTAGAGATTGTATTGTTTTATTTTATAGAAAATGGTTTTTACTTGTTGTACTAAATCTTTTAACTTTTTACATCAACTAACATTTTAATACACCATATGTTATCTTTCAGATATGTACCTACAAAGACCTTTGCCTGTCAGAGCCCAATTAGAATTATGAGGTAGGAAATAGCCCCCATTCTGCAGCTGTGCAGGCAATATCTCCAGATAATCTACAGTTTTTCTCAGCTGTTTGAGCTAGAAAAAATGGTACCTGTAAAACAGATAACATCGATGGGGGCTGAAACTTGTCTCATTCTTAAAAAATCAGTGGTGTAAGAAAATACATCACATTTAAAAAAAAAGAAAGTCAGCAATGGCTAAACTGCAATCTTGTATTTAAAATTACAAGGAATAAAATGAAAGCAAAGGTATAAAATGAAATGTTAGGGACAGTATTAAAATATAGGACCTACCTCAACAACGCATGGAACCCTATACAATATCTATTAACAGAACACAGCTGAAAGAGAGACCACATCAGCTCTTCATCCAGATAGATCGGGTGTCAGAAGTGTAGAGGAGAAAAAAGGAGGGTAAGAGTAAAGCGAATGAAAAAAAAGGTACTTAAGAAAAGCAGCAACAGCAGCATTGCCAGAAACCCAACAAAAATGGTGTCATCCTTGTGCAGTCAGGTTCATTGTGTGAGGGCTATAACCAGGATGAAGAAACTCCCAGGCTTGATTATCAGATTTCCCGTAGCGGGGTCTAATTATTATACTTTCCCTACAAACTCTCATTCCAAAAATCTGTGACATGAATTGTTTCACTCCAAAAAAGAGCTGGTCCACCCACTTCACTCTACGGTTCAGTGTAAGTATTACACTGCATCACTGCACAGACAAAGGCTGTCAGGATTCTCAGAACCCAGGGGAAGCCAATGGCATGCTCACATCCCTTATTTTACACCCTGCTTCTGAGGACTCAATCATCTTACAGAGACACCACAAATCCCCAGTGGACCAGATGTGATGCTTAAATATAAATGCAACTGTAGAAGAAAAAGGTCAGAGAGGTAGGAGAAAGTCCCTGAGGGAAATCAGAAAAGGCATCAAAGCTATCTGACTTCCCAACTTGAAGAGAAGCACGGTCATTGCAAATTGGCCTGGCTAAGGCTCTGACCCTGTACCAACAGTGGTCTAAGCACACTGCAGTCGTGGTGTCCTCCAGGAGAGGGACCACTGAAGAGCAAGAAATCTATTAAAGCTCTGGTCTCACTGACAGAAACCTCCTGTAGCAAGGGAAGCCCCCAGTGACATTCTAGAACTGTTCTACCACAGGCAGAAGCATCAGACCTACAGGGAATGACAGAGGAGGCAGGGTCAGAGGTAAAGTTTTAATGTGAAATGGGAAAATAATCCAGGAATCTCGGGCTCACTCTTCTTAAAGAAGCATCTCTGATCTCTGTCACCATGCCTGGCAACATAGAGCTCATGATCCAGTCTAGTGGGACTTGCAAGAACAATGTACAAAACCTAAGTACCAGCTAAAGTGCTTGGTCAGCATTTCAGAGTGCCTAGAATGAACCCCATGGTAACTTGAAAACAGGTACCTATCTACCTCTAAATTGGTAAACTGTGCTAAGATTGTACCTAACAATTGTTTAACATAAAATACCCAGCACACTTTTCAGATAAAATTACCAGGAAATTACAAGACTCCTGATACAGAGTTAGAACTGAGCACTCAAATAATAAGAAATATTACTAACTTGACATTTTATTTCAGTGATATATGCTGAGAGCCAAGAATTCAGTTGGAAGATAATTGCAAGAGAGACAAAGGGTGATTCTGTCGAGGACTGATAGCTTTGGGAAAAGTACAGCTCACAGTTGAAATGACTCTTCCCTGTTTATAAGGAGAGAGCATTGTTATCTACAGAGGGAGTTGGGGTCAGTTCACTGCCAGAGCAGAGAGGGCGCAGGCACTGATACTCTAAGAGTGACCATGAACTTAAACTCCAGTGCATTCTGGTCTTTTCTGCCATTGTTAAGGTTGTATTCTCACAGTCAATAGTTCAGGGCGGAGCTGAGGCTCCGAATCCTTCTTCCTTCAGTAGAGAGAACTTACTAAAATTTCCAGCTTTCTCAGTTGTCTTTGTCACTGAATGTTGACCAAAGGCAAAAATGAGCTTTCTCCTCATTTCTCTATAAGGTAAACTTCTGTTTGTGTGGAATGCTCCAAACAGGAGTGAGGGCAACCCTTCTTGCTTCGCACAATACCTCCTGATTTTAGCATCAAGAGTCTTGTGCCCTGGGATTCAATTAATTACCAGGCAAATCGGACAGATAATCTTAAGGAAAACTCATGGGAACAGATTAGCTATTCAAGGTGTTTATGGTTTATGAAACAATGGAGTTTATTTACCATTCTATATTCTGGACTGGGATCCACTGGACAGCCCTTCTACAGGGCTTGGTAATCTCTCTCTCTCTCTCTCTCTCTCTCTCTCTCTCTCTCTCTCTCTGTCTCTCTTTCTCTCTCTCTCTTTCTCTCTCCCTCTGTGTGTGTGTGTTTCTATATTCAGCCAGGAAGTTGGTTGAATAATTGTGACATTCGTGTTTTCCTCTCTAATTCAGCCAAAACCTCTCCCTTTTCATGTGGCCTCTCCATAGCCACTGCTTGTTTGTTTTTATTTACTTTTGATATCAGGATGGTTGAGTTTCCTATTTGACTATAGAGGGCTCCACAGAGTAGAAAGCCTGTCCATCTTTTCACGGCTGAGTCCTTCAGCTGGCACACTGATTTTAGGTCACATCTTATGCATTCAAGTGGCAATAGCATCATTTCAAAACCAAGACACTGGGACTGCGGCTCACAGAAGAATAATACTAGGGACTGGTTTGTGGGGAGAGGACACCTAAGTTGCCTTAGAGGAGGAGCAGGATAGTCACCTGTTTTGGTGCCTGCTCAGCCTCTGACTTTTGATTGTTGGATGCCACCTCTCTTTCTCTACTCATGGAACCCTAAATGAACCCAAAAGTGAAGACTTTGCCCATTGTCAGAAGCTTCTGGAGCTCCTTCTTTGCCTAGCCTTTGCCAGGTACACAGAAGACCACTTCTTTCTGTTAAGACTGTCAAAGGAGGCCATCTTTAAACCCACATATCTGCAGAGCAAGGCAGATCTGTATGAGTTTGAGGCCAGCCTGGTCTACATAGCAAGTTCCAGGACAGCCATTGTAATGAGTGTAGGAAAAATAAAGCCCTTTAGACATGTAAAAATAGCTTTGTCACAAACCCCACTACACCCAAGGCTGTACCTGATAACCAGAACCCAGTGACATCACTCGCTCAAGATAACCTGGCACAGGCCTTGATAATGCCCACTGGGTGGAACATAAGCAGAAACCAAGAGCAAGGCTCTGCTTTGCATATCAAGAGAGACCGTGATCTGTCCTGTGTCTGTAGAGTCAGCCCTGGGTTGTACCAGAGACTACTGTTAGAGACTGGATCTGTCCTTTAGCTAAGATTTGTGGCACAGATGAGCAACCGTGGGGAGATAGGCTTAGGAGCATAGTTGGGAATTCAGAGTGTGAACTTTGTGTGTTGACTCTCAACACAATAAAAATATAACTTTGTTATACTGACTACAGGTCTCCTCTCCACCTTTCTTGCTTGGGACAGTTGGCTTAATCAGCAAGATTACATCGAGACATTGTCTCAAGAAAAAAAAAAAAAACAAAAAAAAACCGACCAACACAACTGACAGAAGGTTTATAAGGAGGCCTCAATCGACCTGGAGATGTGGAAGTCCTGACTGCTGGCCTCACTTATTATTTATGGGGAAAACTGTTGTGCCAGGGTTTGTAGCAGAGGAACCTGAGAGCTGACCAAGTGCAGCACTTGTGTGTAGAAGCTGACCCTTCTGAACATGGGCTTTCCCACTCCCAAGCCTCATAGTCAAAATAAGTGTCATACTGGTCTCTCTACTCCTCTCTTGCAAGCTGCCCTGCAGGGACTTTCCAGCCACATCCCTCTTCCCCCTCACACCTCCCCCCAACACACACACAGGTTTGAGCCTCTGGATGGTGGATGGAATCATTACTTCTCAAGGTATTTTGAGGTGGAATTCATATGGTGTTTTAGAGCCTTGCAGACTCTTCTCCACCTCCTCATGTTCTTTAATTGGGGGACAGAATCATAGCCTTTCCTCCTCGCAAACTTCCTGTTAGCCTTGTCCCGCTCCCACCCCCATTGCCTCCAGGACCTGGGATTGAGGGAAGTCTTACATCTTTATCACTTCCTGACCTCCTTCATCCTTCATCACGGTGGATGCTTGGCATTTGGCTTCTTCCCTCTCTCCCTCCATGCATGCACCTTACTATTAGTGTCACCCCTAGTGGCCGCACCTCTGCTCTATCTCTTTAAGCCAGTCCTGTCTCCGCGCCCCTCCCTCACCCGTTGCCTCCTCGGCTCTATCTCTTTAAGCCAGTCCCGTCGCCGCGCCCCTCCCTCACCCGTTGCCTCCTCGGCTCCTCACGCTTCAGCTGCTCCTCCTCCCGCTCCTCCTCCTCCTCTTCCTAGGCTCCTCCGCGTCGCTGCCGGCTTGCTGCGCGCTCTGCTCTTCCAGCTCTGCGGACCGCAGCAGCCATGGCCGACATCAAGACGGGCATCTTCGCCAAAAACGTGCAAAAGCGTCTCAACCGCGCGCAGGAAAAGGTCAGCAGAGGGCGGCGGGCTGCGGGGCAGGTGGCTCGAGGCGGTGCGGGGACGATGGCAGTGCTGGCCTTGCGCTGCAGGGCCGCGGGATCAGGTGCGGCGCGCTGCGGAGTCCGAGCAAGCCCGGGGTGGAGAAGTCCCCTCTCTCTGCTCCCAGGGATTGCAGCCCCGCAGGATCCATTCAGGCAGCGTGGGCACGGTCCCGCAGTGGGTACACCGGGAACCCGCAGACCTCTGCCCCGCAAGGCACTGAGTGCTACAGACTCCCAGAGCCCGCCCAGGGTGGCCACTCTCTTGGGCACGCCTCCCGGGACCAGGGGTGGCAGGTGCAGCTGCTCTCTGGCTGCACCCTTAGCGGACCGCGTCCCTGGGCGCCTCCATCTCTCCACGCCCGCCCGCACCTCCTGAGCTCAAGCTCTCCCGCAAGCAGCTTAGGCGTCCACGACCGCAGATCCGGGAGGGAGATTGTCGCATCTCTTCATGGGTGGGGGTGTTGTGGCTATTTAAGTGAGGTCGGTCGAAACCAACGACTTAAACAAAGATGTGCATAGACCCAGATGTGCATGGACGACCAATGGGATGGCTAATAAACAACCAACACCTTAGTACAGCGGTGAACTGGAGTTCCAGAGAATGCACATTTTCTCCCTAAGTATCCGTATTGGTTTTTGAAGCCAATGCCCTCTGGAAGGTCAAAAATAAACAACCTCGACCTCAGAGTTTTCTGCACATCTCTGCAAAAAATGCTTGTTTCTGTACTTAAGAAGCAGCAAAACAAAACCTACTCCTATCAGAGGCGCCGAGGTCACAGTGTTTGGCAAGCCTAAGAA
Organism: Arvicanthis niloticus; assembly: GCF_011762505.2. NCBI lineage: Eukaryota > Metazoa > Chordata > Mammalia > Rodentia > Muridae > Arvicanthis > Arvicanthis niloticus. The sequence continues at coordinate 42,608,563 of NC_047665.1, read as the reverse complement.
TAAATTAACTATTGTAATTTATGTCTTTTCTGTCCATAGCTAGCCCAGCTCTGGACTCTCTCTCTGTGTGTGTGTGTGTGCGTGTGTGTGTGTGTGTGTGTGTGCATTTTACAGGCACTGGGCTTCCTAGCTTCCCTGATTACTATATCTGACCCCTATGGGGTTTTTGTTTGTCCTGAGCAAAGGACGTTTGTGTTGGAGCTTGGACATTGTATTTGAAAGTGAACCTGGGCCAGTGGTAAATTGAGCTGCATTTGCTTCATAGGACATTAGTTTCTGTCCCTGGGATGAGGATGTCTGGTGCTTTCTGGAAATCAGACTGTCCTTGTCCCTCACTTTGACAGCATTTACCCTCTTTTAGAAGTTCGAGCTGTCCCCACTCCGAGCTGCCCCAAAGGCTGAGCCCAGGAGCAGGAGCTCTGCCAGGTTCTGTGGCTGCATGTAGTCCTCCCTCCCTGCACGCACGCACCTTCCCAGCACCACTGTAAGAGGATTGTATTGCTTTTAATATCTACTCAAGCTCATCCTCAACTCCAGGATCCTCCTCCTGCCACTCCCTCGGAAGCTGAATTAGCCAAGCTACTCGCCCCGTTCTGTCCCCCGGATGCTTTCCAGATAATAACCAGATATCAGATGTTTGCCAAACACGAGATTTTGACAAGACTGTCGTCATTTCTCATATTTTATTTCACCTACTTGTAGTCCCCACCTCCACCTCAAATAATCACTTAAATCGTCTGTGGCTTTTCTCCTACTAGGCTTTCCATCTGTGAAGTAATTTTGTGATATGGTCTGCTTTTTCACATATTAATCTAGGTCACCAGCTGTTAATATGGTCCAAACAAATGAAGGGAACTGTAATGTTTCTGACACGGCGTCCTGGCCTGTATGAACTGTTGATCCAAATGTATATTATGCTGGCAGTTGTGAATGGTTGTCCCCTCTTCTGTAACTGGGAGTTCATGGTTCCTTTCACAGGGTTTCAAGTCTCTCTTATTTTCTTCCCTGAGACCATTGCTTATGTATTGCGCCTGCTGTACTGCAAAAGGGACTTAAGACACCAAGGGTCTGAGAGGACGGGTTCTGTGCCCTCTTCGAAGCACTGGAATATGGTTGGCAGGAGGGGGTGCAGCTGCCCAGCAAAGCCCATCTGGCAGCTGTGCTTGTTGGGTTCCCCAATTGGTCCCCTCGTCTGCTTCTTTGGTCTCTTCTTCCCAATGCAGACATCCCATTTCACTAACTGAATGACAGACCCTTTGCTCCTTGCTCGGATAAAGCAAATTTTGTTAAAGAAGGTTGACTTTCTTCTCAGTCTGCTTGAGCAGTTTGGTTGCAAATGTCTTACTGAGATGACTCTTAGAGGTGACATATAGCTTTCTACAAATTTAAAACACATTTTTTTTCTTATTAAAAGTTAGTTAAAGTTTATTGGAAGAAGAATTAAATGTACATGTAAGCAGGAACTAAATGCAACAGATTAGGAATCTCATAGTTCTGCTTTTTAGAGATTTTACTCTCTTCAGTTCTCAGCCTTTTGGCTAAGATAGAGTGCAGAGTGTTTACTATTATCTGGCATCTACTAGTTTAGTCTACTAGGCATTCCACATACATATGCACATGTCTATACAACTGAACAGGCTTAACTGTGCAGTTGGGTAAGCCATTTATCTTGTTTCATAATTGTGAACTGTCTTCCATCATGTACTTATTTTTACCTCAGCACATAAATGACTGAATACAATATTGGGGCATACAGGCTGTAATGAATTCCACTTTTGTCTACTCATTTCTCAGTTGTTTCTTCATATAAATAAATGCAAGCCAGTAAGACTAGGAAGAATATTTGTGTATAATCTTAATTATGACCTTAGGTCAATTTCTAAAAATATGCACATTCTTACGGCTGAATTGCTTCCTGACTATTAATACCTTTTTTTTTTTTTTCTTCCATCAGTCTATGGGACACCAGCCAACACTGAGTAATAGCATTTAGATGTATCACTGGAAAAGTTAGCTTATTATTAATGCCCTTTGCTTACACTTTGGGAATGGAACTGTTACATTATTCTTCATTTTCACTTTGTGAAATTTCATGTTATTACTCCCTTTTCACAGTGTCCATCGTGTTACATGTAAGGGCAATGATACTACTAATTTTAAGGCTTAAAACATTTTTTCTGCCTTTTCATTTACTTTTAAAAAGTCTTTTTATGATAATGAATGTTTATGTTTATGTGAGGATGCATAAATCTATCAAGTGTGTTGCATGGCTTTTCTCTGAGGTGGGTAAGTCAGGATCCTGTCAACTCTCAGAAAACTCAGACTGACTTAAAGAAAAAAGGAATTTAACCACTTATAATAAACCTATATAATAACTTATATTTGGACCTTGCCTGGATATTTGAATGATTTTTCCTATATTAATTTGTATGTAATAAGCTATATGCCTATGCATTCTTACACATACATACTTATATGCACATATATGTGTATTATACATATTAAATAATGTAACTAATCCATGTACCTTCACTACTCTCATTTGTAGATTAGGAAGAAATTGGTGACACAATTAACTCACAGAAAATCTACTTTGCACTTGAGCAGTCCAGGGCTTGCCCATTGCTCTCCCACAGTACCTTATTTTGATTAAGATCAGACAAACTGGAGGCCTCCATGGAGTCAGGGCTCCAATGTCTTTCTACTTCCTTCTCTTAGTGGCTTCAGGAAAAGACATTTCTATCCTTCATTGTTTCCATAATTTTTTTTTTCTTTTTTGGTAACACTCCCTGGCTCCAGTGGATCTTGTATCTAACTCTAAAAGAGAAAATTTCCCATGACTAAAGACGGAGAGTATAGTTGATTGGACCCAAGTCATAAGCCATTGCTAGAATAATGGGACTGGAAGGCCTTGAACTGTGTGCACTCACAGTGGAAGAAGACAAAGGGTTCAGAGTGCAGAAGAAAGTAGGGGCTGGGCTAGCAGAATAGAAGCTGCCACTGAGGGATCTCTAGAAGGCTCTCTCCTCAGGGTTATGGGAGCAACCACATGTTTCATCATTAACCATTTAATATTTAAAATTTTTCATCAAATTAATGTACTTATTACTTTAAAAAATCAAATATTAGTAGGAAATACCTAGCAGTGTCCTTTCTGTTCTCCCCAACTTCTAGCTTTGATTTGCAGCAGCAACTCTCACTAACCACAAGATTCCTTAAAATTACGTCTCTACAGCTATTTATTGACTTCACTGTCCATGCATATTTGAAAGTCATAGACAAGCACTCAGGCCATCTGCACTCACCTCTTCACTACACATCCCATGCTATAACAAAGACTGTTATAACAAAGAGTGTTATAAATTCAGCTGGTGAGCGTGCGTATATGGATATCGACATGTGCCTCCAGATCAAGTTGCTGAATGGCTTGTGTCATTCTAGACCCTGATCTGTCCTCTCGTTTTTCTAGTTCTTTGTCTTTTTGTGTCCAAGCTTTTTAATTCCCTTGGTGTTGATTCTGTTAAGAGAGCCTTTTCCCCACTTACCAATTACTTATTAGTAATTTTGCTTATGTCCTTTTGGGACTTGTCTCTTAAAGCCTGTTGCTTGTCTTTGTGTGGCTTGTATTTTTCTTGTTTTATAGCAGCTCTTGTATGTAAGGACATTCGTCAGTTGTCATATTTTGTTATTATTTTCTCCCTTGATTATGCCACCACGCCAAACAGTAAACGCATCACCTTAAGGGAGACTTAAATATCATTCTTCCTCTGATTTTTGTGAAATTGTAAGGATTTTGCTCTTTGTCTGCTTTGCTCTTCTGTGAAGATACCATTCTTATGAGTCCTGTCCATGAAAAAATCTTTATAATTAGTAGGTCAAACTGTGTAGGATTTCCATTTTAATAAGTCATTCAGATATTGATAGACTCATATGGTTCAAATGAATTAAATGAAAAAAAAAATAAGAACGTTGTCTCCCAACACATGTCTAATGATGTGGCATGTGGGTTCTCTGAGAATTCTTCCTTTGTTGACGGTGACATTTGGGTTTATTATTAGGTGTGAGCACAGCTTTTACCAGTGTGTGTATGTGTGTGTGTGTGTGTGTATGTGTGTGTGTGTGTGTGTGTTTTGTTGTTTGTTTGTTTTTCGAGACAGGGTTTCTCTGTGTAGTCCTGGCTGTCCTGGACTCACTCTGTAGACCAGGCTGGCCTAGAACTCAGAAATCCACCTGCCTCTGCCTCCCAAGTGCTGGGATTAAAGGTGTGTGTCACCACTGCCTGGCTGTATGTGTGTGTTTGCTTGCCTAGAATATTCTTTCTGTGAGTCTAGGAGTCTTTTCTGCAGAAGAATAGCTTATCTGGTTGTTATGTCTGGTAATGCTAAGAATACTCAATTTTTGGAATACATCATGATTTCCCTTTCTAATTTCCCAAAGGCCCTGGTGTTGCCTACTTCAAACTTTTACCTCCTTCTGAGAAAGATCTACTGTTCACCAAAAAGCATATATTCTTAATTCTCATACAGGAGAATTTTGAGGAGGGGTCTAATGGGAGGAGCTTAGGCCATGAGAAACACAGCCTCAGGAATGAATGAATGCTAATTAATTAGGGTTTGCAGCTGCCTGTTCTCTCTCTCTCTCTCTCTCTCTCTCTCTCTCTCTCTCTCTCTCTCTCTCTCTCTCTCTGTCATCTGCCTTCTGCCACCCAGACAATGGGTAATAAAGGCTCTGGACACACTCTAGCTCCTCTTCCTTAGACTTTCCAACCTGTGGAAATGTGAGAAAGAAATCTTCATTCATTATAAATTATACTTTCAGGCATTCTTTTACAGAACCACAAACCAGACCAGGCAGGCCATCCTCTACTGAGACAACCCCACCCCCTCTGGTTGAATTCAAAATTGTAAAAATGAAAAGTAATAGTTAATATGATATTCTTGTTGGAGTGAGGGTTTGTTTCATTTTGTTTCATTTCCCTATTTTCCCCAGCATGAGTAGACTTGAGAATTAACACTACAGGAATTCCTGTTTAAACAGTAGTGGGTGTGACCATTATGTTTTGTAACATGACTTATTTGGGAGAGCTATGACTATTTATATACAATATATATGCAAATTATATATAATTTGATTATATGTATAATCAAATATATTTGTGTATATACCTCCCCATATGTGTGTGTGTATATATATATATGTATGCACAGACAATGTCATTAAGTTTTCCATAAAAGAATATTTTGAAGTACCTTGAAAAGGAGAGACTAGGTGTGAGAACATAATATTTTAAAAATTATGTATTTTTAATACTTTTTACAGAATATTTTATATAATTATTCAAATATTAAAATTTCTAGAGTTTTCTAATAGAGACCATCTGAGAAGAACTCCTAACAAAGTAGTATGTGAAAGGTTTCTGAACAGAACAATGAAGGTATAAAACTTCTTATGTCATAAGTACCATTTTCTCAACATTCTTAATAATGGTGAACATTGCAGGATAAAAATGCTGTCCTCAGAGAGTTCAATAATCTACTTATAAAAGATTATAATGCTCTGCATATAAAATACATACGTATGGTGTCATGCAGAATTAAAGTGCTAATAATTGCAATTTCTGAGAATTCATTACCAGGCTGCCTTTCAACATGAAAGTGCTAAGCCTGCATTCTTATTCATTCACAATCTAAATTTAAGTATTCTCCTGAGCTGGAGTTGTACTTCCTGAACACAGAAACAGCTCTGATTTGGAAAGCTCTATGAAGCCACAGAGAAGCTCTGAGCTTTGAAATAATCTTTCCTCTATAAGCACCTAGCAGCCTTGATTACCTTGACATTATCTAGGACAGGTGTACAAAAATCAGAAACCCGTCATTTCAGTCATTTTCACCTTATTCTGATGCAGTTATTTACTCAAAAGCCTATTTTATGAGTGAGAAACTTGAATAGAAGATAATGGCACATATTAGTAAATACATATGCTTTTTCTATCTTCAAGTGTCTTTAATTTAATGAAATACTCATGGCACTTGAGTAAATGCACCCTGTCATGGCATCTAACCCCTGTCCAGTACAGGATGCTAAGTTGATACAATCAATACTTATCTATTGCCAAGTAAACATGGCCAAAGTTTTTACTATAGTTGAAGATTTGTTAAGAATCCAATGTGTGAAAGGCACTTGCTAGAAACAGATATATCTTTAATAATAATAATAATAATGTAAACAATAATAAATTTAGTTTATATTTATTAATATAAATGTTGTTATTTATAATTATCATTTAACCATTATTAAATTAAATGTTTATCATAAACAAATGTTTATGGCATAAAGCAAGTTTTATCAGGCCATTTAATTTTTGAGATTTCAGATGATTTTGTATTTTAAACAATAGAGAATTTTTAAGTTATGGTATGGATATAAATTTGAGACAAAATAATACTGCATTATTTGAACATAATTTTCTTTTATTGTGTGGCATTCATTTGGTTATGTGGTTTGATCTGGACATGGACTTTCTAAAAGTTATGCTATGCTTGAAAGAAAGCTGTCAACAACATTGTCCTCCTTATACACACAGAAAAGCTGGAGTTAAAGAAACCTACACCTCTACACATATAAGAAACTGCATAATTATTCATGAAAAGAATTTTTCCACAAGAGAAAATATAGTTTGGTATGCGGGGAACTAACCCAGAAGCAAAGGTTTGCAAACCCTTCTATGAAGAAGGTTGATATGAAGCTAAGATCTTTAGGATGCACTGAAGGCTTTAGGCATGCAAAGTGTGGGTGGGAATGAGGAAAACATAAGGAAAAACATAAGACTCAGGAAATATTCCGTGCCTCTTGCTCTTTGCCTGTTTTTATTGACCATATAAATAAGAATTGTAATATAGAGTGTAGAGTCAACTGTAAATATTGGCTTTGTAATGACATCTTCCACCATTTAGATACTTAACTATGCAAAAGAGACCCAAATAACACGTTCCAACCTTAGTAACAGTTGATCTTTAGTGCAATCAGATTTCAGCTCATACGCTGAAGGGCTCTTCAGGGGCATACTTGCCTCTTTGGCACACATTCAAGACACTGGGTCAGAGATGACTCACCCTCTGAATTAGTATTTGTACAAAACTCCATTGTACCAAGCAGTAAACTCCAACTCAGCTAGCTTTCATTAAACTACCAGACGTCCAAAATAAAAGAGAGTCATAACATTCTCAAATGTTACACATATAGAAAGACTATTTTGTCTTTAAAAGGTTTGATCACATTTGAAATCCTCACAGTTAATTAGCTGTTTATGTATGTGTGCGTATGCAATTGTTTTTGGCACATTCATGCAGAAGAGGAGAAGGAGAGTGGGGAATGAACATAGTGAAGGCTGGTGACAATATGTTTCTGGTGGACACAGCCTTGCTTGTTTTGTAGACAGTGGTCCTGGATCTATGACTAGTCAGTATGAAATGATTTATAGCTCAGGAGGAGAATCTAGTTGAAGATAGTCTTCTCAACTATATTGTATCATGGTTGCAAACTCTTAACTAACACAGATGGACCAAGCCTTGGAGGCTCTCCTAATTCTTGATAGTATGGCCTAGAATGTTGAAGAACAAGATGATGCCTTTGATCTAAAGTTCCTTGGTATTTGAGTGATTGTTATGGAATGTGCTAATTTCCTAACCTACAGATTCAATAGTACAAGATCTACTTTCCTAGTCTCTCTGTTCAATGAGGAAAAACATTCTAGATTTGCTTTTCATCCTTCACGAAATGCTTGTGTCCATTGGAATAGTGTTATTAAACTGTGAGGTGAAACATATGGCCTATGTTTCAGAGCCCTCTTGTTAATCCCCATTGGTTCATAATTACTCCTTAAACATAGAGGAAGAACCTGAACACCAACTACTTCCATGTAGGGTGGCTAGGATTGCTCAAATTCCCAGACCCAGATTCCAGTTTCCCAAATTAGAATCTCTTAAATAAGACTCGAACATACATATTTAAGTGAGTTCCTTTGGTGGTTTTCTGCACAGCATAGTGCTTTTGGGTTGTGCGTTTGGTTTCAGCTTTTTATTTATGAGCTTGTAGAGTTCTAATATGGATGCTAAACAAGCTTGCCTGCAATGTAAGAGAGAAAAGTGGGGTAAACAGTGCCCCAGAGGATGCTTTAAAAGCTCCCTATTCTTCAAAAAGCCTACCAAAGACACCAGTCAGTTTTCTGGAAGCCAAATTGGCTTCCAGTTACTTCTGGAAGTATGTCAAAGACCAAATGGCTTCCTTATTGGGAATGAGGTTCATGCATGGATGCTTGCATAGCATTATGTAGTCTGTGTAATCTGATTCTACACAGAACAGTCTTTATTTATAGCAGTGCTAGTTGATGCAGCAATTTCAGCAGATATAGGAAGATGAAATACTGGCTAACAAACCATTCATTACTTTATTTATTTATTTCTTTATTTTAGGTAGCAGTAGATGAGTTGGTTCGAGGAATAGTTGCAATTACTTTTATTATGTCTGTTTTGTTATGGTATGGAAAATAATTAAGTTGCTTAAAGTGAAGACAGGAAGTGATCAAAACTCAGAAGAAGATTTGGATCTACCAAGAAGGACGCTCCATTTTCCAGGAAACATTTTTATGGTTTTCTTGAAGGTTTGTGTCCACTATTCACAGCAGATATCGCCTCACAGTTTCCCTTGATGCCTTTGATCTAGGGAGCGAAGGCTTGAAAGAATAGGGATGTGTTCTCTCCTCTTTCGTGTTTTTACAAAAGTTCAAAAGATTATTGTTAATTTTATTTTACAAATGTTGGGAGAATTCACTGGTGAGACCATCTAGACTCAGGTTGTTTTAATTTCTGGGAAATTTTGACTACTATTAAAATCTTTTTACACAGATAAAGTCTGTTGAGACTGTTTGTATCTATGTTACTTTGGCTCTGTGAATTTTGCCTAGTTCCTTCAAATAGATGAAATGATACAGTACTACTTATCTGACTAATAACTGACATGTCTCAATGTAAAAATTGTGCAAAGCCAGGCCTGGCAGTGCCTGTCACTGATGCCAGATTGGGATGGAGGCAAAAGAGGAAGAACTCACACTCACTCTCATCTACATCTGGGCTTCTAATATCAAAAGTTATTTGTACGTTTTCCATACAATTCCTTTAGAATGTACTTAACTTACAAATCTTGTCTTTTTATTTACTTTAATGTCATTTGAAGGACCAAGTTTTATATGTTAATACTGTCACTTTCAAATTTTATTTGTAACTTGTGCCTTTAGTGTCTTGTCTAAAATGTCTTTCCCTAATCCAAGGTCACAAAGCTGTTCTTCAATTTAATTTGTAGTCTTAGCCTTAAAGGAGGTATATGATGCCCTATGGATTACGTTTGGACCCAAGTGTGAGGGGTCTGATTATTTTTTGTTTTATTTTGTGTTTTTGATTGATTGGATTTTGAGGCACACATATGTCCAATTTACTCAGAATCACTTGTTGTGGAAATTGTCAGTTCCCTTACCTATTGTATAAGCACCTTTATCAAACAGCAGCTGACTCTATATGTATGAGAACGAATGCTTAACATTGCCCAAGTCATGGTGTCCATCCTTTTCTTAAAACCGTATCATGCTGCCTTGTTATGTTACATTAAACTTTGAAACTGTATAATTAGCGCCTGCAACACTAGCTTCTTTTTCAACTGTATTAGCTTCTTTAGGTGCTTTGCAGGGCTAACAGTGTTGGGAACAAGCTGACAGTTGCTTCAAAAATCAGATGTGATTTTTGATTAAAGACTACTTTAAATAAATATAAGAAATGAAGAAAGATTATTAACAGTATTTGGATCTTCATTCTACAAACAATTTTTTTTTATTTATTTACTTCATTTATTTTTGTGGCAATAAATAATAGCCTTTTGTATATAAAACTTGTACTTATTAAATTTATTTCTAAATATTTTATTCTTTCATTCAATTATAAACCTACTGTCTTGAGAACTAACTAGAGTTCTATGAGAATCTAATTTTTTTTCCAAAGGTGGTACTCCAGTGTGTGGGTTAGGTTCTTATCAAGTTGACGTGAGCCATGGTCATCTGGGAAGTGGGACTATAAATTGAATATAAGTGGGAATATAATTGCCTCTATCAGATTGTACCATGGGCATCTCTGGGGAGCATTTTCTTGACTAATGATTTATATGTGGGTTTATTACCTCTGGGCATGTTTTGGGGCTATATGAAAAAGCAAAATGAGCAAGCCACGACGAGAAATCCCATGAGCAGTACTCTTCCATAGACTCTGCTTCAGTTCCTGCATCAGTTCCCTCTTATGATGGACTGTGAGCTGTGAAGCAATGTAAACTCTCTTCTCCAAGTTGCTTTTCATTATGTTGTTTTGTCATAACAATAGAAAGCACACAAGGACACCCAGTGACCTATTTATATTACCTTTAAAAGGACTCACCTTTTAAAGGTGCCACTATCTCACCATCATTACACTGTGAACCACTTTCTATCCAAAGAGTCTTAGAAGGTGTCTTAGTTAGAATTTCATTGCTGTAAAGAGACACCATGACCAAGGCAACTCTTATAAAGGAAAGCATTTCATTGAGGCTGACTTACAGTTTCAGAGGCTGGGTCCATTATCATCACTTCCAGAAGCAAGGCAGTGTACAGACAGACATGTTGCTGGAGAAGCCGAGAGGTATACATCTTGGTTGATCCACAGATGGCAAGGAGAGAGGAGATTCCACACTGGGTGGAGCTTGAGCATAGGAGACATCAAAGCATGTCCTCAGTGACACACCTCCTCCAACAAGGCCACACCTACTCCAGTAAGGCCACACCTCATAACACTGCCACTCCTTGTAGGCCAAGTACATGAGTCAACACATGAGTCTATAGGCAGGCCATACCTATTCAAACCACCTCAGGAGGACACAGTCAATCACAGCAGTATGTTTTGAATATATCCTTAGGGTAGATACAGTTTAGCCTTTGGAGGTACTGCCCAAAGTGGTGTATCAAATTTACACTCTGATAAATTTGTGAGAGCTTAAGAAAGTCTGTCTTTTAGTTATAAGTTAGATATTTTGAACCAAGTCATCCACTATTCTTTGCCCAAAGGTCTCATTAATTTGTCAGACATGTCATTTTTCTCTATATCTTATGTATATTCATAGGGACATGTCTCCCCATAGAATTGTATTTTAAGTAGGTGGTAGGAGAGTGGTCACTTTGTAATTCATGCTGCATCTCCCTTGTGTAGCGCCGTTGCATAGGTGTTGTCCATGTGGATGAGGATCAGGAAGATTGTGGTACAAACAGTCCATGGAGATGAGGATCACTTGTTCTGCTATATTTTTGTCTCCTGTTCACTGGGCATCTACATGAGTGGTGGCTTTTCCTTCATTTGTACATGGCATCCTAACTCATTATCTGCATTTCTGGACTTAGCCAAGGCCCAGTGTCATGACGTTATCAGAGCCTCACACTGAGTTCTCCTGAGAGTTACCTGGCTGAGCCAATGGGCTCTGATCTGAAGCCTCCACAGAAGGCTCATGTAGCTGCTGCCATGGCAACTGGAGCCATCTTCTAATATATCAGGTTTCCCAACCTGACTTTCAAGCATTTATGCCTTCACCACATACGTATAATGAATAGCTTGGGGAAAGTAAACGTCAAGTCTTCTTTATCTGGATACACTCTGCAGCCACTATTACATAGGTGTGTCCTATGTTGAGGCCATACAAGTTGTGATCTTTCTGTGCTTCAATGGGAAATAAGGGCATCCTCTAATCCTGGCACAATCTTCACTTCAAAGAGGAGATGAAATAAAGATTTTCCCCACCTCTTTTTTTTTTTTTTTTTTGTTCTTGGAAAGAAAGGCTCTCTTCTTTACTCCCTTATACTTTTCTCACACAGACCTTGTCAGACTCTTCATGGATGGGAGGAAGCGGCATTAACACCAAGACAGCTTTAGCGGCTAGGGCTGCCCGGTTTTATTTTCCTTTATGGTCATGAGCACTCTATCACTGAAGAACTCCGGCAGGAACTCAAGGCAGTAACCTGGAGGCAGGGACTGAAGCAGAAGCCATGAAGAAAAAATATTGCTTATGAATTTGTTCTCCATGGCTTTCTCAGCCTGCTTCCTTACAAAACTCAGGACAACCAACCCAAGGATGGCAAAACCCGTGGGTTGGTCTCTCTTACATAAATCATTAATCAAGAAAATGTACTCCAAATTTTCCAATAAGCCAATCTAGAAGAAGTGTTTTCTCAATTGATGGTCCTCTTCCCACATAATCCTTGTGTGTGTCAAGTTGAAAAACAAAACAAAAATGCAGCAGAAGCAGCAGCAGCGGCAGCGGCGTCGGCAGCAACAACAAACCCAAATCATTGAAAAATTCCAAGTGCTGAAAGGTTTCAGTTATTTCAGAATATTTCATGTGTTGATTTTTTTTTCTCGAGTGCTGGGTGTTGCACTCAGGACCTTCTGCATGCAAGGCTGACGATTAACTACACCCCTAACCTTCTGGGTTAGAAACTGTCTCTAGATGGTTGCACTTGGTTCTGGGGATGGGTGCATGTGGATAAACCCTCTTGCTTCTACTCTGCATTGTGATGGAGTCATTTTCACCTTAGATCCTTTATATGTCAGTTATAAGTCTATGTGTGTGAGTATACACACACACACACACACACACACACATGCTTAGGGCCTCTCAGTTGCACTCCTTTTACTTTATGGATGTCCTTTTTCTTGATATACTAGGTTTTTCTAAAGCAAGGCAAACTTTTATGACAAGCTACTGGTTTTCATTGTATGACGGTCTTATGGTATCTGAGAAGGAGGAATTGTAGTTTAGATGCTTATGGTCTCAAAGAATGATTTGGAGATAACATAAAGAACATCTGAAGTCATTTAATTTATTATAAGACAACATCATATAAAATTGAAACAGCCTACTTCAAATTGAATACCAAGAAATGTTAGAGAAATATGTGCCGTCAAAAACAACCTTACAAACTGGACAGCATAGACACAACCATGGATGTGTGTGCCTTGACAGAATGACAAAGAGCAGTTTTCTGCAAAAAGGCAGATACTTTCAAAGCCATTTGAACATTTGTGTGAGATCTGTATATGCTTAGTAGTGGCTTATTTTTAACTGAATTTTACAACCTACTACTTGAGACGGTACTTTGAAAGTGGAGTTCTTTAAGAAGGGTGCAAAAATGACTCAGGGACAGTGGAGAAACCCTCACTTCAGAATAGAAGACAAGAAGCAGATGATAAAATACTTAAAAGTTGTCGAGATGATCTGTTCCTCTGTGATAGTTTGAATGAGAATGCCCCCCGCCCCAGATGTTTTAATACTTAGTCCTCAGTTAGTGGAACTGTTTGGATGGGTTTAGGAGGGGAGGCGAGCTGGTGGAAGGAGGAAGTCTTTGAGGTTTCAAAAGCTTTCCACAGTTCCCAGTCTGCCCTTTGCTTCTTGTCTGTGGGTTAAGGAAGGAGCTCTTATCTTGCTGCTCTCGTCATCATGCCTGCCTATTGCCATGCTTCTTCAACATTATGGTGATGGACTCTTAGCCTTCTGGAAACTTACGCCCAAATAAATCCTTCTCTCTATGAGTAGCCTCAGCACTAGTATTTTATCACAGCAATAGAAGAGTAACTAATATAAATTTTATTTTATTTTCTTAGGTAATATGTCCCTTTAGAATGCAGGTAGGTTTGTTTGATAGCAACAGTCTGCCAATAGATGGTGTTGAGATCTGACCTCCAGGCATATTTCTTTGTGAATGATGCGGCTGTATTGGGTCTGACAACAATGTAAGGAGCTTAAAAACATTGTCAGGGGTTTGTTAGGGTGACTACAACTCTACAGAAGGGTACTTTGGGTAAAATATAAGCTATAAGCTGTGGTGGTGGGACGAGAGAACACTGTGAATATTTGGAAGTGGTTTAGGTCAGTAGAAGAAGCTTTGGAATGTGAATCTCAACTTTTTTACTTCCTAGTTGTGGGCTGGTCAACACTTTCTAAACCCTGCAGCTCTTCGATAAGATACAAAATATGCTACCAGTTTGGATCCTGTGGTTAGAATAGAGCTAATGTTTAAAAAATCAGCACAGTTTTTGGTATGGCTATAGAATTAAATGCTAGCTATTTTAATTTGTTTGGCTTTCAGTGTCTTTCTTAAGGTGAGACATGTATGTTATATTTGTATATCTTAAGCCTTCCTTTAGAATAGATGGCAAAAGGAAGCTGTAAGTATATTCCGCCCACATTTATTTGGCCAAATAGGGAGGCATCATGTTTGAACTGAGAATTCTTTGCACCCAACACATATTTTACTTCAGTGACAGGTGTGCTGATGAGCTGCCTCTGACTTCCTGGTCCTGAGAGCGAGCTTACACATAGGTATGTGAGCCTCTGCCTTAACCATAGTGCGGGGAAAGCCCCCAGAACCTTCTGAGAATCATTTATCCTCTCTCCTGGAAAGATCTATCTGTAGAAAGAAAGATACTCACCTTGTCCCCTCTTTTCTGGAAGTTCTGTATGTAGCAGCATTTCTGAGAAAAAGCTGTTGAGACTGCAGGGAAGGACTTGGATGCAGCTCATAGCCTTTCAGCTCTGTCCTGTATTCAAACTCCAAATGAGTCCTTGCAATTCTAGTAGCCTTTTCACAGTGATGGTGTTAAATGAAACTAAAAACAATCTTCCTAGAGGATCATTGAGTTTCAGGTGTCTGAATTTATTGTTTGCTGGAAAGTCACTTAGATTCCTGTAATGAGTGCTTACTTGTAAGTTCTAGAAAGCTCTTAGCTTCAGAGAATATTGGAAATCTTAGTAGACATGGAGAGTCAAAAGTCCTGTACCACGCCTATAAGTTAGAACAAGTTCTCAGTGCTTGGGAGGGGCTGTTTTTCAAATCACAGAGTTCTGACAAACTCTATTCTCCGTAGACTAGTGTCTCAATGGAACTGTCCTTCTGCTTTCCCTGTCCTTCTATGCACTCGTCTCTTATGAGAGTCTCTGGATTTCTTTCATACAATGCTCATTATTCCTTTCACTACATTTGAATATAGTAAATTTTAGGAGATGATTATGGAATGAATGAATTGATGATTGTTGGGCTATTTTTGATGTGAACTAAAACTAGATTGTTATTTTTAGAAATGGGTTTCTAAGAATATGAATGCAACCCACAATCATGAAATGTGTGTGTGTGTGTGTGTGTGTGTGTGTATTTCATACCATATAATCCAAATTTTCTTAAAATGGATTTTTAATTTTTTCTAAAGTTGAGATGAGATTTGTTTTAGACGTACGTCTTATTGTTTGGCGCTTTCTTTTCTCAGTGTGCTTGGAGAAGATAGGTTTGAGGAGGAACCAGAGTTGGAGGCAGATCCCTCACTCACTGTTCTCATAGAGTGCTAGTGATGACCTTAAGTACATCACAGCACAGCATTGACAACTGTCCATAAACAGCCTGAGCTAGTGGCCACTGTGGTTGAGACAGGCAAGAGGATTTCTAGATCAAGTGGAAGATCAGAGGAGTCCCAACGCATACCCATCAAGATGCCTCAAGGGCCTTTTCCAGAAGTATAGTAAAACAGAAATGAAAGAATATCTCCATGGATGATGAAGGCCTTTTCATACAAAGTGCGCTGTGTGTGAGACCTCGTGTGTGTTCTGTATATGCGGCTGCCTTTTATTGTACTGACTGGTGTGGAGATCAGTTGCTATTTGAGACAATGCAACTCAAAATCTCTCAACCCAATTCAGAGATTTAAGCTAATTTCAACAACTCGCCCTTCTCTCAGCCTTGCAAAGCAATGCTCTGCTTTCTCACCAGCATCTTACTTTCCAGCCAGTGGGGAAGCGTCCAAGAGCCCATTTGCTTTTAAGCTTTAAGTCCTTGCTTTGTCTTTAAGTAACACACTTAGCTACTATTGCCCAACTAGAGCAGTTAATATAGTAACAGAAACCCCACAGTTCATTGAAATTGCTGGTTTTGCTTAGAAAACATTTACCTCCTTTTTCACCTTTTCTTTGGAAACATTTCATTTCAAGGGTTGATTTGAAAAGGGAAATGGGCAGGGTGAAAGCTACTCTAGTGGCCTGTATCCAATTGCTGGTGCAGTCTGGTCATATGATTTAAAAGGATAAGCTACCAAGGCATTTGTATTGTGCAGGGAATGTTCCTTGTCACACAGAGGCAGTGACCAGGCCGCTTTTCACTCACTCCTTTTTGCCTGAGCCCTTACTTCTGGTTCTTCTATAGGACGTGAGGATTGATAAGCAGTGTCCGTAATGGCATCAGCAGTGATATCAGCATATTGGAGTATTGGAAACATATGATGTAGTGGTTTGAACGAACCCCTATGGGCTCATATGTTTGGATACTTGGTTCCCAGTTGGTGGAACTGTTTGGGAATGATGAGGAGGTGTGTCTCTGGGGGCAAGCTTTGGGAATTCAAAACACATGTGTTGTTGCCAGTGTGCTCTGTGCTCCCTGCTTATGGATCAAAATGTAATGTCCCAGCTCCTGGTCCAGCTGCCTGCTGCCATGGCCTCACTCTGCTATGAAAATGCTAACCTTGCCCCAGAACCATAAGCCCAGTTAAACTCTTCCCTTTATATGCTTGTTTATGGCTTTTTATCACATCAATAGAACACAAATACATATGGACGTGCAAAATTATTCTCCTTTCCTCTTTCAAGTTTGAGAGATGTGGTAGGGAGATGGTCAGGATAAGTGTGCTACAAAGTTATGTATCAGAAACACAAGGAGCTACTCAGTGAGGAGACATAGCTGAAGAAGGCAAACGCCAAGCCTTTGCCAGGCAGTGAGTTACTTTGTCTAAGCAACAGACAGGAGGCATTGTTCTTACAGCTTCTTCAGAAAGCACCAGGAACAGGCAAATAGAACGGTGGGCAGTCAGAACATCTGGGAGCTATGGGGAGCACTTGGACAGCTGTCCGTGGAGCAGACCTCCAAGGATCCCTCAGCAGCTCTCACAAAGGACTTTAGGAAAGCTGTAAAAAAGGTCACTTAAAAACTTTTGTCACCTAAGTGATCCCTTAAGTACACCAAGGGAGGAAGAGAGAATAAAAAAAAGCCCTATCTTATAACTACTTTGCGAAGGTTTGATACACAGAATTTGCAGTGGATTTAGTGTTTGTGACACCAAAATTTACCTGGCAAAGTCTGGGTGTTAGAAATCTTAGATTCTATGCTATTACCTTCAGTGATCTGTGTAATTCCAAGAACATTCATTACTAGAAAGTTGTACAAAGTCCCTAGTGGCCATCTCAATACTGTCTACACTCTCATTATTTTCATGCTATTGTGTGGTCATAAAACAGATGACTTAGCAGAGAGTAGCCTCCTCTCTAATAACAGAAACAAACTCTCCACACTTCTCTCCATCACCCACATGTACCTCCTTTCCGGGGCCCTACCATGCTTCTGGACAGCTTCTATCCTCCTCTAACCACGATGGTCTCCTTCCCAGCAACCTCACTCCTCACTTGCCAAAATTACAGTGTCATTAATGTTCAATCACACATTTAGCTGTGTTTTTAGCATTTGCATATTCTGTTGTGGAAATTTATTCATAAGGTATTTTATGATTAAGAAATTGAGGTGACCAGAAGGGCTGTTTAAATGGCTTGATATTGGGTGTAATATAAGTTTTGGGGGATTGGATAAGCTACTTTTCTGTTGCTGTGATAAAATATCAGAACAACAAAACAACTTAAGGAGAGAGGGTTTATTCTGGCTAACAGTGGACAGAGCCCATCATGGTGCAGAAGCTACGGAGACAGAAGGTGAGGCGGCAGGGGCAGAAAGCTGGCTGATCATGTTTTCAGCCATACACAGGAAGCAAGAAGAGAGGACAAGAAATGCTGCTGAGTGTCAAAGCTCAAGTTCAATATGTTCCTTCCCCACCCCAGTGCCCCATTCTCACCAGCAAAGCTTCACATCCTCCAGGTCCCATAACCTTCTGTAACATCATCATCAATTATTGAGCAGGTGATTAAATACATGAGCCTGTGTGTGTGTACGCGCGCGCGTGAATGTGTGTGTGTATGTGTGTATGTGTGTGTGTAAGGGGCACGTCTCATTCAAACAACCTCTGAGATCTTCAGTAACTGATAATAAAGTTGGAAAAAGCTTCAATTTGTGTAATTTAGATCTTTTCTCAGTAACTGTCTCCATGAGCAGATACTTTCTGTGCCTTTTGGCATTCCTGGAAGATAGATAGTTGTCACAAAAATCAGTTCTTTTGAAGAATAGGGATTGAAGTAATAACTAGTGTGGGCAATTTTAAAGGAATTGAAAATAGGTGTGTAGAAAATGATGTATTATCAATCCTTTCTGTCTGTGGGTTCCACATCCTTGCATTCAGCAAATTGTGGATCTTATCTAAATAAGACATATGCAAGCATATCATTGCTCCTTAGAGAGAAACTGAGAAAGCTATGCTAAATAAAACTGGGAAGATTATGCTAAGTGAAAGGCCTCAGACACAAAGGCCATGTATTGTATAATTCTACTTCTAGAAAATATCATAAATGGAAAATTCAGAGAGAGAGAGAGAGAGAGCAGATTAAGGGTTAACAGTCACTTGTGGGAGGGAAGATAAAAATAAAGATTTGCTTCGTGATAAATAATGGCTCCTTTTGGGTGATGAAATGTCTGTAGACACTGATGAAGATCACACAAGGGATGCCCTGAGTGCTATCAGATTGCAGCTAAGTAGGGTGAACTTTATATTGAATCTGTACAAACCCAAGAAAAAGCAAAGCAAAACAATTAAACTAGAACCAAAATTCCCCAAAGGGTTGAGGACATAGCTTAGTTAATCAAGTGTTTACCTATCATTTTTTTGTGACCCAATAGTTTATTCCCAGAACTGCATAAGCCAGATGTGGTGGTATAACTCTGAAATAATCAGCAGTTGGAAATCAGAAAGAGGAAAAACAGAAAAAGATTTTAAGGTCATCCTTGGTCGAATAGAGGGTTCAAGGCTAGCCTAGACTGCTTACAACTCTGCCTCAAAAGCAAAACCAAAAAATCCACCACCAAAACTCGTACACAAAACCTTGCTGAATAGATAGATAGATAGATAGATAGATAGATAGATAGATAGATAGATTAGAGGCATATAACAGGAAAATCTACAAAGATTAAGAAATGTCACAAATCTAGAGACAACCAAATTTTAGCTACCAAATGATGACGAGACAGAAATCATGACAGGGCTGAGAGATAGTTTGTTGGTTAAGAGCTCTTGCTACCATTGCAGAGGACCCAGATTCAGTTCAGAGCACCCACATACAGGGTCACAACCATCTGCAACTTGAATTCCAGAGTGTCCAGCTACCTCTTCTGTCCTCCACAGGTACTAGCCACGCATGTGCTACAACACATACATATAGGCAAACAGAGAGGTAAATTTTTTTTTTAAAGATATTATGACAAGGATACAAACAAAGGAAAGGGCAGTGTGGCCTCCAATCCCACAGCCATGACCATCTTGTAACTACCTCACTGGCACTGAATCTGTGGACCGAGTTGGCTTGTGATCTCACTTACAAAGTAAAGAAAGAAGACACATAGGATACAGAGCAGCCAGTGATTACACATTTTCTCCTCCTGGTGCAGAGCTGCTGAGCATGGGCTCTGAGCCTCTGGGTCTCCCAGAAATCCCTGCTCAATCAAATCTGGGTCTTTTGAGCTTAGCAAATGATCTCATCTTGCTGATTTCCTCAGGAAATCCTAGGAATCCGACCTTTAGTGTGTGACCTTTCAACCTTGGGAATCCTACCTGTAGTGAGTGGTCCTTGAAAACCACTCCTCACCCTGCCCTGAGCCTCCTCTGGAGAAATATTTTACTGATTCAAGCAACCGGGGTCCCTTCAAAGTTCTTTCTCTTTTCTTCTCACACAGCACATAGGAATAGCATTGCCTCTGTCTTCTCTAGTTCCTCTTTCTGTGAAAAGGGGAAAGGCAATCAGGCAATGTATTTCCCATTTTAGTAGAAACTGGGCAGCAGGATTCATTTGAAGCTGTTGAAGATTATTACACACAATTTTTTTTTTTTTTTTTTGACAGAGACAAAGTCTTCCCTGATGTTTGATGGGGTGAGTGTGCCTTGCTGGCTAATGGGTACTACCTCCAATAGAACTCTAAACAAGATCAAGCTGAGGTGCAGGACAAAGCAGGGATACACTCAGTGCAGAAAGGCTGATGGGAGGAACCAAAGAGAAGTGCAGATTAAAGTCTGGGTAGGTAAGAAGGCTTCTAGGGGTCCAGCTGCCATGATAGATAAAGAATAAGATTTGAAAAAAAGGAACCAGTATCTCTAGAACATTCTTGTCTGTGTCATCCAAAATGCTGTTCCTTTGATCTCATTTGTAGATGGCTTTATAAGTTTGCTACAGCAGATCACATATCATTCCCCAGAACTTAAAGACAGTCTGCTTAATATTTCTTCTCATTGTGGAATCTTAATCCAATAATCGGTTAGTGCTCACAATGACATTCCAAGTGCCTGCAGCATATATTGAGAGGAATAAATCTTATCACACAAGTCCAGCACCATCCCTTACAGGTACAATCCCAATCCTCACAAGCAGAAGTGTGGACAATTGTCTTATCCTTACACTACACTCAAACGATAAAGGACAGCAGAGATATCAAGTAACTTGTGTGACCTTGCACAGCAAAGAAATGAGAAACCAGGATTATAGTCTAGGTCCCTCTGCTGTGACCTCTATGTTTTTTTTAATTACTTCTTTTAGTTTGGTGATTATAATATAATTATATCATTTTCCCATTGCCATTCCTCCCTCTAAATCCTCCCACATTTTGATCTTATGATGGCAGGTGGGAGGCAGAAGTTACAAAAGAGCTGTGGCACCAGAAGTCTGATTTGGAGTGAGGTATGGCCATAATTGACATTATAGGTGCACACCATCGAGTTTAGCTTTTAAATGGGACTTGTGGATTGAGTGAGCGTTCTTAGCTTGTGAGGCAGGAACTACACTGGATGAGTTGCTTTCCCAAGGTCACAAAGCTACAGATTTGCTTATATGGCTAATATTAAACAGATGATGAAAATATGCTATCTATAATAGCAATAAGAACATATAGACTTTAGTCAATCCTGAGCATCATAAAATATTACATACAAGGAACTGTAGCTTAAAGCAAGTGGTACTATAAAAATATCGGAATATGCAGAGTAATAGGTGTACTCTCCTTTCAGAGAAAACTGACCGAATATTGAATATTTTAAAGTAGTCTCCAGCTCAATCTTATTTACAAACTCTAACAAAAGAGTGATAAAAAATAAAAGGATGTGCATTTTTGGATATGATTATGCTATCAGATAAATTTTCTCCTTTTACTGAATAAAATACAAAGTACATAATTAAAACTATGGTAGGATAGTTCAGGAATCCACTGTCAGTTTATATTTAAATATTAAACCCAGGAAAGATGACAGACTCATTGCAAACATATTTCTATAGCAAAGGGAAATTTGTGAAAATGTCCATTAATGGTAAATCACAAGAAAAATACTTAATTGGAAGCAATAATGAATTGTTTAACTCTTTACTCCATACACAAGAAAACCTTCTACATAGATCAGATATGCAAATGATATCAGGGAGACTGGGGGCATAGCATTTGTCTCCTCACATAACTTGTAGAGAGTTTAATTGATAGCACTACACAGACATAGAAAATCAGATCAGGTAAGAAAAATGAAAAGTAAATTTATTGTTATGCTTATGATAATGACTTCAATAAGATAAAGACAACAAAATAGTGATCCACCCTTATTACATAGAAGCTTCCTACCAACTTTGTAGAGATCTATTGAGTAAGAAGCTCTGTACACGGTTTGCCAGCATAGCTCACTTATTTCCATAGTATGTCACAAGCTCCTTAACTAAGAAGTCAATGAACTATCAGTGTTCTAGCAGAGAAGTGGATCAATGATGGCTCCTAAATAGCTTATATGCCTCTTAAAACAATAAAAGTCATTTGCAACGAATGGCATGATAGGTCCAGATTGATTTCTATTAGAAGTTAATATAAATTGGGAGTTTGTTGTTGTTTTTGTTGTTGTTTTGTTCTATTAAACTATTGAAAAAGGAGCATCAGACAGCTTGTTACCTCTTAGAAAAGATATTGCCCTTCAAAATACTTGTAACTTTTAGCTCAATAATTTTATCAAAAAAGATAGTAAAAGAAAAAAGACATTTAGGTCAAAATGTGTTTGTTTCTCCCTGGCAGGATGAAGTTTGCATCTGGATTAGAATACCAGATAAGTCAGACAAGTGCTCTACCCCTGTGTCTAATCTCCTTTTGCTTTTACTTTGAGACAGGTTCTCACTAAGTTACCATGTTTAGGCTTGAATCTGTAGGCCAGGCATGCCTTGTAGTGGTGGTTCTTTGGGCTCAGCATCCAGAGTAGCTGGGATTACACTGATAATGCTATTTTATAGAAGAAGCTTATATTAGTAGAATGTTGGAATAAATGGTGTTAAAAATAGAATCTCTTAATTTATTTATGTCAGATCTACTAATCTATAAATGATGCTGCTATCAAGTAATATTTCCAACACTTAAAAGTTAAATGAACATTTAAAACGTTTCAAACTTAGTTGATACTAATGCTAATATTGCACAAGTGCACGATATATAATTTTATGTATGTGGGCATATCAAACATCAGATATAATACATAGACATTCATATACTAATTGGAAGATATACTGGTTTATTTTGATACATATTATAATCCACAAGTGATTTACTTTATCTTTTAAACTCAGAATTTATGCTTTCCCCAGTGCTTCAGGAATATTCACATGGATAATACTGTATTAACCTGTAATGATTACCTCACACTATCTGTAAAAGCAGAAATCACACAAGTTGTATTCTCTCTCCAAATTCCCAGAAGTGGAAACAATTCACAAGATTTACTACAACTTGACTTTTTTAAAAGTTACAAGAAATTCTGTTAAGGACTTTATTCCATAGGAAAAAAATTCAAAGTGCATATAGACATGACAGGAAAATGAGCTCCGGCCATGGCACGCAGTGCATGTTATAGAATATGAATGTGCTGTATGCAAGGAGCAGCTATCACTTTAAATGCTTCTGTGTTTCTGGAGTATGGGGAGTCTCCACAAGAGGCTAGGAAAGTATAAGAAAATAGCAAAGGAGATAGAAAATAATCAAGTTAAACGTGCCAACTAAGGGGTAAGACCAAACAGTACAATGGTATTGAAAAGAATTCTTTCAAAAAAACTCACTGAATAAATGTCATTCTGTGATGACAAGCAGAGACCCTGGACCACACATAAAGAAAATCAGAAATTAGATTGAGGACGATCAAACTATAAATCAAAATACAAACTCAATTTAACTGGAGAATTTTGGTTAATGAAAGTAGATGTTGCCTTACCAGACTTTGAACAATGAGAGCACAATATATCATACCAAACAAAAGCTACGTGACGGGATGGTCTCTCATCTTGTCAGGTGTCAAATATTACAAACTTAAAGACTCAGATTAGTGCAAAGCTATGTAAGATTAAAACATAAAGCTGAAGGTTTGTTTGTTTAACAACCCATCTTTCAGAAAAAAAGGGCAGCTTTCTGTTCTGTACCATCAGTAGCTAGAATGAAGATTACTGTGTGCATAGCTGTGGGAACTGAGGGTTTGGGAGTGTTTGGAGCTGGGTACTGAAGAAGATGTTTGATCTCAAAAGACTTCCAGGTTTTCACTCCATAAATCCCAAAGGAGAATATGTTTGCTGTAGACAAGGCTAAAGGACAAGGATGCTTACACTTTGTGGGATAACTCAACCTCTGGCAGGCCTGCATTCTACAGGGTCTAGAAAAATGAGTTTTGAAGGCTGTTTTGGCTCATTGGAAGTAATGTTTTCTATGAGTATTCTCAGTATTTGGTAGGAGCAGTTTCTTTTTCTTCTTATGGTGTGATAAAAATTAATGTGTTTTTTTTCTTTTTTTTTTTTTTTGTGGAAAACAGCTAAAAAGAGAAGTCACCCAACATGACAAATATATCTAGTTCTGTTTAAGAAATCTCAGGTAATGAATTACATCAAAACACATGTTTTAATCAAGGTATTCATAACTGATTAGACAAAACCACACGTGTTTTACCCTGAACTTCAGTGTCTAGAGATGAGTCAGAGCCTCCCCAAGTGCACAACCTCCTGAAGCTAAGGATTCAGAAGAGCTTCTTTCCCTCTGTCTTCTGGGAGGGAGTTGGTAGATGTTCATTATTTAGTTAACTTTCATGCTGATGAAGTATTAAATGACCATGTGATGACTCTTCTGTATAAATTACTGTGGGGTGTGTGCTGTGACTATTTACAATTCCACAAGGAAGCACTAGGATAACAAAAATAAAGGTATATGTGTGTGTGATCTCATGTGTGTATGGACCAGAGTTCATCTTTGGGTGGTTTTCTCGGGACCAATCCACTTTGGATTTTGAGACAGGATCACTCACTGTGACCTGGGGCTCACTGCTTAGTCTAGGCACTGGCTGGCAAGTGAAACCCACTGTCTGCCTTCCCAGTACTGGGACTAAAAGCCCATGGCCCCTCTCCTAGCATTATATATAAGCACTAAGGATCAAACTTAGGTCCCCATGCTTGTGTGTAGATGTTTGACTGACCGAGCTGTTTGCCTAGCAACAGCATCTGAAGCTCACAGAGCTTGTTGTACTAAACTGGAGAGTAATCTCCTTTCCTCTAGGTTAATGGTCCTCTTATCCTTATCAGCTTCCATGGTACCTGGTGCTGCTGGTATCGTCAGAACAAACAAAAATTCCAACGCCCATCTGACAAGATGTCCCTGACACCAAGCACCACATGACCTGGAAAAAAAGAAAAGTTGATGAATTCCCTGTGTGTATCTTCATGGTGTCAGACAAGTATGACCAACTCTCCTTCTCAGAAGTAAAGTGCTAGCTACTTCCTTTGTGTCAACAAATATATGGTGAAGAGTTGTGGTAAAGTTAGCTTTCACGTTCAAAAAAAAGACCATTCTTTCCAGATCATGCTCACCAACACGATGTCATGCTGTGCTGATAGGCCCCAGACCAATGTGCAGGGTGCTTTTGGAAAACCCCTGGGAAAGAGTTGCCAGGGTTCACATGGCCCAGGCATCATGTCCATCCACACCAAACTCCATAATAAGGACCATGGAGCTGAAGACCTGTGAGAAGCCGAGTTTACATTCCCTGTCTACCAGCAGATCCATAACATGAAGAAGTGAAGCATCACAAAATTTAATGCCCATGAGTCTGAAAGCACAGTATCTGAGAAAGGTGCCCATCCCTGATGGCTGTGTATTCAAATATGCTCAGCCTCCCGATCATGGTCTCCTGGACAACGGGCTGGCCCTGAGGGCTCCCAACACTGAGTTTGACACCCCCTAAATCATGCTCAGCAATCCACCTCATATCCAGTGTGCTTAAAGAGCTCAGTGAACACACCTTTCTATTCCTTTTCCCTCTTCCCCTATGGTTGACAAGCATACTGCTTGGGCCCGGTTCAGAACTGATATTTTACAGTTCAAAGTGGAGTAAGAGACATAAAAAATGATTAAAATATGTTCTCTCTCTCTCTCTCTCTCTCTCTCTCTCTCTCTCTCTGTGTGTGTGTGTGTGTGTCTCTGTGTGTGTGTGTGTGTTTTTGAGAGAGAGAGAGAGGGCTGGAAATCACAAGGCTTTGTCATGGAAGCCAGAGGTTGTGAGATCTGACTTTCTGGGAACTGCTTTGCCTCTTATGTGGGGAGTAAGTTTGAGAGGGAAATGGGACTCAGTCAGAGATGAATGAGTGGGTGAATTGACTGGAGGGAGGTTCCCAGAATCCAGCGGTTTTTTCACTTCACAGTAGAGTTGTCAGGAGGAGGCACAGGGAGTGGGCGAAGGTAATGTTGAGTTTCTGGTTTGAAAACTGAATAAAGAGAGGAGGATGGAATCCATGCTGCTTTTCACTCTGCCAAGCAGTTTCAGGTTTGTTTGTTCATGCTTGATTGCATCACACAAATACCAGATTCTAAGACTGCAGCATGAACACAATTCTGAGCAAGTGTCTCATGTGGGGTCTAAATGTAAGTCTGGGTTTTGTTATGGTTCGGTTATGAAGTCCTGTAAATGGTCTCATGAGTTGAAGGGTTGGTCCTAGCTTTTAGCCACTGTTGAGAGCTGATTGGATCATGAAGGTGCTACTTTCAACTATGGATAAACCCACTGAAGAGTGTGTGGTAAAATAGGCTGTTAGGAGGCAGGGCATAGTGTCTGGAAATTGTGGTGTACACTTGTGATCCTGGCTCTGGGCAGGCTGAGATGATAGTTTGTGGCCAGCCTGGGCTACATAGTAAGACTTTGTCTCAAAACAAACAAACCAATGATAAACTGAAAGAGTGCTAAGGAGCAGGCCTATCTGAAAGCAGTGCTTCTTCCCCTAATGTGTATCTTTGAAGAGTGTACTTACTTCCAGATGTTTCTGGGTCCATCTTTCCCCGATTCCTGGTTACTACGAGATTAAGACTTTCTGCTACCATGTTTCTCTCTTACCCATAACCTAAAATGGATGGAGCTCATTAGCATATAAAACTGTTTACCAGTTTCCTTCCCCATTTTAAATTATTTCTCAGTTAATTTCATATTATCAATAAAAGCCACTAACAGTGGCATGGACAATGCCCTCTTCTCTCACTGGCCACTGAAATTCTCTCTTGTCTACCGGAGACTTTGTGTCTACAAGGGCCAGGCATGAGAGAAAGTGTTGCATTGGTTGTGGTGTACCCCAGTCCAGATTTCAGATACTTTTTATTATTTTAGCATGGCCTTTGTTTTCCTTAGTACCTTCTTTCCAGTCAATGACTCTAGATCATATGCCTGAACCTACTATGCTACCCACCTCTGTCTACTGTGGACCTACTACTCTGCCTAGTGTGAGGGCAAAGTGGGAAGCCAAACATAATCAATTATTAGTCATTAGACTGTAGATGGAGAGGCATGTAGAGAAGAGGAGCCCTGGGGACAGACTGGTTCCAAACTGTGTGTGTGTGTATGTGTGTGTGTGTCAGGGTGTCTAAGGTGTGATGTGAGGTCACCTGCCTTGATCACTCTGTAGTCATGGGTCTCTGAGCACTGGCTGCCAGTGGCCTTTTCCCAGTATGCTCATGAAAGGCTTTTCTACTATAGAGCAGAGGGTGTTGGGTATTTTTTCTCTCTCTGGTACCGATAGCCTGTATCATATAGGCCAGAGTGAGCTTTCACATTCTTTATATATATTTCTCTCTTTTTTTTCTTTGAAGAGTTTTGCCTCTTCATCACCTGAGATGATCATTGAAAAACAATTGCTTATAAGAAAAAAATAGTTTGGAAAGAAACAAGAACTAGAGGCTAACATTAATACTGCTGTTTTCCTGAGATGGGCTGCCTATAAGGGACATGTGTGCGTGCAGATTTGTTTGCTTGGCTCATACTATATTTGCTTTTTTTCCCTAATTATATGTTAAAGTATCAGGAAGTTATGTAATATAATTTTTAGTACCGCTAGATCAATATGTCATGTGACTCTAGTGGCCTGGCTTTCCCTCAGTGTGTTAGCAACCTCTGCTGGATCCCAAGTTGCTTGTTTATAAAAACAAAACAAAACAAAACAAAACAAAACAAAAAACAAAAATAAAAAACAAAACAACAAAAACCCCAAACAAACAAACCAAAACAGGATAATACTCAGTACCCCAAAGGCTTCTAATATTGGTCATGAGCCTTCAAAGTACCAAATACACTGTCTGATATGAGATGGTTAGACAGTCAATGAGGGATGCTCTCCTCAAATGACTACTCTACAGAAAGAAGGGAGTTTATGAGCTTGAAGAAAGTGATTTGAGGCTCCAAGAACTCTATTTGTCAGGACCTTGGGATCCACTGGGACCCTGTGCATTTTATTTGTTGGCAGAAACCCAGACACCCTAGATCCTCTCTTTCTTGCCCTACATCTAGTCATCAATAAACCATCAAAGTTCTGTTTCCAGAGACTGCTTAGAATTTGCCTGATCCTCACGCTGCTGCACCAGACCACTAACACCTCTCACTTGTTTATGGAAATGCTCTCCCAGTGTGGCTCCCTGCTTCTGCCTTTGACCTCATCCATGTGAAGGATCTCAGCATGTCAGGCCTCTCTGTTCAGATCACTCTAGTGGCTCTGTGTTTCTGGGGTAAGGCCACGGTTCTTACCACATTCCATTGCCCTTATCATCTCGACCCTCCTGCCCTCCCTGGCCTCATTTCCTACAACATCTCATGTTCACTCTGCTCTACTTCTCTCCTGCCTGGCTTTCTGATGATATCTCCAGGGTGACTAACAAAACACTACACATGCACTTATCGTCTTATTAATACATTCCTCATCAGTTTAATACATGCTCTTGGAAAGGGTTCTTTTTGTAATATAGTATTTTTAAATTACTTGATAATTTAATATACAAATGCAACCTATTTCAATCATGTGCACCTCCGCACTCCTCCTTCTAACTGCTCTCAGCTCCAACATCTACTCCCAATACTATGCCTCCCAACTTCATATATGTTTTCTTTTTTCTCATGACCAGTAGAGCCCAACTTGTGCTGCCTAATGAAGCATGGGACTGAGGCAATCTATTGCAGTACGGCTGACCTAGGAGGGAGCACAACTCTAGAGGAAATCTTACATCGGTCCCCTAGTTAACTATCAGTAACACCTCAGATTGGGTTTGGCGTTTATGTACCCCTCCTTTACGTAGGTTGAAATGCTACTTGCCCTGGTCTTGTGTGGGCTATATCGAGGCAACCACAGCTGCTCTGAGTTCATCAGAAACTTTATACTGTCGTATGCAGAACACACTAGTTTGTTCCAGTGCTCCCTGACTTCTGGCTTTCACTGTTTTTTTTCTGTGTTCTCTTCTGTGGTGTTTCCTGAGCCTCCAGGAAAGAAGTATAGTATAGATAACATTTATGTGGGTGAGCATTCCACGGACATTTATTCTAAACAATTGACAGGTTCTGATTTTCTGCAGAAACTACTACCCACTATGCAAATGTGGTACTGTGGTGCCTGCATGTGGTTGTGGGTCCTGTTGGGCTGAGTTGTGGGTCCCATGTGTCTGCCGCCCCAGGAGGCTGGGGGGGGGGGTGTGTGTGACAGAAATGAGAGAATTCAATTGAGTTTCCTCCACGTGGTGCCGAGGAGCAGACTCCGGGCTAGGGGAAGCCACTGAGTTCCACTCCAGGCGTGGGGAGATCCCAGTCTGAGGTCCTGTGGGGGCAGAGCTCTTGGATTGTGGATCTCCAGGCTGAGGAGGCTGGCTGGAGACTGGCTGGTCTCAGACCTTGGGCTCCCATACGCCCTGGGAGACTGCAGAACTGAGATGGGGGGGGGGGGGCATACAGGCTGGATTGGCCTGAAGCCAAGAGGGGCAAGGGAGAGAAGCTCCAGCGGCACCCTATGGGGTAGCTGAGATTCTTGGTTAAAGCGACTTGCTTGGCTGGGTCATGGCTGACTCCACTTAGCCTGCCTGAATTGGTGGGTTGTGCCCGGAATGCAGAGAGGTCCTCCTGGAGGAGATTAGGCAGCGGCAGCGGCAAATTGGTTGAAGGCCCCTCTCTCCTCTGGGGGGGAGGGGAGCACAAAGAAGAGAGGAAGTCCATTTTAAAAGGTTTATTGTCATGGCAGAAAGTGGATGAAGCTGTACCCAGTGTTCTTAGGGCTGGCCTGAGGTTAAATACCTTTTGTGAGTAGGAGGAGGGTCTAGGAAAGAATGCTTAATTGGCTATGCCCTCTGGCCTTTAGGTAACTCATGAATATGGAGATCTCTTGAGGATCTGCAGCCTGTACTCACACCCTCTACCTGTGCTTTGTGACCTAAGGCCACAAACCTTTCTTTGGGAGAGGCTGCAAATAAGTAAAAGGAACCAGGGCCCAGGAACAAAGCCGAACACCTACTGTCCCTTTAGGATATCCGGGGTTTGAGGCCTGTGCTCTTGACCACGTACCCAACTGCCTCTCACAGCCCACAGCCTCACATGCAAAGAAACTTCTTTGAGAAGGACTAAAATCTGCACTAATGTAGTGTTATAGAGACACATCAGAGGCCAGTTTGATACTGTGCCCATTTACTAAAATATAATAATATGTTCCCCCACCTCCAGGAGCTCTGAGCTCTCCAGCCATGAGTTCTTGGTCAGATTTACAATACTAGGCATGAATTTCCTCTGTGGACTTAAGCAAGACTTAAATCCAATTGAAGGCAATTGGTCAACTCATAATATTCATACCACTATTGCACCCAAGGGCATATCTTGCCAGGCTGATCATTGTTGTTACTTGCAGAGTTTACAGCTAGGTGAGAATATTGGTGACCTTTCTGTACTAGCATGGTTTCTCCATGCCCTGTGACAGAAATATGCGTGTGCATGTGTGTGTGTGTGTGTGTGTGTTAGCATTTTCCTATACAGGAGATAATGCCCCTTCCAGAAGCCATAAGCTGCCAAATAAAAAACTTAGTTCCAGGTGTGGAACACTTCCCTCAAATTATTGGTCAAGCATGTCCTGAAAATGCTCAAAACAATTCAGAATATTGCTGTTGTTCAGGACTTGATAATAGAATCCTGCTGCTTAAGACACCATATACGTTAATCACGAGACACACATTTCAGACTAAGTGTTCCACACTGTATCCTCAGTGCTCAGAGCAGCATGAAGTTCTTCTGTGGATGACCAGTAAGTGTTTGTTGATGCAGGAATGAAAGCTAGTAAAAGCATGCCATCTAACAGGATTTTAAGAAGCATCCCTCTTTCCAAATCAGAGCTATAGCGTAAGGCAACAAATTAACACTTGCTATTTTTAAGCTTCAGTTAGCTCCTGTGCTAGAATGGAGAGCAATCAGCAGGACTTGTAGGTTTTTTCATGTTTGTCTTTGATTAAATGTAAGAGCCACTCAGGGGCATGGCTTGCTATCCTTCCGTTCTCTGAGTGGAATGCTGTTTAATTAAATAGAGTATATTTCCTTAAAGAACACATTTGTTAGGGTACACTAGGGGATCCTCCATACATTGTTCCTTTTCTTTTGTTTGTCTGCTTGCTTATTTTGTCTTTGGAAAGTAGGTCTCCCTATGCAATCCAGGCTAGACCTGAGCTCTCCCCCTCCTTGTTCAGTCCCCTGAATGCTGGGATTCTGAGTGTTGCCCCCGCACCTGGCTAGATTTTTAACAGACACAAAATTACTAATGTTTTTCTGGCTGTAAGATAATTTATGACTTCCCATGCTCTTCACTTGTGTCCTTTAAACAATGCGTCTTTGTTTTTGTCCCTACTATCTGCCAAATAATCTTAAAGATACACATTGAGGTACTAAAGAGAAATCTGTAGTTTTGTATTTGAGGAGGTGCAAAAGAACTACAAGAGAAGTTTTTTTTTTTTTTTTTTTTTTTTTTTTCACAATTAGAACAACAACAAAACAAAACACAAGCTTCAGCAGCCACTAGGGTCTTAGAATGTGACAGACTCTGTTGTCAGCTCTTCAGGTCTCATGGCCTCCTTTAATGAGCTGCCAGCTAGGAGCTCCTCACACTTCTTTATTGATCAGTGAACTGAAAACAAAAAGGCGCAGTTCAAGATCACATAGGTGGATGACACAGCAAGGAAATTAGATTCCAATTGCAGTCATTAGACTCTCAAGGTCATTATGTCCCAAGGTCATTTGATTCTACAGTCATTTCAAAGTCATTCTCTACTTGCCAGT
The DNA here is from genome assembly GCF_011762505.2 of Arvicanthis niloticus. Lineage (NCBI taxonomy): Eukaryota > Metazoa > Chordata > Mammalia > Rodentia > Muridae > Arvicanthis > Arvicanthis niloticus. The sequence goes on along the minus strand of NC_047665.1, from coordinate 42,576,680 downwards.
CCAACATAGTCAAAGCAGTGGCTTGGTGGTCTCTAGGAGGGCAAGATTCTCCCTGTTGTGAGAGACTTCAGAAAAAGTCTTTATCAAGGGTAGGTAGCTGGTTATTAGGGACACATGTCAGGTCGTGAGCAGAATAAAAGTACTGAGTACAGCTGCAGGCTTGCCATTAGTTTGTGAATTTGTTTTTACTAGTGGTGGGGATGGTGAGATTTGGTGGAACTTCCCAGAATCTCCCTACTTTGGGGAAATTTTTATTACTCAGGTAAGCCAGGTTTACAGAATGGTGGCCTGGATTGCTGAATATGTCTGTGGAAAGGAGACACTGGGTTGCTGCGCAAGATTAGAGAAGGCACTGAAGTTCTTAACTTTGTGAATTACTCTTGATTGAGATAATTTTTCCTGAAAATTTCCTTGACTTTGGGAACTGATGACCTGGACTTAGTCACCTACTAAATACACCTTACCTTTAGAAGTGTCTTGACTTTTTAAAAGTTATTGAAATAACTGAATTACATGTCAATTTGCAAAGTTAATGTATTAGTTTATTAATATATATATATTTAAGTTTCTGTCTACAAATCACATCTTACTCAGAGATATAACTTTTCTATTCTTTCACTTTATGAAACTTAAAAAGTTCTTTTATCTGGACCTTTGTCTCGATGTCACGGTTGTTAGTATCACTCCCTTTGAAATTACCTGGCTTCTTAACATTGTTTGAAAGTCCTTCTTCAGGTTTTGGATTCAGACTCTAAGCAACAAGAAGCTTTTAGTTGCAACTTTCCTGTCTGTTTGACTGTACTTATTTATTTATGATTACCACAGCAGAATAGTTTGAAATTTTCTTCAAAATCTCTGCCATGGCAGGGTCTCATCTTTCTGAGCATGTGTTCTGGTGCCTGTCTCAACATCAACACTGACAGTGACATTGGCTAAGATGAGGTCTTTTTTTTTTTTTTTTTAATTGTTATTGTTTGTTTTTGTATACCTGAAAGTGATTCTTTTTTAAATTAATAATTAGAAATTATATGTAAATTATATTATACTATATAGTATGAAGTATTATGGAAACAGTCAAGTACCAGATTTAGAATCTTTATATGATGTTTTTATTTAAGCAAAACTCATCTCCAAGTTGAGCAGAAACAAGATTATTCCAAGTAAGATCTTCAGAGATGATGAGAATATGTGACATTTGATTTTCCACTCTGATCTGAATGCAGCAATGGTGATAACATCAGATGTTGACATGGGAGTAATCTAAAGAGAAGCCAATGAACATTTCATTATTTTAAAAAATTAATAATTATTAGTGTGTAACTGTTGTAGCAGTTTCTCCAAGTCATGTTACTTTAGGAGCTTAGGTGTAACCCAGTGCCTAGGTAGAGTTATCAGGTGTGAAAACCGATGCTTAATGACCGGAATTTACAATACATAAGCACATGTTTACATACATTACCTTGAGACAGAATTACGGAAAAAAGTGGCCATGACAGACAAGTAAGGAATTTGGAGGGCCTCTGAGATGTGGAGGGAATTAAGGCAGCTGAATCACATCTAACCAAGAGATGTGTTGACCAGATTTATTCCAGAAAGATCAGCAGCCATTTTGCATGCATCTTGTATGGCTTGAATCTCAGTTACTTTTAATGTTTGGTGGCTAACCTGTGCTGTGAATGCATTTATTCATCAAAATTAAAATTTGAATAATAGCCCAAATTATAGTGCTTTCTATTCTAAAAATTGAGTATACTTAGGGAAATTTTTATAATTGCTAATCTCTTGCTAATCTTATTTAATTGACTATTAAAGCAGTGGTGGTTTGGGAAGTAGGAGGGATTGTACAAAAGGGTGTTTGAACTCCTAATTCTCAAACTCAACAATTGAATTTTAACTATTCTAGCCACAGTCTCTGAAAATATCTATTAGTGTTAGTGTGGTCAAACATTTAAAGAAAGTATCACTTGCCTTCAAAGAGAATGAACATTTTTTCAGATACTGCTATCAAGTTGATAATATGCCTTGAGATCATGTAAGACTGTGAACTTAACCTGCTGTCCTACTGTGTGCTTAGCCTATTTAAGGTTAACTTGCCTTTAAGAGAACAACGTAACCAAGTTTACTTACCTTGGATTTTTCTGTGTAATCAGAATTTACAATTTAGTGTGTAATAGAAACTTATACTCTGTTATGTCCCCCACAGGGACATAACAGAGAATAATGTATGTGTATGCATATGTATGTAGTAGTATTCATTTGTTGACCCCCCCCCCCCCAAGCAGGTTGAAGTAACCTTAAGTAAAACAAATATCTATAATCAATGTTGGAAGTAACATGTGGATATAGGTTGATAACATTTGTTTGAAGATCTGCGTACTATTGTGGGCCAGTTAAATAACTTCTTCCCTGTAAAATCTCCTTCAAGATTTCTATTAAAAATTCTTCATTGCTTTACCATTTGATGTTTTCTGCACCGTTCAATACATCTAGAGCAAATTCCTCTGCTGTAGAGAGGTACAAACACAGGATAGACACAGGCAACAAGGACAGATATATCAGAAATATACAACAGATAGACAGCCAACAGGCCAGTAGCCACAGACGACGGGCAGATGAAGATGTCGGGAGGCAAGTACAGAATCAAAATATGAGCTTGCTCTTGGTCAAACTTATCCAAGAGGAAGAGTCTGTCTTCATTGCTTAATGCAGTATGGACACATCTTGGTTATCTCTAATGTGTTAACGGATCCATTTTAGTATTACCAGAATCTTACAGTTACAGTGGGAAGCAGGTCTGAAAATATTTTCTTCATACTTGTTTGAGGGCTCTGTTTAAAAAGAAAAAAAGAAAATCAGCCATCTCAGCCTCTGTGTATGGGAGATGCTGGGGGAACAGAACACAGGCAAGGATATTAGTGGGGTACACTGCACACTCCAAGGAAAAAAGTTTGCATCTTGACAAGTTTGCTTTGATGTGTTGCTACTAATATGATGTTTAGAGTTAACATTAAAAAATTTTAACTTTCTTTCATTGACTTAAATGAGTTCACTGAGAGAGAAAATATAGAGTAAGGAGTGTACATGCATACACCCGGACATCTTCAATCTTTTTATATATGAAATATGTGTTTAAAAGATGATTCAACATGAGGAAGAGACAAAGTTAGGGGTAGAAGAAGAACTATTATTTTGTGGTTCATAGTTTTAAATCTGAGAATCTTAGGTGATTATCCAACTACAGAGACTTTCATATTACAGTGCATATTGTCAGGTTCCGAGGATGAGCCCAGTTGGCTGTCACGGTGATTGGGAAGGTTTTTTTGTGTGTGTGTGTGTGTGTGTTTTCGTTGTTGTTGTTGTTGTTTTGCTTTTTATTTTATTTTATTTTATTTTATTTTATTTTATTTTTTAGCTGTTCATACATGTGGCTCAGTGTTTGTGTCACCAAAGCTGGCTCATCCATGGAGGACTATTTTTGCACTGTTTAAAGCTTTGTTTCATCATTTTAGGCTTCTGCTAATTAAATATTTTCTTCTAAGAATTAAGTTCAGAGGACCTCATTTTGCATTTCTCAGTCTCCCGCAGATATTTAAGATTATAATGTAGTACTTTCTCATTTGCAAGCTTTCATTAGTTAACTGTCAAAATCTCTCCAAATCCCATGTCAGTTGATTTTAGCACACAGTGTTATTTAAATATCAGAAGGTCTCTTCTTACTTAGACTTAAACACTGATAATTCAGGAAATTTGGGTTGCCAATCTCTGAAGCCCTTCTAGTTAGATGTCAAGAATGGTCGATGTTGCCACTAAATAGTCCCAATGGCTGGACCTCATGTCTCACCTGCATTAGAAAACACTGGCTTCAAAGTTGCCTGTACCTGTAGTACAGGGAGTAGAGTTGTACATTCAGACTGGCAGGACTTTAGCTATGTGATCTGTGTGTAAAACCAGATTTAAGCCAGATATCACACATCCACTGATCAAAATAATTATATTCTCATTCTCTCTGTCTGTCTCTGTCTCTGTCTCTCTGTTCTCTCTCTCTCTCTCTCTCTCTCTCTCTCTCTCTCTCTCTCTCTCTCTCTCTCTCTCTCTCTGTGTGTGTTTATTCTTTAGTCTGCATTACTGGGGACCAAAGATTGTCAAGATGAGAATTTGGATTTTCAGTCTGCAGGACTTGGCTTCTACCCTAGGTTCTGCTGAGAAAGCCTCTCTTTCTAGTCTCCTTTTCTTCAATAGACATTTGAGAACTTAAAAAATGATTATATTGTTGAAGCCTAAAGAGAAGATGTGTGAAATGCTTAGTATACAATCTATAACAGTGGGTCAGCAGAAATAGTTATGATAAAAAAACAAAATGAGGACCTGTCACTCTAGTCTTTAATGCAGTAGAATGTGGACCATGTGTGTCTCTTTCTGCTCCTAATTGGAGCCTTCTGCTTTCATTTGTGTATTGCTTTAGTTTCAGACATCCCTTCTCAACCCCATCTTATATTTTCACAAAAACATGGTGCATGGAAAAGAAAGATGAATTCATGCTGCTTAGGGCTGACTCACTAGTGATTAGCATGTCTAGACCCTAGTGTGTGGCAGGCAGGCAAGCGTGAGTGACTATCTAGAGTAGTTTTGAAATGGGAGCAGATGTTCCCGACTTGAGATTCTCTGTGATGGAAGAGTCTGAAGAATCATTGCCATTTTATATTCTGCTTTGAAATACAAAATTTCAGGCACCACTGAAATTGTAATGTGACTCAGCTTGGAGAATGTCCTTCCAAGTCTGACAAGGCCAAGTGTGGTGTTGCTTTCCTAACTTCTGGAAGCAGAGATGTGAAGTTGGCAAGGTCAGCCTAGCCTACCCTGCCTCAAAAAGGAATATAAATAGAGAATAATAATGTTGATGAAAGTAAGATGAATGTGTGATGCAAGAAAGGTGAAGAGTTGGGAATCGTGAAGTTGGTAGTGAGTGTGTGTGCATTTCTACTGCTGTTTTTATTTATGTGAATGCTTGGAAATTTGACATTTAAACAAATTGGAGATTCTAACAGCCTTTTAAAATATTTATAAATACTAAGCATGTTTTAGCTCCTACATAACTCCATGAAGCCATCATTTGGGTGTTATTTAACACATCATGTCATTATTATAGGTGACATAATATTTTGTGTAATATACAATTTATGGTAGAGGTTATCTAAAATAACAAAAGAGATGAAAATTACATTCATGAAAGTTGCAAGGAAAGTGTCTCATTGCAAGGAGATGATGCTTGAGAAACACATCTCGGTAGTGCTGCAGCTCACTGTCCTCCAGTTTAAGGATTACGTAAGTTGAATCATCTTGTCACCAAAGCTATGCATACATTTATACTTAATGTTCCCACCAGGAGAAGTAATCAAGGCTGAAACATTGCTGAGGGTTAAAACCTCACAATATACCACACTTGAATGATGAAGATGTTTCAAAAATAGGCCTTGCTGCATTTAAATAGCCTATTAGGCAAGAAGAGTTCACTGGCACAGCAGACTATGAGCCTGTCTAATAGATCCATGCATTAAAAGCTTAGGTTAACTTTGGGTTTGTGATGCATAAAGCAAATTGCAGAGCCCATCAGAAAGAACGGTTGCTGTATTGTTTTCCCAAAGACCCACATATACCATATACTGAGGTTAGGAACATGTTATCAGGGTCTTATACAATGGTGACCTTGACATCTGCTTTCACTGTACCTGAGTCCTCTCACTTTGCAAGAGGGTCACTCTTTGAGGGTCTTGTTAGAGTTAACAAATTGATGGTAGTTTATCCCACTGACACTGAAAGTTAGTGGCCAAGTTGGATGTCCTACCCTGTGTGATTCCACCTGTTTGCACTTGCTGTTTTCTTGAAGTAAATATTTCTTACCTTAGATTCAGGTGGTACTAAGCACAAATTGCCTATTACTAATATATGGAGCACAGCTTCATAAACTCTCAGAACCTCATCAGGATTTAAGGATGAGATTGCTGTCTGCCCACGGAGTTGCTATAAGGGAAGATGAAGCATGATTATCTATTGAACTGACATCAATATAATAATAATTACTGTGGATTATTATTCTTGGGGTTATGTATCATTGACCGTGAAACTTGAGAATTTAGATGTAGCTTGCTATCTCTTCAGTTGGAAGCTGCTATTTTTCTTGGTTGCTGTGGAGAACTCAGAAAAGGGCACTTTGTAGTTTACATTTGGATGGGGCCAGAAAACTTAGTGTAAAACTTGAAGGGCTTGCAGAAAACAGATCGGGTGGCTATTTGGCCAAAATTTACAGATGCCCTTGCACATTGGAGTGAAGCCCGTATTTTTACATAATGGATGTTTTATTTAGGTAGGAGTCATGAGACCACAGCTCCATCTGCTCAGGTTTCTGCTGAAGCAGTGGTGGAATCAGGATGTATGCCCGAGAGAGTAGCACACAGGGAAAGTTTCCACAAAGGCTGAGTGCTGTATTCCCAGTTTTTTCCACAGAAACCAGCCTTCCAGATTATAGTGGGCCCATTTTCTTTTCTCCCACATTCCCTGACTCAAGGTTACATGCAAGAATTATCCACCAGAGAAGAAAAAGTGAGTACTGGTGGGATCTGTTTTTCTGAGTAACTGATTCTGGGAGACATTCTCTTAGGGATGGTATTGTTAAATGGAAGATTCCAGGGAAGATTTTAAGTAGAAGTGAATCACTAAGAAACTCCATGACTACAGTTCCATATAGAATGATTTCAGTCTGTTAGAACGCCCAGGGGCAATGATAACTGTATAACTGTTCATTCTCCATGAAAAGGAACAATTTCCTGTTAAAAATGTCTTAATGTCAGAGCTCCTTGGGGAAATAGCTTACCTCATGTGTACAAGGAAATGTGTAAGATAAAATTGAATATAGTGGTATTCCTTAAACAAGGAAGCTATCAAAGACTACCTGGTGTCATCAAAACAAATGACACAGTTGTCAACTTGAAGAGACTACAGTCTTCTGAGATGCCACAATACCAGCATCAGAAAGACAGTGACTAAAGTGGATTCAAGCATACCAAATATACACAAGTTAATGTTCTATCAGTTACCTTTTATATTAAAATGCAATGTACATATGAATAAACAGGTTGCAATCAAGTGTTTTTCAAGGGTTAAGACAAATGGGAATGAAATCCTGTATCCCAAAACACATCAGCAGTTTTACCTCCTCCTGTCATTGCAGAGCAGGGTTCTCAGAGCACAAGAGCAAGGATGGTAGGATGGAGTTCTTTAAGGGCAACTCTCCTGGGTTGTTTCTCATTTTAAAGAAGACAACCCCACTCAATGGGTAGCAGGCAGTGTCTTCACCTGTTCATCTACCATGGCACAGCCTGTGCTCAGTAATGACCCCTGGGGTTTTAATCCCTCTGCATTGCAGCTTAGTTTAGGGTTCTCAGCATTCTAGGGCAGAAAGGAGCTCTGCTTTGCTGAGTATTCCTGTTGTCTGCTACTGCACCTAGCACACTGTAGCCCTCAGTAGATGAGAACTGGAGAAGTGCCTGATACAGTAAGAAAGCGTCCTGTGAAATGAGTGCTGGAAATCTCTAGCTACACAGTACCCCATACATACTTCCTTGTGTCTCCTGCTTATTGTGAGTGACTTTGTTGCTATTGTTGTCTTTAGACAGAGTTTTCTTTACAATTCTGGCATCCCTAGTCCAGATTGACCTTGAACTTTCAGCAATCCTTCTGCTTCAGTCTCCCAGATATTAGGATTATAGTTTTGTACTGCTTTGTTCAGCTGTGAGTATCTTAATGTTAGTGTTTACCTTCAACTATTTAAAATGTGTGGCTTATACTCAACTACTAAAATTCTAAAAAATCTAAAGTCTGCCATTTATGTAACATCTACCATTTTTCTAAGCTTTGTGTTAGTTTTTTGGAGAATATAACTTATTTTATTTGACCCCCAAACTTATGAAACCCATAATTTGCTGTTTGAGAATTAATTCTCAAAGATGTTAAAGCCTTGTGAAATTCATTTAGTTAGAAAAAAATGGTCAGGCTTAGGATATAGAAATGCCATCTTGGTCTCACGAAATATTTTGGGTAAAAAATAGCGTGAAGGGTTATCATTCGTGAGAATGAATAAATAAGACAGTGGTGATTCTTTTAGCTGAGACATTTTTTATTACAAGAATTCTCTATTCCCGTCAGTAATAAAACACGTAATTTTCAATACATTGTTTGCTGCCGAGTATACAGAATCATTCTAAGCTAAATTTCCCCTTAGACAAAATTCTAGTGAAAATAATAAGAATTTGAATCTGAAGATCTAATCATGCTTGAGCATTGGGTAGTCAGTGTGTTTTACAATTCAATCTTGTGTAAATGGATTGTTTCAGAACACAGCCTTTTCCACAAGGTCACTGCAGAGAGTCTGCTTTTGACTCAAGCCTTGCATGTTGTCTATATATTCCTGAGAGAACGTGTCAACTTTTGGGTCTATTGTGTTGTCTAATGCTCACAATAGTATAAGCAATGAATGTGAGTGGCTTAGCACTCCAGGCAGTGGACCTAGAGAAGTATCAGCATGGGAAGGAGCAGGACATCTGTCTCCACATTCAGTGCCTTACCAGTTTAACACAATCTACCTACTATCTACACATCATCTGTTTTTCTATCATCTATCTATCGATTTATCTTTCCATCTCTCTGTAAGTTTCTCTTAAATAACTTTCTATTGATGTGATACAACACATGACAAAACAAAACAAAAAACAAACAAACAAACAAATGAACAAATGAAAAACACTTGGAGAGGAAAGAGTTTCTTTGACTTACAGGTTGTAATCTATCATCAAAGAAGCCAGGGAAGAAATATAAGGCAGGATCTGAAACAGAGACCATGGAGAATGCTGCTGCTGCTGCTGACTATTTATTATTATTATTATTATTATTATTATCATCATCATCATTATTATTATCATCATTATCATGGCTGTGTGGCTTGCTCAGCATGCTTTTTAATACAAGAACCACCTGCTCAGAGGCAATGCTGCTTATTGTGAGCTGCACCCCCAACATCCACCACACATCTAGAGAAAGAGAGAAAAACACATTTGAATGGACAGGGAGGTGAGTGTGATCTGGGAATTGTTGGGGTAAGGGAAAAGATGATAAAAAAATAGAGCATGAAAATATTTAAACAAAATAAATCAAGAAAAGAAACTCAAGAAAAGATGCAGAAAATGCCCCCACAGACTTCCACACAAGCAGCCTGACAGAGGTATTGTCTTAACAGAAGGTTCACTTCCCAGGTGACATTTAACTTGTGTGAAGTAGATATAAAACTAAATAGTACAAACTTTTCAAATATTTTCTTTTAAGTGCCCATTACATTCTTTAAAACAATGAATCTCACAGAGAAAGTTGGCCTGGATTCATTATTGTCTCCCAAGTTAGATATCAAAGCAGAAACAGTCCACACATGAGATTATGCGGACACATATGCCAGCAGGTGTAAGTAGGAGATGTCATCATACATTGTAGGAGTTCTGGAAAGTTGTACTGTATAAGCCTCAGAAAAGAGGGCACAGATAACTTGGAAGCTGTGGGATTATGCAAAGGTTTTGCCTCCAGAGGTGTCTGCACCATACTTTGATAATTGCACATGCTCACATGTACACACAAACATGCATGCACACACACACACACACACACACACACACACACACACACACACACACATGTGGCTTACATCATTGTCTTTGACTTGGCCTACTTAGTTTTCTTCCCGGCCATACCACTTGGGTATCTTTTCTTTCTTCATAATTTACTTGGTATGAACATAATCCAATTTCAACTTTTAAAATACTATTTACATGCAGATACTTCACAAAGTGCTTTTAAACCTTCAGCATCATACTGAACTCTGGAACTGCTCACATCACTTCTTCCCATGGGTGTCCATCAGCATTTCCAACTCAAGGTGTACAGAACTCAGCTCTTACATGCCTCCATCAGTCCAGGATAAATGTCTTCTTCAAACAGCAATCAGATCATTTCTCTTGAAAAGGGGAGTGGCTCTCCAAATCCTTCCTCAGGTTTTCATCTCATATGTTCCCCAAACCAGAGCTTTCAAATGGATCTCCAAACCCTGCCTGGCTTGCTCCTTCCTTCTCTTATCTGTCTTTTTGTAAAACATTAAACATTATTTTTATTTAGATGTCTGGGTGTTGTCTGGGTACGTAAATGCGTGTAACCATGGAGATCAGATATGATAATAGTTATGCTCTGAAATGGAGTTAAGGCAGCTGTGAGCCACATGACATGGGTTCTCTAAACCAAACCCAGGCCTTGGCAAAAGCAGTGTGCTTTTATTCCCCGAGTCTTCTCAGTACCCTTTCCCAACTTTCTTTCTGTCAATTTCTCATTTAGTCACCCTGCTACTCTATGGCTCCTCTGAGTGTTTGGACTTACAGTATCTTCCCCACCAGTGATCAGTTGCATTTCTGTGGTGTTCAATGGTCTAAGCCTTAGATCAGTGTCAGTGTGATTTTTGCAAACGAAACTCTATCAGTCTTCTCTTTTAGATCATAAGTTGCTCAATGCCACTCCCCACATTTCTTGCTTTATATATTTTGTTGCACTTTTAAAACCATCTAATTTTTTTATTATTAAAAATGTCTATTGTCTAGTCATAAATGGATACCTCTTAAAGGCAACTGATACTTCCTCTTCTGTCATTCATCTTCTTATTCTACCATTCTTTAAATGTTTGGGTGTGCCTGGCATAGTCTAAACCCAATCATCATCATCATCATCATCATCATCATCATCATCATCATCAAATGGCTGAATGAACGCAAGTAAATTATTTTAGGTCTTTAGGTAGAGAATGTAGGCATATCAAGGAAATGTAACAAGATTAACTATTAGACATGTCCTCAATTCTTTAGGCCACTGCTGGAGAGGGAAGAGCCCATTTACACATCTGTCCCACCAGTCCAGGAAATCATGTTCAGTATCCACTGTGTTGGTGACCTCAGAATTAACCTTACAAGATGTACAGTATGAATGGTGGGATTGCACAGTATTTGTAGATGTTATAGAAATGTAAATGAAGTTAAGAGAAAATTTCACACAAAGTGATCAAGTTTATGTTTTACCATGGCCTGCTGTTGTTGCTACTGTTTTTGCTCTTGTTATTATTGTTGTTTTTGTAAATTTGAATACTCTATGGAGGAGATACAGAAAGTAGGATTTCATACATTTATAGAAATACAGAGACTCTTAATCTCGTAGCATCTCATTACGGGACTTTGAGAATGAGTCTTTACTAGTCATATGTCCCAAATATTTAACATTTTTCCTGGCCCCCTACTCAGGGGGGGGGGGGGAGAGGAGGTATAGCACACTAGAAAAGCCTTGTAATATTGGTATTCTTTTCCAAACGGGGAAGAATGGGTGTTTTTGTGTTTAGAGTTGGAGCGATGCTCCGATCAGTCTGTAAACGCACGAGAACAGCAGAAGTCAACGTGGCATTGTGAAGACTCACAAGAATGGAGACTTTTACATAACCGTTTCTTTGTAAGAGAGGCACTGATCTCACACTGCATCTGTTCTCTCCACCCTTTGTGCCTCTCTTTCCCTAGATGTCATTTGCAAAAAAAGATGTGGTGAGCGAGGAGCTCAACCAGCAGGTCTAGGAACAGATGTCGCGCTCTGTTGGCCACCCGTGAAAATACTTAGTTTTGATTATCCCTTTCTCACCTACAGATCTGTCACAACTCACAATTAGTAAGCAGAGCTCCCAACCAGGAGCTTCTTTTATTTTATGACATTTGTCCTTTAGATTTTTATATCTGAAGACAATATTTTTTAAAAGTTCAGCCATACCTACAGATTATTACATGTTAGACAACACAGTACAGCCCAATCATTGTAGCCATCATTCAGCTGGAGATGCATGGATCTCGTATTATGATGCAACCCAGGAATTACGGAGCAGTTAGTAATCTACTCGTTCCTGTATCTTTGCCCCAAGTTGGTCCACAGCTATTCGTTGTGCTGTGCAGCACGTGAGTTTTCTGTTAAGTCCTGGCTCTCAGGAGAAAATTTAAAAAGTGATAGTTTGTCATAAGGGACCTTAATATTCCAGAGTTCTTTATGGTTGAAATACTCTAATCAAGTTTACAATAGAATGTAGCATATAAATCAGAAGGTAAATGTGTTACTTGGTGCTTAGGGGATTATAATTTTCTGCATATTCAATTTCTCAGCATCTACACAGGGAGAAGGATAGAATGCTTTGAAATCCTGGACCTGGCAGGGCCAGAGCTGGGCAGGGGAGGGGAGGGCCCACTGAGAGAGAGATGATTTACTTAGTATGTATGAAGTTTGGAAACCTGTAGGCCAAAGAGTCATTATGGGCACGTGGGACTTATTCTCCTTATTCCTTTTCGTCTATAAAATTAGTTTTAGGAGTAAATTCATTAGTGACATTTTAACACAATAATAATTTTGTAACATCCTATACTAAAAGCAGAAGTCTCCACCCATTTATGCTACCACATATGTCCTCACAAATTCCCTCCTATTCTGTAGAGTTGATCTATAATATATAGAATGGGAATGAGGTGGACGCTGGACTCCACACAAGCGTTCTTTAAGGAATAAAAATAACCACTTGGCTCTTCCTGGGCTACACTAAGGTCTTAGGTGTGTCGAAGCATCTCATTTCTTAAAGCAAACATGTCAGGTAAATATTACAGGTCCATTATGATTGTATACTTCAGACATGAGGACGTGATAAGAAATGTTGAGCCCCAAAGCATACAACAATTATCTAGATTTGTAAAGATATTTTAAAACAATAACATTTCAGAAGGTATTTTTTGTGTTAGATAAGTAAAGAGTCTGTGGCTGAGGGTGATGTCCTGTTTTCTTAGGCTTTGTTTTAGAGAATAAAAACTGGAAAAGATCAATTCACAGCCTTCCACACTCTCTTCTTTTGTCTTTAGAACTCTGGCTTTGTAGGCTTGATAAATTAGGTGGAGATAATGGCCTTCTGGGCGTCTGATTTGCACGACTAATGATTTCCTGGAAGGCCTCTGATGATTTGTTCTAGCCACCCTCAGGTGGATAAATAGGAAAAAGTAACAAAGGCAGAACAGCAAAACATTATAGGGAAATGGCCATAATTCAATATCTGAGGATATTAAATTGAACACTTGAAGGGCTGTCATGTGAAGGAATTAGTTCTTCTCTGGGTAGATGAATTAAAGGAAGCAATAAAGAGAAATTGCAGATGTGAGTTACAGAGCTCAGAGTTAAGAAGTTTTATTGTTTGATGGTTATTTGTTTGATGGTTTTAGTTAGAGTTTTCCCTCAGAATGCTTGAGTTCTCTGGCATTGGTTCACCAATTGAAAGGCTTATCGTGAAGGTAAATTTTAGTTCTTAATTTTGTCTCTTAACACTCCTGTTCTTACACAACACCACCACTCTACAGGTTAAGAAACCTCAGTTGCAGTCTAGCCTAGATAACGTGTGTGTTGATAGAGAAAGTGACTTACAAGTGGGTCAGTTGGGTAAGGTAACCGAAGCTCCAGTGTTGTGTGGGAAGGAACCAAAGGATGCTGTGGATACTGCATCCCCATGTCAATTCTGGGAATGTCCAACAGATCAACCACCTCATCTGTTTGGTTTTCATTCAATGTGAGTGCCCTGTCAGAAAAGAGTCCAGGTAAGAAGTGAACCAGATACAGGACGGGCATGATGGGCAAGCATCTGGTTAGCCTTTGAAGACTGTCCTTTGAATCTTAGCATTGGCATTATATGTCCACTGTCCATTCAGAGCAGCCCTGATCATGTTAAATGTCAACATTTTGATATACAGACACAAAGTGGCTATACATTCTGTTTAAATAGAACAACCCAGGCTTTACAACTAAGACGAAACATCCTCAGTTCTTCCACCCCAGTGGCCAATAGAGATTCTACATGGGACTGGATGCTTATTTACAGATCAAAGGCTGTAAATAGGAAACTGGAATTTAATTTAAGATCTTTTTTTTTTTTTTTAGCTGTTTCAGCCTGTTAACTGTTTTAATCATGATTCTTACTTTCATGAGAACAAACAACACACATGGAAACAAAGAAGAAATAGAAAAAAGAAGTTCACCCAGAGTCCTACAATAGGAAAGTATCACTGGCATCCATTCTATGTTCTAGCGGGGTTATCCATTGATGTCAATCCAGCTGCTTTTAAAATCCTTAGTGGCAAAGACTCAGTGAGCACCAGCTGCAATTGTGAATCACAGCTCAGTTTCCTTAAACTTAAAATTTGAGAAATCTTAATGAGAAAGGAATAGTGTAGCTGAAAATTTGAGTGTTCTTGTGAGTGTTCCTTTGTGTTTGAGGGTCCTATGCTTTAGTGGGCTACAGGAAAGGTTAATTTTTTGGCTGCCATCCAGATGGCACAGCCCAAAGCCTGCTGTTTGGGATTTTGATTCACCATTTTGTTTTCTTAGTTACTGTATCTGTGATATGTGATAGGGATATCACAGCTCTGCTGCTGCATCTCTGTCATCTGGCATCTATGAGATGCCAGGAAAAATAAGATTTATAAGTAACAAAGGTCAAATCTTTGATTGTGTGAAATAAAGATGATTCAGTAAGGTTGCTAAGCAGTTTGTTCATGACTCAGGAAAGAACACATCAGCCTTTTGCCATAATTTACCACCAACATCCAATCAAGTTAAGATGTGGGGCTGACAACATTGGGGAGAGGGAGCTCAAAGAGTCGACCTCCAGTAGATAGACAGGGTCTCAGGCAGAGGGACTGGGTTACTTACTAACCCATAGTCAGAATTTCTGACCCAGAATTGTTTCTGCTTAAAAGAACTGCAGGGACAAAAATGGAGACGAGACGGAAGGAAAGGCAGCCCATCGACTGACCCAACTTGGAATCTATCCCATGGTGGGGCACCAAGGCCTCACACTATATTAATTGATGCTATGTTATGCTTAGAGAAGGGAGCCTGGCATGGCTGTCCCCTGAGAGTCCCTACCAGGAGCTGACTGAGACAGATGCAGATACTTACACCCAACCATTAGACTGAGGTCAGGACACCTAAGGTTGAATTAGGGGCAGGATTGAAGAAGATGAAAAGGAGGGCAACCCCATAGGAAGACCAGCAGTTTCAACTAACCCAGACCCCAGGGAGCTCTCAGACACTGAGCCACCAACTAGGAACATCCATAGGCTTGTCTAAGGTTTCTGGCACATATATAGCAGAGGTCTGTCTGGTCTGGACTCAGTGGGAAAAGATGTGCTTAATTCTCAAGAGACTTGAGGCCCTAGAGAAGGGGAAGGCCTACTGAGGGGGAGCACCCTCTCAGAGGCAAGGGGGACAGGAATGGGATGAGAAACTGTGGGAAGGGGAAGTAGGAGAGGGCAATGACTGGAATGTAAATAAATAAAATAATTAATAAAAAAAGGCGAGGGGCTGAGTTTGAGCATAAAGAATTTAAATACCTGATGCAAATGCCTGTTCTACCATTTACTGGATTTCTGTAAGGCTTTATTTTCTTTTGTAAAAAATGGGCATGCCATTGGTGTCTGCTTTTTAGTATGCTTTTGACAAGTGAATGAGTTATTATTTAAATTATTATTTTGAACTGTAATTTAAGAGAGGAACTGGTACAAATCAAGCTCCTTGTGGCTATTTTCTGTTAGCATAGTAGTGCCCCAAAGTATTTATTTTTTAATTTAATGAAACTGTAAAATATCATTAAGAAATATGAATTATGTATTCTTATCCAGAGCGGGAATCTTGTATATGTAATGAGTGCAGAAAATCATAAAGGAATTAGTAATTTGATTACATAAACACTGAATGTCTATTTTGCATAAGTCAATAAAGCAAAGCACATTTATAATATTACAAAATAAATGAAGAAGCAATAAATAGCTGCAACCTAATCTGATACGTGTAGAGTTATTAGACCTTAAACTAACTTTGTATGATAACAAAGTTCATGAATTGGATTTATGTTTCATTATTTTATGTTGTTATTAGCCTCTGTTCAAAACGACATATGCACATTACTCATGGTAATGTGTAGGTGTGTGTATATATGTGTGTATTTCTTCCCTGCACATTCCATGAACTATTTAAATGAGGTTTCAGTGATGAAAAGTACAAACCAGCAAACATGAAAAGCAAAAGAAATGGAGAGTGTTGTCTGAGCTATAATCCAGCTGTGCTTGAGCATGGAACATGGAAGCCAAAGTGATTGCACAATCTAGTGATCAAGGCACCAACAGTCCTTTTATATAAGTTGATGGGGAAATAGTTCCAGTACTTGGAACAGAAGAACAAATTCTCTTCCAGGTCTCTAAGAAAGATATAATTTGCTAAAACCTAGTGGCCTATTCTGTAAACCAAGCAGATCAGGAGACCAAAGCAGGAGGATTGTAAATACAGTTCCAGCATGGGCTAAAGGGCAAGTTCAAGCTCGAATTAAGCAGCTTAGTGAGACATTGTCTGAAATTAAAAAGTGACAATGACAAGAGCTGGAAATATACAGCTTCATAGTAGAACAGTTTTCTACTACATGCAAGCCCCCAGGTTCAATTCCAGCACCATCCCCCACCAAATGAGAGAAGAATCTGTGTAGTGAGGACCATTCTGATGCCACTTTGTCCATAAGGATTAGCATGGTGCATTTTATTCTTTTGGTCTGGGCTGTTAGCAGAGGGACTGATGGGAACCTGGAGTGTGGGTTGAAGGGAGAAACCAGGATACTTCTCCACCTATTTCACCTTGGTTGCTGTTTGCAGAACAATTTCCAATAGACACCTTTCTTTGGGTACCAGCTTCTGCCAAGTGCCAGGGGTTCCTGCTTCTATTCCATTCAGTCACATGAGCAGCTTGTTTTCTGTGCTTATTAATCATTGGCATATCTCACTATTTCCCTTAGCTTCTAGACTGTCCAAATTTATAGCTACCTATGCTGCAAACACTCAAATGGCTCTGTTTCACACCCCTGATCTACCTGTATTTTGGATGACAATGTATCATCTTATAACTTAAAAGAAGTGAAAGTACCGCTTGAAGGCTGACATGCCTTCAGATAGTAATGCAAAATTCAATACTTTAAAGTTGCAGTTTCAAATGCATTTAGGGACCTTCATCAAAAGATTGTTTTGGGATTGAAACTGAGTCTGGCTACAGGCTTGGAATCCCAGGCCTCTGATTTCCAGCATTCACTAGAGTAATTTCAAGGCAGGCTGTTTGAATGTCTTCTTGTGTTGAGCAAAAGATATAAATCTGTGCTGTCATGGAGAATTACCATTTAGATTGAAGAATCCTAATCCATTTGTTTCAGTAAATTATTTCCAAGAAACTTGTGACCTGACGAATTTGACATAATTGGAACATTTCCATTTTCTTGTTCATGAAAATTGCTTTCATCTCTAAATTAATAAACAAAGAACATATAAGTAATACTTCAAAATATCTAGCCATGCCACTTCCCCATTCTCATTCATGCCTGATCAGTCTCCCTCACAGCACCACTCAGAAACTCCTCCTATGATTGCTCGGTCCTTCTGAATCTTGAACTCAGTTTGTTTTTTACTTTCTGATTCTAAACTCTTCACAGATATAGTTTTTAAAGTTTTCCATATTTTTATAAGTTGTACCCATTTATAAGCAAATGGAAGAAGCTCTACTCCAGCTATATTTGTCTGTATGTTATTAATTATTTCCTGTACTACTAATGGCAAGACCTTGTATCGGGTGTTTTCATGACTTATATAATGTGAGATGGTGTTGCAGCCGAGCTGCCCCATGCTGGGTACCAAAAATGTTGCGGACCTTCTACCCCATGTTTGGGGGCCAAAATGTCGTGGACCACTCTATCAATGTTGGAACCCCCACTGCCAAAAGCCTTGGGGGCTAAATTGTTAGAGCCCACACTGCCCCAAGCTGCTCCGGTCTGCGGGTCAGGGTTCAGCAAGAGAGAGAGTGAGGATAAACTCGAGGAATGGAGACCAGACAGAGTGTGATTCAATCCCATTTATGCTTCAGTTTCTCTTCCTAGTCTAAGTCCCAAGTCCCAAGTCTTGAGTTCTTAGTCCCTAGTTCCTAGCCCCTAGTGCCTCCAAGTTCCAAGTTCTAGTCTAGAGTCTCACCCAAGTACAAGTGTCTAATCCTAGTTGCCTGTCTCAAGTCTCAAGTGCCTACTACAAGTGCCTAATACTTAATAATAATAATTTCTTCTGTCTGCCTCTCGCCTTTTATATGTCTCATTTCTAAGCCACACCTCTAAGTCACACCCTTAAGTCACGCCCTTAGGTCTTATCTCTAAATCACACCTTAAGTCACGCCCTTAAGTCTCGGCTCTAAATCACACCTTTAAGTCTCACACACCCAAGGGAAGATCCTGGGTATCTAAAATAAGATATTATCAGTGTGCTCAGCTGTTGTAGGCTATTGTAATCAAGTCTCTTGTCAGGGTATATGGCTCAAGATGGCTGCAAGGATGATAGCCACCTTCTGTTGGCTCCCCACAGGATGGCATTTGTTTTTCTTCAGTTAGAAATGAACAATTATATGGACATAGTGTGTGTGTGTGTGTGTGTGTGTGTGTGTGTGTGTGTGTGTGTTACATATAAAGCACTTGCATAGAGATGCTAGCTAACACTGCTAATTCTTAAAGAGCATGCAACTTCAAATAACTATGTTATCTGTGTATAAAGGACAAACATTGCTTCATGGTTTATCAGTTCACTGGTTTTAGGAACCCACTTCTGAATGTGTAAAGGTGAGATCATCTTTGGTTTTCAGATTATTATCTTAGGTAGTAAAATTATAATTTTAATATTATAAAGATTATTCTTGAAGGCAAAATAGAGAAAGCTTAGGTCTTTAAATGACATTAAATGTTAAAAGATGCATCTCTAAGTAGGTGGAGAGATGGCCCAGTGGTTAAGAGCACATACTGCTCTTTAGAATATAAGCTTAGTTCTCAGCATTTACATAATGTTTCACAAGCATCTGTTATGGAGGATTGATGTCATCTTCTGGACTCTTTCACACAAACTCATGGAAACACACACATACACATAAAAATTAACTAATTAATGTATCAAAAAGAAATGACAATATATCTACTATCTGTACTGAGAGATTTTAGATTTGGACTTGAGACTCATTATGACTTTGGTGTGTAACCCTGAGACTTCTTAAGTAGAAATTTTGCATAACTTCATGACATCCTCAGCATCTATTGTCTAGAGCTATGGTTTCAGCATGACAGCCAATAGCTCTATATGTTTATTGAACACACAGAGTATAGTTAGCTGAATAGACGTGCTATAAATATAAATATACACCAGGCTTGGAAAACTGTGTATCTAACAGAATGTAAATGTTCCACCAATCATTCCTGTATTGATTATACATTAAACAACAGTCTTTTAGAAATACAGTGTTGCCATGTTTAACTCAATTTAATATACCTATCATAAAATTTAAAATTACATATCTTGCTCACATTTTTTATTGAACAGTTATAGTTTAGAGAGTAAAATGAGATAATACTGTAAAGCACAGAGTACATTACCAGGCAGGCACAAGAAGCTTCACCTCCCCTACTGTTTACAACATTACTGTTAGTAGGAGGTTAGAACCGTTGCCATGACAGTAAACCAAGAAGTCTGAGAAGACTCCAAGTACAGAAGAGAAGTGGGAGAGACAGAATGGAGTCTAGGATATGCAGAGGGGCACACAGTGGAATGAGAAGGCAAGAAGAGCGAATCAAAGACTGAGGTCTATTCGCTTATGGAAAGAAGTATAGGCAGTCTCCAGCCCGCTGACATCCAGGATAAAGGCATGATGAAAGCACAAGACTCCATTTGTTTCTTTATAAAGCACTCTGTCGTCAATTTGAGATAACAGCATAGTATAGTGCATACAAGGTATACAGATTTCTGGCAGTTGGCAGCTCAGTTAGTGTCACTTGTCTGAGAACCACTGTTTCTGTGTGAACACATGCTCTTGGAGAGTGTGAAGGCTTATGAAGAATAATGCATCATCATACAATTCTACTTTTTGTATATTTTTGAAAGCTACTGAGTTTCAAGAAGGTTTGAGCCCATAGCTGGGCAGCTGCTTTAGTTTGTCTCATTGTGTTCTTCCCAGGAGCATCAGAGTTTTCTGTTTTCTTTTGTTTTCTTTTGTTTCAATCTTTAAGTGTAGTAAAGGCAAAATTTTATCTTATGCTACAAAAGCCAATGAGACTCAGAATCAAACAATTAACAAGCTAGTAAGCTTGGCTAAGCTGCAGCAACAACAACACTCACAAAACAAACAGAGCAAGTGGGGAAATGTAGAAAGAGAGGTTTTTTTTTTTTTTTTTTTTTTTTTTTTATTGGATGTTTTATTTTATTTACATTTCAAATGTTATCCCGTTTCCCAGGTTCCCCTCTGGAAACTCCCTATAACATCCCACTTTACCCTGCTTCTATGAAGGTGCTCCCCCATCCACCCACACACCCACACATCCACTCACCTACGCACCCACTCCTGCCTCACTGCCATAACATTCCTCTACACTAGGGCATCAAGCCTTCACAGGACCAAGGGCCTCCCCTCCCATTGATGCCAGATAAGACCTCTTCAGCTCCTCAGTCCTTCCCCAAACTCCTCCATTGGAGTTCCTGTGCTCAGTCCAATGGTTGACTGCTAGCATCCACATCTGTATTGGTCAGGATCTGGCAGAGTTTCTCAGGAGACAGCTGTATCAGGCTCCTGTCAGCTAGCACTTCTTGGCATCAGAAATAGTGTCTGAATTTGATGTCTGTATATGGAATGGATCCCCAGATGGGGCAGTCTCTGGATGGCCTTTCCTTCAGTCTCTGTTCCACTCTTTTCCCCTGTATTTCCTTTACACAGGAGCAATTTTATGTTAAAATTTTGGAAATGGGTGGGTGGCTCCATCCCTCAACCGGGGAGACATGCCTAACCTCTGGATATGGTCTCAACAGACTTTTCCCTCCCCTTTGTGGGGTATTTCAGCTAATGTCATGCCCATGGGGTCCTGGGAGGCTCTGCTTTCCTGGCATCTGGGACTTTCTGGTTTCTTCTCACCAGTTCCCCATCCCACATTGCTGCACACTTCTATTCAATTTCCTGACCCTCTCACATCTCCTCCCATACCCAATTCTGCTCCTCTTTCCTCTCTGCCTCTTCTCTTCCTCCCAAGTCCTTCTCATCCTCTATGTCTCTTTATTGTTTTGTCCCCTCTTCTAAGTAGGACTGAAGCATCCACTATTTGGTCTTCCTTCCTCTTGAGCTTCATGTGGTCCGTGAGTTGCTTCGTGGATATTCCATGTTCTTTGCCTAATATCAACTTATCAGTGATACATACCATGTGTGTTCTTTTGTGACTGAGTTACCTCACTCAGGATGATAATTTCTAGATCCATCCATTTGCCTATGAATTTCATGAAGTCACTGTTTTTAATAGCTGAGTACTATTCCATTGTGTAAATGTATCATATTTTTTTATCCATTCCTCTTTTGAGGGACATCTGGGTTCTTTCCAGCTTCTGGCTATTATAAATAAGGCTGCTATGAACATAGTGGAGCATGTGTCCTTATTACATGTTGGAGCATCTTCTGGGTATATGCCCAGGAGTGGTATAGCTGGATCCTCAGGTAGTGCCATGTTCAATTTTCTGAGGAACAGCCAGACTGATTTCCAGAGTAGTTGTACCAGCTTACAATCCCACCAGCAATGGAGGAGTGTTCCTCTTTCTCCACATCCTCACCAGAATCTCTTGAGTTTTTGATCTTAGCCATTCTAAACTGGTGTGAGGTGGAATCTTAGGGTTGTTTTGATTTTCATTTCCTGGATGACTAAGGATGTCGAACATTTCTTTAAGTGCTTCTTGGCCATTCGAGTTTCCTCAGTTGAAAATTTTCTGTTTAGTTCTGTTTCTCATTTTTTAAATAGGGTTATTTGATTGTCTGGAGTCTAATTTCTTGAGTTCTTTGTATATATTGGATATTAACCTTCTACCAGATGTAGGGTTGGTAATGATCTTTTCCTAATCTGTTGGTTGCTGTTTTGTCCTATTGACAGTGCCTTTTGCCTTACAGAAGCTTGGCAATTTTATGAGGACCCATTTGTTGATTCTTAATTTTAGAGCATAAGCCATTGGTGTTCTGTTCAGAAAATTTTTCCCTGTCCTCATGTATTCAAGGCTTTTCCCCAGCCAAACTCTTTTTTTCCCTTTTTTCTTTTTTTTATTGGATATTATATTTACATTTCAGATTTTATGCCCTAAACCTCCTTCCCCCCTCCACTACCCAGGAACCTCCTATCCCATCCCCCCCTTTATGCTTCTGTGAGGATGTGTCCCCACCTACTCCCCCACTCCCACCTCCCCACCCTCGAATTCCCCACCCCCCATGGGACCAAGAATCTCCTCTCCCACCTATACCAGACAAGGACATCCTCTCCTTCATGTACAGATGGAGTCATGGGGTCCCTCCCTATGTGCTCCCAGGCTGGTGGTTTAGACGTTGGGGAGCTCTGGTTGGTTGGTATTCCAACCAAACTCTTGGTTCTCATCCTCCTTTGGTTTCATCCCAGCAATCACTACAGGCTCAATTGTGTCTTCAAACTTATATGCTAAAACTCTAGTCACCAGTGCCTCAGCGTTTGCCTCAAGATTTGCTGCAGAGCTGGAGAGTTAAAATATGTTTGCTAAAATGTGGATTTAAACTGTAAAAGAAAAAAGGAGACCATGGGAGGGGAAAACATGTTGAAAAAGTTACAGAGGACAAAGGAAAAGGAAGTTATGTGGAGAGGATGGAAGTGTAAAAAGTGGGTAGGGATCAGAGAGAGGGGTGAAGAAGATAATCAAGAAAACCAAATTCTATTTGAAAACCCTGCAATGAACTAAAATATTATATATGCTAGTAAAAAAAGCATTTAAAGAGAAAACACACATGGTAACAAGGTTGGACCCTGATCCTTTTTTTTAGATACATGGCTTTAAATTAGAGTGCCCACAGAAGTCATGGCCTAGTAAGGGGTCATGTGGGGGAATTTCAAGAGAAGGGAGTAGAACTCCAGTGATATGAAGGGGGACAGGGTAATAATAGAACTGAAAAGTTAAATGATATAGAAGATGAGAGAGCAGGGTAGAGGCAGGAGTATGGGAAGGGGAAACACAACACTCAATATCTTTGAAAATATCATGTGAAAACCTACTACTATAGGTTTAAAATTTTTTAAAAATATAGGTTTTTATAGGTTTTTAAAATTTGCATACACACATACAAATACACATATAAAAGGAGTTTAAATGAAATTACCCTATATCAGGGGATGGCAGGGAACAAAAATGCCTTCTCTAGTACGGTAGGCTATACAATAAAACCTAAGTATGGTTACCTCTTTAGAATTATAGGTCAATGATGTCCATAGATTCCTTGGTTTCTGGATATTACAGACTATAGCCATTGGTATTGGTTCCCCTCTAGAACTTTATGGTAAAGCCCTATTACATAAAACATGGTCCTGACCTGGAAGCTTCTTTCCTGGATAATACCAAGGGAGAAGAATAACAGTATTACTCAGTGGGAAATCCCACTGGCTACAATAAAACTGTACTTGTAAAGTTTACCTCCTGGTGCAACAGTGGCACCAGTTATGATGTAACCAACCACTTTCTACTTTCAGTTAAATCCAGCTCCACAAGCTGGAACCCATGCTTGGTATTATTAACTGGATCAAAAGTAAGGACCACTACTTAAATGATGTTATAGGCCTTAGGAATTCTATACTTATTCTACTAAATGGACATGGTAATGAACTGCCACCTAAATTTTTATCTTAATATGTATACATTTTTGTGTCTCTTAACCCTAGTCATTAAGCTTCTTTTTATAATAGATGGAAATTCATGCAGATATGCCCAACTGATCAACATATAGATAATATGTAGTACTCATCTCTAAACTGAGCGTTGCATGATATTTCCTCAGGAAATATGGCTCAGGAATCAATGCATAACAGGGTCAGAAGAGTGTAAGAGCCTGAAGTAGTGAATCTCTCTAGTAAAACAGTATTTTCTGGACATGCTTGAATCACTTTAACATGTGATTATGACTACTTGCATAAGACCTGACCAAGATCAAGCTGGCCAAAATTGCAGCATCACTGGCAGAAGACTTGATAAAGTTCCCCTCTTTGTCTGAAGAGCTTTTTGTAACAAAGGAATACTGTGGAAAGGAGAATCATTGGCTTTAGGAATGAAGCCTCTGAGAGGCTTCCCATGTTCCTATATCCATGTGTTGTAGATTGGTTCTAATGTGATTTGCGTTCATTCAGCTCCCCAAAATCGCACGGGAACCTGCATGTCTGCCTATAAGATGCTGAGGGTCCCTGCCTTATTGGGTTTAATTGGTAAAGAAATTTTCCAGCAGCCAATGTCTGGACAGGGAGACAGAGGTGGGACTTGAGGTTCCCCAGGCAATGAGGCAGGAGAGAGAGAGGAAGATGCAGAGCCACCATGTTGAAGAAACAGAAAAATCAGGCTAGAGAGCTGAAGAAGAGGTTGTAGCCACTTAATTAAACCACCAACCAAAGACTACATGTGGAGGGACCCATGGCTCCAGCTGCATATGTATCAGAAGATGGCCTTGTCCGGCATCAGTGAGAGGAGATTGTAGGGGAATGCCTGGGGTGGGGGGAGGCAGGAGAGGGTGGGTGGGTGGAGAGCATCCTCATAGAGGCAGGGGAAGGAGAATGGGGTGGGGATTTCTGGAGGGGAAACTGGGAAAAGGGATAACATTTGAAATGTAATAAAATAAAATACCGAATTAAAAAAAAATCACAAATTTTACAAAAAGGTGGCAGAACCTTGAAAATGCTGCTCCCTACTCAGCTTTAACACTTTCAGGCTTTATTTCAACTAATGTCAATTAAGGTTTGGAAAGGCCAGCTTTGTTGATTCTGCTGAGCCTCATAGCCGGTGCTACTGTTGTGAAGGTAGTTTCTGTTCCTAGAATCTGTTTCAATAAAAGTTGTTTTGGGTTGTGTTGTTTGTGACATTTCGTGAATTTAAAAGCAGCATCTTGTGGCCTTGTCGGGCATCAATGGGAGGAGAATCCCTTGGTCCTGTGAAGGTTCGATGCCCCAGTATAGGGGAATGCCAGAGCGGGGAGGTGGGAGTGGGTGGGTAGGTGAGGGTGCACCCTCATAGAAGCAGGGGGAGGGGGGATGGAATAGGAGTATTCTTGGGGGGGAACTGGGAAAGGGGATAGCATTTGAAATGTAAATGAAGAAAATATCTAATAATAAAAAGAAAAATATTTTTAAAAAGGCAGCATCCTGGGAGAATCTCGATGCTTCACCCACTGTCCACAGCAGTGGAAATGGGAAGCTCTAAGGACTTCTCATTTGGATGGAGGACTTGAGCATCCCTCACAAGACAGGGCATAGAGCACACTGGGAGGTTCCTGACGTCAGCCTCAGATACAGGTTTTTCTTCCTCCACACCTGGAGGATTTTATTCTTTATTATCAGTCCCGACTGAGCCAGATTTATTGATTTTTTCCCATTTGCCTTCAATGTATCACTCTACTATTTAGTTTTAATATGGGACAATGATTGCAAAAAAAAAAAAAAAAAAAGAGCAGGGGAGCAGGGGAAGAGTGGTCCCAGGGTTCCCCCTTCCCAGTCTGGTCTAGGGTAGCAAAGATAGAATTTAGATTTTAGTGAGCAATAATTCAGGAGTATTGGCGGGGAGGCTTTAGCAATGCGGAAGTTTGAGAGTGGCCCAGCCATTGCGTTTTTAAAAACATGTTAAAATAAAAGGCTGTGTGTGTGTGTGTGTGTGTGTTCATGTGTGTGTGTGTGTTTATGTGTGTGTGTGTGTGTCTTTCTTTTGAGAATCTACAACTTTGGGTCAGTAGCGAGAAGCAAGCCTGCAGCCTCTGGCATGGAATTTAGAGCAGATTAACTTACTACTGCTACACCCATGCACATTTAGGCAGCACTAAGTGGATTTAGTGAATTTATACAACAAAAAAGAGCACATGAAGTTGGGAAGGAAAAGTTATGCGATGAGGGAAGGGAAGCATTGCAGAGAAGTGGATTTGATCAAAACACATTCAATACTTGTATGTCATTCTCAATAAAAAAGGAAAAATAGTTTTAAAAGAGAAAGTAAGTATGGCTATTAGCAAGGGCCCTGATCCATTCTGATTGATGCCATTGTAAGAAGAAGACATTGGAAAAAAAGAAAGGAACACACATAAACAAAGTCCATGTAAAGAGGCAACAAGAAGGGGCTGTTTGCAAGTCAATGAGAGAGGACCTTGAGGAGAAAATCTAACAGTGCCTGAGTCTGAACGTTAACCTTTAACTGTTTAACCTAGGCTGAAATACTTAAATGTGACCACACTAACCATAGCGTGCTCCTGTTTCCCAGGCTAAAGAGCACAGACCATTATGGGAGAAAAAAGATTTTTCTTCCATAATATATTTTATAGGTAAGACTTATGTTTTTAGGTTGTCAGAGTTTCTTTACCATTCCAACTCTCAAATGACCATTCTTAACTATAAGAGAGTGACCTGGCATGCAGACAATATAGGAGAATATCAGAAAGGAGACAATTCACATGGAGAGAGAGGCAGTGTCAGCTTCTATTAGGTAACCCAGTGAGTGGAGTATGCAAGTTTCCATTCCTCTGGCATCTAAAAGGGGCTGCCAGCTTTGTTGGGCTGTTCTTGCTTCTTAATGCCAGCACTGACATACGGCCAAGCCCTCATCATTTTTAGCCCCGAGACCCTATAGTCCAGTTCTACATACTCTGTGCCCTTCTCCTCTGGGCTTTGTTCTCAGCATCCCTGTGAGTCCATATTGACTTTAATTTAGACATTCCAGGTCTTTGTGGTTGTGTTTCAAACTCTTAAATAGGTTTGCTTCTTCTATGTTATAGACTATACATCTCATACTCCAAAAACTCCTAAATATGAAATATTACTAATTCAAACATTTTGAACTAATATAACACCAGAAATAGAAATTCTACAATATGTTTTGCTTTGTGCACAAAGTTATTAAAAATAATATATGAAGCATTTTTTTCTGCTGTGTGCATCAGTTATGTATGAAATACAAGTAAACTTTATTGTCAGATTTCCATATTATCTTCAAGGTGCCAGATTATACCTATGAAAATACTTCACAGTGAAAAAAGCAATTGAAAACAAAGTATTTCTAATGCCAGGAGAATTGGATAAGGGATACAGAAGCTGTCTTCCCAAGTGTCAGGCCACAGGCTATATGGTCTCCTTGAGGAATCATGGAGATTCTCTCTCTTAGTCCCCATTGAAGTCCCACAGACATAGATGGTAGATCAAAGATATCAAAGTCCTGGGCTAGAAAACCTTTGAACTCTGCTTAATACTCCTGATTTCATGCTTGCTTAATAATTTAGGGGAGATATTTGGCCTCCATTGCATACTTATTTTAAATGCTGGGAATTTATTACAATACACAAAACAACCACAAAACTGTTATGAAGAATATTCCTGAGGCATTATCTTATTATTGTAGAGTATTGGCAACTGTATCCAAGAGTTTGTCAGCAAGGGAGTGGTCAGATCACTGAGTTATGGTGGGCAATCAAGAACAATGGCAATAGCCTGTAGTGTTTGGGGATATCTGAGTGCTTCATATACATATATATATATATATGTATATATATAAATATATATACACACATATATACATATATACATATATATACATATATATGTGTGTATGTGTACACATATATGGTGTATATATATTATATATGTATGTATTATATAATATGTATTATATATGTATGTATTTTATATATATATGTGTTAAATACTTTTCAAATAATGGTCCAATTAAAAACATGTATGCCACTCAAATACTATTTGAGAATAAATGATTAAAATAATCATTTTGAATGAATGAAAAAGTGATTTAGAATAATTTAGAAAGACACTGCCCCTAAGCAGAGATTGGTTGATTCTTTTAGAATATATTTATGTGTTTCTAATGAACCATGCATCCTAATCATTCTTTCCCCATTCATTCATTAATTCATTCATCACTTAATTTTTAATTTGCATATGTATAGTGTCAGGTCTGAAAAACACCTTTTAAATTTACTTCTTCAGAAAATATATTTAAATTTAAAAAATAAACATTAAAATTAGATAGATAAATACAATGCATTTAACAATTGGTTCCCCACATGGATGTGAGTGTAGTTTAATGTACATCTACTGAAATCAGATTAATGGTTATGCTTACTTAAGAATGGTCAGGTAAGGTGTGACTGAGACTAATATATCTAAATTCTGTTTTTATCTAAATTTATTTCCCTTAGAAGATATGCAGGCATGCTCTATTGCATGGTTGGCTTCTTAGTTTATTCCTTTGGTTGCAGCATTCTAGTAATGGGACATACTAATGATAGGTGCTCCTCCTCTTTTCTCTATGCCACATTTCTTTTCTTCTCTGGCTCTTATAGTCACCTCAGTATTGTCTCAGCAGTTCCAACGAAGTCTTAATGTCACCTTACTCTTTAGGAGTGCTTACCTGTTGCCTTGTTTCTACTAGTTTCACAGTGATAGAGAACGGTGGATCTTTCTCCCTGTCTCTGCTTTGCCAGTAGATGATAAAGTATATGCATGAGCTTGAGGTTCCATCTTGATGCTATTACATTATTATAAATGGCAACACCCAGTTTAAGATCTGCCTTAAAATTATTTGCTTTAATTAGGAAAGGAAACCACAGAGCAATTAGCACAACCACACTCATCAAGCAGTTGACAGGCACCACCTGACAATCCATAATGACTTTCTCTTTGAATATCAGGGCTTCTTGGAAAAAATTGAAAATATTCCCACATTCTTCTGCTTAAGAGGATTAGCAGAGATTGCCTTGTGCTTGTCTTTATAATTTGTTTTATTTATCTGCTCAAAATCTGCCTTTCCACCCATGAGATGACTCTCCTTTTCCCACCTCAGCACCCACCAACCTCACTTGCCTCTCCTATGTTCTAATGGCTTCTCAGCACAAGGCCTAGTTCTTTGGGGGAACCTTCTGTCTTAGCCTGAACAGATAAAACAAGATTCCATACAAAGAATGGATTAAACAAGAAATGATTATTTCTCGTGCCTACAGGAGAAAGCCATGGTAGATTCTAGGTCTGATGTGGAGCCTTTTCCTGACTTGCAGGTGGCGGCTTCCTCGCAGTGTCCTTACAGACACAGGCAAGAAGCTCTGCTGTCCCTTTGCCATAGGGAGCTTATCCTGCTATAAAGTCCCCACCATCAGGACCTCATCTAAAACTAGTTTTCCCTCCCCACCTTTAATGCCACAGGACTGAGGATTAGGTTTCAACTTGGAATTTTGGAGGGACATACACATCCAGTGCTTGGTGCCTCCCTTCATGTGAATCAGAAGGAGTCCTACTCTCTTTCCTTTTGTGACCCACATGGCAATCACACAGCTCTGTGCACTTGCTTTTCTATTTTTCCAAACACAATTAGTTTAAAAAGATCTCAATTTCTCTTTCTAGCTCCCACTGCCCAGCACCCCGTTCAGACACTAGGGATTGAACCTTCAACATGATGCCTTCCATGCAGGTGTTCTACAGCCTCTGAACTATATCCTAGTTCTCCTTACTGTTTCAACTTGAAATAGGAGCTCACTAAGTTGTCTAGTTCAGGCTTGAACTCACTGTGCACCCAAGCATGTCTTGAATCTGTGATCCTCTTGTCCTAGACACAGAAATAGCTGCAATTTCAAGCTGCTGCCTCCAGGGATGACAGATTCTCACAAAGAACATATACCATCGAGATGTGTGGCTTAGACTGAAGTGGACACACAGCCATATCACACTATTGATAGCACTGCAAGAACGTCAGAGCAAGTCCTCCTCAATCCTGTGCCAGTTAGCTTGTGGGATAAAGAACTACTCCAGGAAACATTCTAGGTGAAATAAAGATGTCTTTGGTTATACCCCTTGTTGTATCTTCCTTGTACTTCAGACTTACAGTAACTTAGGTAGGGCTGTGTGCTAAAACTGTCCCAGTGGTCATACTGGCCCTTCAACTGGGTAATCCATAAACTCAATATTGCAGAGCAGGAATCTGCTAAGAGCACAGACATGGGTTTCTAGAAATATCTCTAATTCCTATTTACCAACACCCAGAAACCTTTTGTTCCTCACCCATGAACTAGGTTTGATGATACCCAGCTTCCTGGTTGTCTGTGTGGCTTAAGTAAAACAAAGTATATTATAAACTTCAGTAAGTACAGTTGTTAAAACTGGAGACCCCCATTTGTTAGCAAGGCATAGTGGACTTCCCATCCATTTCAATCCAGGACTTAACCGTGTATGCAAGCCTATTGTCAGTGAAGGCTGACTCAGCACAGTGCCTAGATCCCTGGCTCATCATTCCATTGGGGACAGAGGGCATGTGAGAACAAAAGGCTGTCTTGCTTTCAGAACATTCTGTAGAAGCCAGTATCTTGTTTTCTACCTAGAAGTTAGATTTACACTTTTGTCCTTCATCAATATTCACCTCATGTAATTAACTCAGGCAGGTGGTGTTATGTGCTCATCACAATCAAAACATGAGTTGGAGAAATGAGATGATGTACCTAAGTGTGATTTCAGTAGGATGGATGCCTACGGGATCTGCCCACAGGCCGAATGACTAAGTGCTGATAGCTTTCCAAGTTTGACTATTGTGCCTGTAGAGATCCAAGAAAGAAAACACATGGATTACATATTTAACAACATGAACCCAGAAAGGGCAAGTCCTCTCTGACTTTAGTTCTTTATTAAATAGACTTTTCTTAAATTCAGAATTCTTGTATTTCTGCCTCATTCCCCAGGATAAAGAAAGGGAAAAACACAGATCTGCTATTGAGTCCAAAAGGACTGAATACAGAAACTGAGCATTTGTTTGCTTTCTCCATCCCAGCTGCTCCTTGCCTGGGGCTGACCTCTCTCCATCACCGAGTTCTCTGCACCTATGGAATGTCACAGGATTGCCACCAAGCAGACACCAGCACCCTTGAAAACACAGTCTCTTTCAAGATGTGAAATTGGTTATATAACTGATTGTTTTGTCTCAGCCTATAAACCCCCACTTAAGAAAAAATTGTCATGTTTTCCTCAGCCACCCTAATACTTATTAACCACCCTTCCCTTTATACTGCTCTTCTCTGTCTGTTGCCCAGTGGGTTAAAAACAGCATTAACCTAAATGTTTTCAATGATACTTCAGATTGAGTCTGAGAAGAGTTGAGCTTTAAGAGAACTCATTTGGTATGGAAAAGTTCCAGCCCTCTGAGTAAGCCAAGTCATGAACTTAAAAACAGACCCCTCTGTGCAGAACTAAATTGTCAAAAGTCGGCCTTCTTGTTGGGGGAAATTTTCCCTGAAAGTTGAGAGGAGCTAAGGTGGGAGGAGTAAGGAGAGGAAGAAGAGGAGAGGAGGAGCTAGGAGAGAAACCAGAGAGAGGGGAACATGGAAGCAGACGTGATCGTGTCTCTGGCAGTCAAAGGTAGTTGGTATGCCTAGGTTGGGTATTGGCTTATACCTCTGAATGCGTGGGCATTTTGTTATTGAGCATTACCAAATAAATAAAGTCTTTAGATAACCTAAGCATTAGAGTCTCATTTGTACCGAGCCCATGTGGATGGTCTGGGCTAAGCCCAGCCTTGTGGAGACAGTGTGGAAGATTGGCAGAGCAGTCTCCCACACTGGTGTCTTGTGGGTGGCAGGGCTGGTGTTTCTGGCTGGCCGTTTCTAGCTGTGGTGCACAAGTGGCCTCCGGCCATGGAACATGGCGGCTGAGCTAGGCAGAGCCACAGCTTAGATGGTCGGCCTGCACAGCCCATTTATTAAATATTAGCAGTAACACCTTCTCCTCAGACTTCACCCATTTTTTACCAGGCATATCCCATTTGCATTTATTATGTCTGGATGTCTGGACTATGCACAGGCAGCCATCAGGTGGCAGCCCCACACCTTCACCTGTCATTTACAACCTGAGCTGTGTTCTATGGAAGCATTTCCAGGCCAGGGCCATGTATTGTAGGCTCTTGCTAAATATACTTTCTCTGTGCTTCTCACAGATGCACTCTTTACCCCATCAAGGATGTTAACAGGGAGAATGCTGATAATCCCCAAGAAACTCCATGCTCTCCTGCCATTCCCTTCTTAAACAGTATGAGGATCTTTCTATTTTCTCCTTTTATTTTTCTTCATAGTATTAGACACTACTTGAAGTTATTTTTATTATATCCCACAATATATAAATTACACAAAAAAGATCTCTGTAATGTTCATAGATATGTCCCACGGTCTTTAAAAAGAGCCTAGCATGCAAGTTTAGGTACAGTAATGCCTACCACAGCTGTGTTTCTCTGTAGAATTGCAAGAGAGTTGAGCAGCTGTGGCATAAATGGCTATGTTATGTGTGTTTGTGCACCTTGCTTCAGCCCATCTCTCTCCCTTGCCTGCTGTGACTACAGTCATCTCAGTGTCTCCATCCTTCTTGTATCTCATCCCTTTATGCAGCTTTCCTATATTGTCACATCTCAAGGGGTATTCCTTGTTTGAGTATTCTATCTTAACCTGTATCTCCTTCCCATCTCATTTGGTGACCTGCTGTGATCTATAACCTGGAAATAGAAGTCTTCCAGATCTGAAGATCTCTTGTCTCTTTCTCTTTCATTTTTACTCAGTAAATGTGAAAGTACTGATTGTTCAGTAGCTCATCAAATTTCAAAGAGAGTAAAGACAGACACAGCAAGTAAGGGAGCCACTGTGCCAATCATATTGTATTGACAAGTGATACCGAATATGAGGGAAAAGTACAGAAGGGAATAGAGGATAAAGGAGTATAGGGAGGTGTAGAGAAGGTGCTTCTCTTTCACCTAAAATGCTCCTTTCCATCTCCTCTGCCTTTGAGTCATTCCTATGCTTTCACACAAAGGCTATGACTCATCTCTGGTAGAAATCCTTCTCAGCTGCTTACCAGGGCTGAGTGAGGTACTCCATGGTTTGATGCCCTAAACCTGGTGTGGACCCATCAGACAGAGGTGGGTTTTACACATGCTTTGGATCGCCATCCAAGCTGTGAACTCCAGAGACCAGGGCTGGCCTGTATTCATCTGTAATTGTGCATCTGCTTTGTGGGTTTGCTACTCAGCAAGTGTTTAAGCACAGTAGAAATAAAGGAAGGAAAAGCTATGGAAAGCTCATATCTTTGCTTCTGATAGTGTTCACATTAGGGAAGCCAGACCATACCAGGAATCACGGCAAATGTTTTACTTATAGGTCTAATTCTTAAAGGTTTAGTTTTGCCTAAAAACATTTGTGCAAATTCCAAAATATGTGTAATATTTAGAACATTTGGAAAACATTAAAATTATAAGAAAAATGAGAAATCCTGTAATTCAATCCCCACTGTTCATAACCTTTGGAAGTGCAAATATGCTTCTCAGGCTTCAAATCCAGAGATAGATAGATCTGTCTGTCTATCTATTTATCTATCTATCTGTCTATCTATCTATCTATCTATCTATCTATCTATCTATCTATCTATCTATCATCTAACACATTATCATCTATCTTCCTATTATCTATCACCTATCTTTTAAAATTCTTTAGTTAATTTTCTTACAATTACAACCTTTCTATACAATGAATACAAGTGAATGCCTCCCACTGCTCTAGTAGATTACTGGTTTGTGTTTGCTATGTCCAGGACCTGAGGCTCCATCACTCAGTGTTGCATAAAATGAACTGCTTAGCTTGGGGCTGGCCTGTTGCCCACACAGATGGGAGGGCTCTGCAGTCACTTTACACACAGTGAAGCCAGGCTGTGTTTTCCACCCCCAGGTTTCATTCTGTTTCCCCAGGAGCAAAGTCAAAAGAAGCATTTTTTTCCTATGCTTCCCCCCAGGAACAGATACTGTTTTCATTCATCACGACTCTAAAAATGTAATCTTCTAGAGGGCCTGCCTTAGGTTGAGGTGGGGAGAAGAGGATACAGGGGTTCTGCGGAGCTCCCCAGCCTGGCTTAGCCAGCTCTGTCCATTCTCATTGGCCTGTAATTCTTAGCTTTCTTGCCAGCTCATTTGATACATTGAAAACTGCTAAGTATATATTTTTTTTTCCTGAAAATTTTGGATGGAGGTGGTTTTTGACTTTTCTCTCACCATGAGCTAAATACAAATGTCAGCAATCTCAATTTGAGAATATTTAGTTTGTCTCTAGGATTTTGTTATCAGATTAATTAAAATAGGAATTCTTATAAAGATGTCCTTGATTAATTTCTGAGTGTGTCCATGGGAAGAAAATTGCTGGGATGATGAATTTACACATTTCTAAGAAACTTAGAGATGCTTCCAAGCTTTAACCCAGAACGACGGACTCAAATTATGTACTCACACCAAAGTCTGTTCATTTATTTCTAAGGTTCTATACCTAGTGACTGCAAATTCTCCTGAATGCTGTCCATGTAGACAGAGGGAAGCCTGGGATGCCCTTAGAGTTATTGAATTCTCAGCCTCACTCTGCTATTCCTGAACACTGGAGGCCATCAGAAGTCATGGCTGACAAGAGTCTGAGGCCTAAAATGGTGGCTAATAATGCTTGGTATGCCGCTTGCTCAGCTCCCCTTAGGAAGCCAGTGGCAACCAGATGGGTGAATTAAAGGACTAGGTAATGGCTCGTGATGCCTCACAAATAGGTCTAGGCTTGCTCTGGAGGCTACTAATGCCTCCAGAACATTATAGTAACAGACCTTTCGAGACAGGTTAGTAGTGTTTGAACACCATAAGCTATCTGATTATAACCATGTTTTGATGGTCAATATTGTCAGCAACTGTGGTACAGCTTTTGAGTACTGTTCCAGTCAGTGGAGTTGGAAGAAGAGTTTCTGAGCTTGTCACTCCCAGAATGTTTTTCTCTTAATATCAGGCTTGTGTTTAAATCACCCCAAGTTTGAGAATCTTATAGAAATCAAAAATTGAAATCACAGATGACCCTCTCAGCCCTGCTGGAGGGTCAGGAGGACAGTTTGAAGGGCTTTAGTTCGCAGTGTTCTGTTGTTCTTTGGGGCTGGCAAACTTGCTTTTCAAGTGGGGCTTCAGGACTTGCAACCAATTAAATATGCACATACATCGCACACTATTCAGTGTGTTTTCCACTGGCTTGCTGAACCCCTTCACCCTCCACTGAAAAACCACATTCTTCCAATATATAAAAATATGTTTGCATACACACTTTAAAACTGCAACTGTGTTCCATACTAAGCGTGGGCTCACAATCGGAGTACAAAAATAGGGACTGAGATATTATCAGAACAAAGGAGGGGTCTTTAGACAGTTGTGAAGGGCTGGACATGCCTGGTTTGCTCAGTACCTGCTTTCTCTTCTGGCCCACCAGAAGTTAAAGCTAGGTCTCAGGGGGAAGAACTGCATTGGATTAGTCTCCAGACACAGTGATTGGAGCCCTCAAAGGTCTCAATGTACCCATTCTACACAGTTGGTCTTATTGAATTGTTTGGTTGTCACCTTCATGGTAAAAGAACAATGGAAGAGGTGAGAATCCTCAGTTATCCTGGTCAGAGCTGGGCTCTGAAACTTCTCCAAAGTTCTCTGTCCCTTTTCTGAATCTGGTTAATGCTAAATTATTCACACCCAGAAGTTTGTGATGTGGATGTACATATCACAGTTATTTGACCTTCACTTGGAGGAATTACAATATAGAGATTATACTATAGAGCTTGGGACCCTGTGTGAGATATGCACTGGAAAGCAGATGAGGATAACAGACTCAATGTGGCCCCATGATTTGCCCTAAGAGAGAAAGGTGGTACTTGGTCAAAGCAAGATATCCGGTTATTAGGACATCTGTTTGAAAGGTGACACACTGGCCACTGGATGTTATTCAGGCTAGCCATTTTAATTAAGACAATGAATACTTGAGAATATGTTTATGCCAGTGTCTGACAAATGTGAGCAATGTGTGGTTCATCAGAATGATCTATGCAAATCCATTGTGCTTGAATGCAGCCTGTTGATCTTGGTGCAGCCCTTCTGAAAGTTCTGCTTCAGAATTACCAGGATTCTCTGGGCTAAGTCCTGGTCTCTGATTCAGGAAGTCCCCAGGAACATTTCCTAGTGATTTATTTAAGATGCTCTAAAATAAACCAAAACAATACATTCTGCATCTCATTTTTGAAACTTCAGACTGTGTTTATATATTATGGTAGTGTTAATGGCTTAACACTACCAGTGGTATAATTTAAATTTATGATACACTTCATATTTTGTCTTTCCAATTAGTTGTGTACTCCTGTGGTTTGGCTCTTAATATTACAAAAAAGTTTGCCCCACCCATGTTCACAAATAAAACATTGCATTTGCAGGTATGCACACATGACTACATAGTATGCAGCTTTTTTACTCTTCTTTCACACATTTGTTTCTCTGATAGTTGATTCAATTGACATGGTTTAGGATCCCCATAGGAACAAATCTCTGGACATGTTTGTGAGGGACTTTCCAGATGAAATTACCTGAGGTAGGAGAACACAGTGTAAATGCAGACATCAGTATTGCATGAGCTGGAGGTCCTCCACTAAATAAAGAGGAGAAAAGGAACCGGGTAGCAGCATCCATTTCCCTCTGCGTTCTGACTTCAGATGCACTGTAACAACTGCTTCAACCTGCCATAATGACCTCCCCACCATGATGGAGGTCATGACCCTTGACTTATGAGCCAAAATAAACCATTTCTTCTCTATGATGCTTTCACCAGCAATGTCCTCTCTTCAATGAGAAAATTTAACATTTCATAAGGTGCTGGGTCATGTGTGGTCATGTCCTTCCATCTCCTTCATTCTCTACCTACCACCTTCTCTACCCCCTCCCCCAGGACCACTTGGAGTTTTATATACATGGGAAAATGTGGAGAGATTACAGATTCTGGGTATCAGATTCTGGGCATCTCTGGATGATGTTTTGGTCATTTATTTCTACACAGAGAGATTTCTACAAAATGAAACCATTCTCTGCTAACTTTGGACATTTTCGAAAGTGTAAACAACATTATTGTTGTCTATTTTATGGAATCTGCATCTTTTGTTAGAGTCCTAATAAAAACTGAAATAGGGAGAGAAAAGGGAAGTCAGCAGTGTGATGGAAATCCTGCATTTACAATTGTAGGTCAGAAGGAGCAATGATCACACAAGGCTTTCAGTCTCTCTGAACAGAACTAACATAATACCTTGCTCACAGCTATGAACTTAGTGGGTATTTGGTTGTTGACTCTTCCTTGAATTTCCAATGAAGAGGCAAGGATTGGTGCCAAGATCTTGGTACTATATCCTTCCTGTAAGCTATTGGAAGAAAGCCTATGTCCTATTTTGTGTAAAAATGTCTTCACTTGATTCTAATTTACAGCTATGATCACCCAATGCTGCAATCTCCTGCTCGCAATGAGTTGCTTGAAATATTATTTCTGAAATCTAAAGCCAGATGCAGCTCATCTGCTTTCAGTTGTTATTTCCACATGAGAGAGCAGAGTCAGTCATCAAGGGATTTGAGCAAGCCAGAGATTATTTATCACTTTGGATCATGGCAAGGGAAAACTTCACGCATGTTGCTGCTTCATTTATGTGAATACCATTAAACCTGAAATTTGAGGTTAATTTGTATATTCTGAACTAAAATATAACTAACAGAATGATTCCCCTTCCTCTAGAGAGGTTTGGAGAAACATCTTTTTCTAAAAATCTAAATGTAATGATCTCATTAAAATGCAAATTGAACTACAACAAAACAGAGCTGAGTCAACCATCCAGAACACTTACACCATTTGGGGTTGTCAGCCTTCTGCTTTTAGAGAATGAGGAAACACTGAACAGAGATTGTATGCTCATTTAAGTAGCCAGTATTTGCTGTGCACTCTACAACAGCTTTAAGACCACCGATTTCTGATCTCTTTCTGCATTTGCATTAAGTGTCCAGAACAATGACTTTAATTCTTTGATTTACTTAAGGCTCCACATGACATCAAATTTGTAATAAAGAACAGGAATCCCGAACTTCCGTGCACAAGCAATTGGCCTATGGATTTTTAGTTAAATTGTAAATTCTACTTAGGGCATAGAGAACTAGATTCTCCATTTACAGTGCGACAGATGCTTCTGGTTTGTGTGAGTGGCATCAGAGCAGGAAAGATAAAAGGAATGAAAGAATTCATCAAATAAAGAATGCAATAACACACTCACCAAGGTGACAAATTCATTCATGGAAAAGCTCTGTCTTAGTTTCTTGTCCTACTGGTATGGTAAAATACCATGCCAAAAGTAAGCTAAGGGGAAAAGTGTGGCTCACAGTTCAAGGGTCCTGCCAATCAAGGTGCAGGACCTTGAAGAAACTGACCACACATTCCAGCCACAATCAGGAACACAGAGGATTGAATGTATGCTCCTGAGCAGCTCCCCTTCTCCTCTCAAACAGTCTAGGATCCCAGCCAGACAATGGTCCCATTCAAGGACAATGGATCTTCCCACATTAGCGAACGTAATGGAGGTCACTCCCATAGGCACACCCAGAACTATTTCCCAAATGATTCTGGATTTTGTCAGGTTGACAGTTAATCATCCCATTAGGTGATAATATTTGAATGTGTTTGTTTCTTTGAGTTCATCCTGATGTTATAGGAATGAGAGTTCAATATTCTCAATGTTCTGACTGATCAGATGTTAGTTATTGTAAGGTATAGTCTTAGCAGAAATGCAAGAATTGGAAGAAAAAGAAACAATGGCTTTCAAAAGCAAGTTTATCTAACTTGTGCATAGAAGACTAAGCATTCCTTTTAATTTCATCCCATGAGGTGTGCAGAGAGTGTTCCTGGTGCCTCTGAGCTACCATCACTGGAGATTAGTCTGAGTGGTTTTGTTCCAGAAATACAGCCAAGTCCTCCAGTTTTCTCTTTTCAGTTCTATTACCTATTCTCTGTTCTTAACAACACACTGCAATTTGATTTCCCCATGGACACGGAATAAGAGCAACTTTATTGTGGTTTGCTGTGCTTGGGACCTACTAGGTGTCAAAGTCAAAATTTCTGAATGAGATTCCTTTCTAATGGGAAATGAGTAAGTCATCAATCACCTTTTATGATTTCTATTCTATAAACTTGACTTCCAATAGCTTGGAAATAGGATGTAGCATCTTTCTTTATCCTGTTTCTTTTTCAATAACACCTTTGTCTGGTCTGCATTTGTTAACCTCTCCACCTATATTTTAGAGTTAACTTACTAGTTTCTTTACTATCACCTGGTGAGATTTTTTTTTTGTTTTGATTGTCCTGAATTCTCAAATAACAATATTGATGAGACTGTTGTCCAAACTCCTATGCCAAAAGGTTTGCGGGCATCACAAATGGAGCATCATCTGCCCTGAATTGGAAAGGCTTCTAACTGAAAGCTGAGAATATCCTATCAAATGTTCTTTAATGATAAACATCTACTATCAGCCTCAGGGTCTATGGTCCTGAAAATGTCTCGGCTGGGAGGGCTCACCACGAGACTAGAGTGCTCAGACTGCTTATCTTGCACAATGTTTTCTGGCTTGGTTGGTTTTACTGCCGTCTTTTTAGATCATGTCTATGCTATTACATAACAATGGTTCTTTTATTCATAACTGAAGTACAATGTTTGTAAATATTACTGGGGAAATTCCATACATGTTTACATTATATAATGATCAAATTGGAGGTGATTAATATTTCCAACTCTTTAAACCTTTGTTGTTCATATGTGCAGGGAATGTTTGGACATTTCTAATTATTTAGAAATGTGCAATTACTTATTGTTCATTATTTCACAGTGCTACAGAACACTAGAACTAATTCTTCCTAGCTAACGTATTTTGGGACACCTTATTTAGCTTATTTCCATCCCGCACCCCTTCCTAGTCAGTATGATTGCTCTCTACTCTCTCTCATCTTGAAGTATATTGCTCTAATACAAATGCTCACAGTCAGCCATAGAGACAGCATCTCTCAGATATCACTGTCTGGGTCACAGCTCTGGCCAAGCACCCTTGGTTAGGCTATACTCCTTGGTTGAACACAACTCTTTAAACAACCATGTGAACAAAATGAGCTGAAAGGACCGCGAGAGCCCTGCAATAGGCATCGTTAGCAGCATAAATCCATTTGTGTGTCAGTCTACTAGTGAGCTCTTTCCACATGAAAAAGAACTCTAGTCAAACCTCAGTTTGTCTAATGCTCATGGTTATTTTCTTACTAGCTAATTATTATTTTGGATCAGTAAATATTAAAAAATAATCACTAAGTTGTGTTTGGGACTTACATCTCGTTGGAGCCCTCTGAAGTCTTGAGAAATTTATGAGCCTCCGCAGTTGGAGTGTATGCCAGGGTTTTTGTGTGACCAGTTAAGGACTTAAGTTTCTAGCACCTCCAATGGAGATTATGCTGTACAAAGATGCTTTGTACAAAAGATCTCTGAGTATGACTTAAACTTTTTCTCATTCATGATATGTTTAATAAGGCGGGAAATAAGTTACTGAACGATTCCAATTGGTTTAAATGTGATGCACAAAGAGGAGAGTTTGTTCTGAGATAATAGATTTGTTGGTATCACTGGTGGCCAGACAGCACTGCAATGGTTGTCACACTGTTCTTAGCACCTATGTAAATGAATGAATTAGTAAACATGTTGCTTAATAAGAAAACAAGCCATTCCTTTGAATTATTTCAGTCTCTATAGTAAAATCCACTAGTAATAATGTTCATTTTTCTTAGGCCTAATCCATATTCCATGCCATTTTCTCAGAATGAAATATCTGAGTAGCCCCTTTGTAAATACTGGCTTTTCTGGGTTGCACTGGCTCAGTCATAGGGTAATTCCATTTCTGCATCTACCAGCTTCTCTCCTATGCTCCTTGAGATAAGCAGCAGTCACCAGCCAGGTTCTATCTGTAGCTTGAGCTGCCCGTGGATCTCTTAGTATCAGCAGTGCTGCTGGCATGTTTGTGGTGCTTTGAGTTAGAAAATCCTCCAGATGTTTATTTGAGCTTCATGGAGAGAATTTCTGGCCCCTCATCCTCAAAATCAAAGCTGATCCAGTTTCCATGGTATCTCATTACCCCTGTAGTATTAGTCTACACAATAGGAGGCCAAAGAAAGAATGTTGAAAATATGCTGAAGTTTTTTGAGAGTATTTTTCAGTTAGTCACTGAACTGTCATGTAACTCTTTCATATTGGAATTTAAAGTTATTAAATCAAGAAGAAAATTTTAACTTCATTAAATATTTTCAGATTCTAGCTGGTAATTTTGCTTGTATTCTTCTTTAACTTTCCTGGAATTGCAAAAAGATGAAAACAAAAATAAACAAACAGACGAACAGACAGACAGACAGACAGGTTCTAATTCATATGTGGCTCCTAGGTAGCCTATAGTGTATTTGTTTATATGTATAGAGTCTTAAAATGTAGAAAGGAGTGGAGAAGAGTGGGATGTTTGATGAGGAGAAAGGATGGAGGTGTGGAACAGCATCTGAGGAGGAGGGTATATAAGGGGAGCAGTGTTGGTGGGGAGCAGAATCACGAATATACTTTGTTCAAAACTATCATGGTAGCATTTGACACATTGCATACTAATTAAAAAAATCCTTTCCAGAGTTGCTGCTTAGCCCATTTTTGCAAACAAGGAAACAGACTTTGAAAAGTTAAAGTCTTTGCATGGGCAAGCCATTCCTCAAAAGTGGAGTCCAGTTTTGTGTGCGTTTTTACTTACCTTTTTTTTTTTTTTTTTTTTTTTTTTTCTCCACTGGGCCTGGGAAGTCTCTTAAAATTTAAAGCAGCGGTTCCTCTTGCGATGGAAATCATGACCTTTTTCCTAGCATAAAACATAATACATTAGCTGTGGTTTCAAGACCTTCCTTGATTCTTGCATTCTATGCATAGATGTAAAACCTAAAACCCTTTGTAGAGAGAGAGGTCCGGACCAGTCTCCATTCCTTGAGGAAGATAGTTGCCTGCCTGTTTGTTGAGGTCTCTATTCAAGGGCTGCTGTGTAGGTGTGCTTCCTCTTGTAGGTCTGTCTGTCTTCATCAAAGAAGTATTGTTTAGGATTCTGTCTGTTATGGGGTCAACAATTCTAATAACTAATATTTTTGAGCACTGATTGGCAATCATTGAAACAAACATTTCCATGTGTTTCAGTAGTGGATCTTCAGATGTCCACTCTCAGTGTTATTATGCTTAAGTGCAGGTAAAATGACCCCAATAGAAAAATGATGAGCCTTGTTCAGCTCCGCCTGATAGCAGGTCTGGGATGTTCGTTGTGCGACTAGAACCAGTGCGCTCTTTGCCAGTCTGTTGTGCTGCCTCATGTCATATACCCCTCCCATGGGAGACATTGGCTGTTTCTTAAAAAAAAAAAAAAACAAAAAACAAAAACAAACAAACAAACAAACAAACAAACAAAAAACCTTCACAGCCAGTGTTGATATGGTAAAAGTCCCCATTTTTAAAGTAAAAGAATTAAAGCTGGATCAAAGAAGCAGTTTGGGCTGAGTAGTTCAAACCTTGTAAGATGTCTGTCATGCTAGACAAGCTGTTTATGACAGGGGACATTATGACAAGCTTATGAATTGTGTCATGTAGGAGACAATTAATTATGTTCACGTGTATTCTCCACCTCCATGTAATTTACTTCATCTGTTCCTATTGCCTGCAGATGTGGTTTCTTTGACTTCTGGAAATTTAAACAAATTATTTATTTCCCTCATTAATCAGTGAAAAAGGCCTTCAAAGAGGGTATGTTCTATGAGGTAAAGATTTTTAGGGTGTAGGGAGCTCATGAAAGTGCCATAGCTTGTGGGATTCTTTGGTTTTGTCAAAACAGGTGGGACAGGTATAATAAGAAAACTTTGCCTCTGGGCACCCAGGTTTCCCAAGAATGAGAAGCTTGGTGAGCCTAAGCTTCCATCATGCTTCTGGGGAGATTTCAGCTTGCCCTGGTGGGGAGATTTTATCCTGACTTGATGGCACATATTAAGTAAAGTTGTCTTTAGTGGTTTTTCCAGGATCACTTTTTGCTGCACTCATGAGTCACACTCTGTGTCCTGATCTATAATGTTGGTACAAAGATGTAATGTCAGCCTGGGTCTGTGTCTTACTTAGGGTTTCTGTTGCTGTGATAAAACACCATGAGAAAAAGCAACTTGGGGAGGAGAGGGTTCATTTTCAGTTCCCAGTTTCACACCATACTCTGAAGGAATCTAGTGGCAGAAGCTGATGCAGAGGCTATGGAGGAGTTCTGCTTACTGGCTTGCTCTTCATAGCTTGTTCAGCCTGCTTTCTTATAGGACTCAGGACCACCTCCCCAGGGATGGCGGCAACCACAATGACCTGGGACCTCCCACATCAATCATCAGTCATGAAAATGCTTGCCCACAATCCAGTGAAGACATTTTCTCAGTTGTGGTTCTGTCTTCCAAGATGACTTTAAACTGTGTCAAGCTGACATAAAAACAGCGAGTACATCATGTTACTA
The DNA here is from genome assembly GCF_011762505.2 of Arvicanthis niloticus. Classification (NCBI taxonomy): domain Eukaryota; kingdom Metazoa; phylum Chordata; class Mammalia; order Rodentia; family Muridae; genus Arvicanthis; species Arvicanthis niloticus. The sequence continues at coordinate 42,532,986 of NC_047665.1, read as the reverse complement.
ACAGAGGTTAATCGAAAGTTTTCTCCAAGTAAGAATGGAGAGAACATATATTTTGTTTAACTTGCTTCCATTATAGTATATCTGAGTTGAAATAATAATCTATTTGGATGGAGTTGATGTCAAATGGCTTCCATTTAAGAAGGCTATGGATCAAACACTGTTGTATGAGCATTCTGGCTATGGGTAGACTCTAAGGTAGAGGGAAAATTTTAAATTTTGAGAGAAAGTATGACTACCAGTCTGCCCTCTGCTCTCTACTGCAGCCTTCAGGGTGTTAGTGCAGGGAGGACAGGGGCTGACTTGGTCATTAGTCTGTCTACTTTGAATCTAAGCTGTTACACATTAGCTTCAAGGCTCACAATGACTCCGAGTTTCAAATCTCCACAGTGCTGTATGGCGCTCCTGTGGCCTTATCAATGAAAGAGGACAATCATAGTAACCTGGCTCGCTAGATTGTGGAGAGGACTAAGTGAATTTTAAAACGAAGGCATTCAGAACTGTGCTTGATACAGATCAGGTTTGCATCGATATAACTAACACATGAGAGTAATAGAGTCAAGTGGAGCATTTTTAGGAAAGGAAGAGTAACAAGAACATGCACTCCAGGGACCCCTTCCATCTGTTACCTACTCACAGGACCATCATCCCTCTCTCACCCCAGACAATCTTCTACTCCCAGTTGATGTCTTAGAAAGGCTTTTCTTGAGTTTTTCTTCTACATTCCTTAAAACTTGTGAAACAGTGTGTGATTTCAAATTGACGATTTATCTGGGTAACGATGGTAGCCGACAACTGACAACTGTACAACTGACACAATGAATCTGTAAGGTGTAGCCAGCGACAGGTCTCCTCTGTGGTGCATTGCCAAGTGTAAACCCTTCCTGGGTTTCATGGCTAAGTATGTTCTTAGTACCAACAGCTTTGTTGCAGGGTACATTGCTACAAGTTCACTAGGCATGAGATGTCTCTGGAACATCTGGCTATCTGGCTAATGGTACAAGGAAGAATTGCTTCCCTTGCCTAAAGAACATGAAGATTAATTCAGGGCCATGGTGTTGTGTGTAGACTTGACATACAAAAGTGCTGTGACTTTGAAGAGTCACAGCTGGTGAAGAAAGATTGGTCCATTTCTCAGCCTCAGAAGCTAATGAACAAACTTTCACTATAGACTGGTGTAAATTGCACCTTAGTATTGATAGTTGGAAGTATCAATTATCTTTTAAGAAATAGTTCTGAGCAAAGAATCAGCCCAGGGTATATTGGTTTGAATGAGAAATGCCCTCCCACCCCCCCATAAACTCAGGCATCTGAATACTTGGGTTGTGTTCAGAGAATAGAACCTTATTCCACTTCTAGTTTGTTTTTTGTGCTTCAAGTCTGTGGCTTAGGGTGTAACCTCTCAGCTTTCTTCTCTGGCCACTGTTCCTGTCTGTTGCCATGCCTTTCTACCACAATGGACTCTAACTCTAACTCTCTGGAAGTGTAAGCCAAAATAAACTCTTCTTTCTAGGCTGTTTTGGCCACAGGGTTTTATTTCAGAAACAGAAAAATAACAGACACAGGAGAGAACAATCTCACAATCTAGTCATCTTTTTAAGATCAATATCAAGCTACCAATTTCTACTATGGTATTTTCCTTTGCAGTGTCAGGCGACTATGCATTCTCAACTTTAAAGGATTCTGGACAGAAGAGTGGAAAATTATGAACTTGATACCTGATTAGAAGTCCATCATTATAAAAGCTACATTGTCTGGTGCTTACTCTGGCTACATATAATTTCCTTTGCCATCTCACCAGTAGATAATATTTACATAACACTACGTCCTTTTTATTTTGGTGAAGGTAAAAAGTGTGATGAGAAGGTGCCTCATTACACAAAGAAAAATAATTTAACTTTATAGTTCTTCCATTGACATTCAGAATCTGGTAAAAAGAAAGCACGAGTCAGCAGCTCATGAAGTTTGTCGAGTTGTCACAATCATTCACCACATATACTTTCCTCCAAAGTGTCCAGGGGTCAATACTTCCAAGTTCTTTTAAGAATATATAACTTTGGTCTCAGTATCAAGATAGTACCAAGCACCTGTCCTTGACATCCCTACATGGCCTTCCTTCTGAAGCTCTTTGCAGTCTGCCTAATTTGCCCTTATCCAACTTGTCCACTTCTTAATCACAAGACTGGTATTGCTCCTTGGGGCTCAGCCATCAGCATGGCTGGGCCCTGTTTTGATCTTTTCTTATAATTAACAGAAGCTATTTCCATGGTAAAAGGAAGATTGTGATTTTTTTCCCTATGACTTAAAATGTCATGTTTTTTAAAAGCTGCCAAGTTACTGCTCAATTTCTAATTTAAAATATTAAACAGAACTCTTATTCCCCAACCACAGCTGCGGTCAGTAGTGAATTTGCCTTCCACTTTGGGAACATAAAGCTTGATTAGAGTTTTGCCTATACACTATGGAGAAAGTATGGACACTACAGTTCTAAATCCTTAGGTGATATGCTTGGCCACTTTATGCAGGAGTAATTTTCCTAAGAAAGAATATAAGTACCATGCCACTGGAACAGTGCTTGCAACTCAGTCCCATGAGATCACTTCTGGAGAGGATACAGAGAGAACTTACCGCAAAACACTCTGACTTATGTTCTTGCTTTGCCTCTCCATTTGGCTTTTAATTTGATTTGTTTTAGAATTGGAACAGGCTCAGTGAGCCTGGGCGAAGCAATGCAGTCCTGGGGAGTAAATGAAGAATCTCACTGAGAGAAAGTACATGTTGGACTTTGTGTCTACGATTTGTCATTTGAAAAACAAGAACAAATGTTAATGATGAAAATACCTTTGTTTTCAAATAGGAAAGTATCAATATGGATGAAATTAAACTCCTAAACCCAAATGTTCTTTTATAACCTAGAACCAACAGCCAAAGGACAGCATAATCTTCAGTGAGTGAGCTGGGCCCTCTCATACAAATTGCTAATTAAGAAAATTTCTAACAGACTTGCTGTGGGCTAATCTTAAGGCCACATTAATTTTTTAAATTAGCATTCTCTCTTCCCAATATGTGTAGGTTTGTGTCAAGTAGTTCACAAGACTCAGCCAGGACAGAAATAGATATAAACTATAACTCAAATTATAATAATTATTTTATTAATCCTATATTTTTCTTGATTGACAGTGACACAGAGGTGTTGAGAAGGTTATGGAGAATATGGCCTATTAAGGAGACCTGATCTTTGGAAGAGAAGACAAATGAAACATGAAAGAGAAATCCAATAGACAGATGTATTCAGAGCAAGGGTGTAGCTAGGATGAGAATTCTCCCTTAGATAAGAATCTACTCCTACAACCTTTGTGCCTTCTCACTGTTCAGTTATCCTCACTACAAACTTGATAGTTTATGCCATAAGGTTGTGACAAGAATTAAATGAACCCATTTTAGTCTTTGGAAAAAAACCTGAAACACAGTAATGCGCAATCAAATGATCAGTTATTACAGAAATAACTAGAACCCCGTAACTGCACTTTTGTCACTATGGTAACTGGTTAATGGTTATGGTTAATGGTGACAGTACCACTGCAATTGGGAAACATTCACGGAGGATTTAGAAAGCATCATGATTGTATGATAGAAGAGAGAATTTTGTAGGTTGAACATGTCATAAAATGTCAAGGTAGGGATGAAGTGTTCACTAAAGAAACATTGGAGTTATAAAAATTCAGTTAGATCTTAAATTATAAGCATTATATGTCCCCATCCCTAACCCTGAAGCTATCTGTTTTCAATCGATAATTACCTGCCAATGAAAATGTAGGTTTTTCTCAGGGAGTCTCACTGGGGGAATAGAATACTTTTTAGGGCAGACAGAATGCCCAACAGCAGATGGGCAACAGAAAATGAACTTGATGGCATCTTTAGAGGTTCCTTGTCTCACAATGTTGTATCAGGGCTTAATTTTTTTATTTTTAATTTTTAATATGTATTAAAATCTCTATAAAATTTGTGCATATATTAAGATTTCCAGTTTTGTGTTTTTGTGAGATTCCTGAGTGTGCAAGTGAGTGAGTTTCTGCATCTATATCCATTTCTTGTGACTTTTCTTGGGCTCTTTTCCTTATCCTAGTGTCTGATGTGACAGTCTTTTCTTTTCTTTTCTTTTCTTTTCTTTTCTTTTCTTTTCTTTTCTTTCCTTTTCTTTTCTTTTCTTTTCTTCTCATAGTATTCCTTAGAAACTGTTTTGTTTTCTAATGGGAGACAGACAGGGGGAATATCTGGATGGGAGGTAAAGATGAGAGGAACTGGGAAAAATAGAGGAGAAACTATAATCAGGATATATTATATGAGAAAATCTATTTTCAATAAAATGAAAAAATGTAGATGCCCATGTATTTTTGTTCATACACAAATTGCAAACCTTTAATAACTGTTTTAAGGTCACCTGTATAGTGGGTCCCTATTTTGTGATACAATAGGACTTCTGAGGCATTACAGCGTGATAGCCTGTATATCCAACATTTCTTCTTCTATTCATAGTGTCAGAGGCTATTGCACCTTTGCCACCCATTACAAAAGTCTCAGATTTGGTTCACGATGAATTAGGAATCCATCGTGGAACTCTACTGAGAGACCTTGAAAGAAAGGCAAATAATCCAACACCTGCCATGGAGACCTCTCTTGGGAGCCTATTAAATCTGAAAGCTAGTCAAGATTTTCCTTGATATTTCATGATTGGTATTCTATGTCTCCATTATACAATGCAAAGCCCAGGGGTGACACTGTCTTCATGGGAAAGGCATTGTAGTGAATGGGTTATGCTACTTACAAAGGAAGTGATTTTGCACAGACATCTATTCTTTGTAAGTCTCAGTTTATTTATCTTTAGCTCAGGGATGAGTAGGCTGTGTTAAGGGTCAATTGAAAGAGAATGCACCAAGTTCTCAATGTGGCCACTAGAGTGAAAAATTTTCCTGGAAAGGTTACCTTCCCCAACTTCCTTCTTTTCTAGCTCTCCTCAGTGGAAACAAAAGCAAAGGCAGCCAGCACTGGAGAATCACTGGAACTCAGAGTTCCATATACTCTGTTATTCTCAATGACACTGTGAAGTTGGGAACTCTTTTTTACATGTAGGAACTATATTTCCTGGTTATTCTTTAGTCTCTTGTCATTTATATCATATCAGTCTTCAAACAGGAAACACAAGGAATCAAGGTATGAACTTTCAGGGAAGAGCTTCAAGCAGGAGTCCATACATGATCTTCCCACTATTACAGTCATGCAGCCCATAAGACAAGAATAGACTGGGTTCTGTTTCGTAGAACTCAGTGGCCTTAGTATATCTTGTCTATGAAAATAAGAATATTATGTTGGATGTGTGAGTCTTACTTGTTTCTTCTGAGAAAGAAAAAAAGCCACACTGATGGTGACAGAGACACTAGATTACAGAAAGTTGATTTTCCTAGAAGTTTCCAAGAGGCCACTTACCCAGCTATGCAATCCTAACCCTTTGGGTGTCACATGGTTTAAATATGTATCATTCAAGACTGTCATGAGGAGAAGAGTAAAGATGCTGTCTGTGATTTCAGGCTCACAGTGGGTGTGCAATATATTTGTAGTATTCTTTTCTTATGCCCAGGACAGAAGTTCCTATTCACTCTTCTAGAAAGTTGTAGAGCTGAGAATGCGGCTGCTCCTCTTGTTCAGAAGAGACTGGTAGCTCCCCCTGCTTGCATGCTGTTGTCAGCGGATGAGGAGTTAAAGAAATCTTAGCCAGTCCTATGATGTAGAGTATCTATATATCTATAGTGGAGTTGGGTGTGTCGATTTTGAGAGCTAGGGGAATGCTGTGTGGTCCATGTCAGCTGCCTTCCCTCATCATCGTTAGATTTTGTGTGTCTGTACATGTGTCTGTATATGTGTGCATGTTTGGGTAGTCAAAGGTAATTTGGTAGAATTCTCTTTAAAACTTTTTTTTTTAATGAAAAGGCAAAAATGAGTAAAGCACCCGTTAATGTCAAAATCTCCTTCCTTAAAATTATGAGGTTTAGAAAGAAAACACAGGGGAAGACGAGAGCCTGAGACTTTCTTGGTTATTCAAGTTTGCCTCTGCTGCAAGTGTAGCCTATGCTGCTTCTCTTTATCTCTGAGACAATAATAATGACCAAAACAGTAGCATGACTCTGAATTGTAGCTGCGCTCCCCACAGGCATTAATTCTGTGTGTCTTGATGAATGTAGAGCTGTGTAGTAGTTCTTTTTTTTAAATGACAGTTTATAATGCCACAGGATGTCACAAGGCAAATTTCTAGAAGGCAGTGTTTATAGAGTTTCCATGTCCTTGAGCAAGTCAGACTTTAAAAAATGAGATATAAGGACACTCAACATCAACTGCCACACTCTGCTACAGCACTCACCTCTGTCTGCTTTATCTTCAGATGGCTTATTTGTCTTTTAAAAATGCTTCTCTTGGCATCTTGTACTGTGCTCGAGACATAATATTTCTTCTTGTGAATTTGCTTAGACCCCTTCAAGGCCTGGAATGGACTCTACTACATTTCTGTCCATTGGAGTTGCTAACAGCAGATGAAAAACCTTCTACAGAGTATTATCTGAAGCCTTGAGCTCTGCAGGATGTTGTTACAATACTCTATAACATAGTTGTATTGCTTATAATAGACAGTCTCTGATTTGTTTTTGTAGATCTGCCTTGTGAATTATACTAGACTGTCAGATGTTTTAGGACAAACACTCCCTCCTGAATTATTTGTTTTGTGTTTCTGAGTAGCCAATGTTTATCATGGGCTTGTATAATAGTTCTATACCCACGGTCATTTGGAATGTTTATTTAATTGAGGGGAGTATCAAAATATGTTCATGAGAATTAAATGTCATCCCTAGAATGCACACTTCAGTCATAAAGTCTTGTTTCACTGAATAAGACATATCTGGTTACCCATTATGCATCATACATTTTGGTAGCTTCTGGGGATAAAATGACAGGTCGAGCTTAGCTTAAATTTTAAAGTTGTGCACAGCTTCCTAAAGGAGTGCATATGTAAACAAACAAATGCAATGCTGCATGACCCTTGCTCAAAATCACACAGCCTGTGGGTGATGGATCTGTGACTAAAACTCAAGTCTATTCAGCTCCAAAGCCACCAAGCACACTCCCTCAACAGAAAACATAGCAGGGTGGATTCTGCTCAGAACCCGTAGTGAAAGATGGTAGTCTACACCGAAAAAGCACTTGGTCCTGCTCCATAATCACTATTAAACCAAAGCATTTTGTTTCATTCACAAATTAGGTCCTCCAGAAGCTGGGGAAGGCTGATGAAACAAAAGACGAACAGTTTGAAGAATATGTCCAGAACTTCAAAAGGCAAGAGGTGAGTCCAGTTCTTAAGTTTCTGCAGTAAGAAGAACTGTTTGTGTTTTTATATATGGTGTGGTTTGGATGAGTCCCACAGCTCTGGTATTGGAAGTTAATCCCTACTGTGAAGTCTTAAGGAGGTCCCTATTTAATCCACTACTACAGTATTTAGAGGCACGGCCTTTCAGAAGTGGTTAGGATTATAAAAAGCCATTTGGGTGGCTTTAGAAGAGGGATAGAAACCAGAGAGATACACACTTTTTGACTCTTGACAACTCTTTCTTTCTGACTCTGAGCTGCCTCAGATCTCTACAAGTAAGCCTGTTATTACCAGATATACCCAAGAACTACGGGCTAAAATAAATCTCAAGTCTTTATACTCTACTTAACTTGTGATCCTGTCTCTGGCAATACAAAGTGGACTAACCCAACGTGAAGATACTTGCTATTTCTGTATTCTGCAGAAGACAAGAAGACAGGCAGGGGTTGCAGATGGTGAGTTTGGAGCACAGTTTCAGGATATCATGCACTGCCACCCTGGACCTTTGCAATGCAAATGACTAAGCTGAAGGAAAGGTGGCAGTCTTGGAACTGCATGTCTTACAGAATCCTAGAGAGGCATTAAACATGTCTACCAAATGATCTCAGTTAATAATGCTTCAAGACCATGCACTCTTGGGTTGGGGAGATGGATCAATCAGTAAAGTGCTTAACTCAGAAGCAAGTAGATATGAGTCTGATTCTTATCACACATATCAAAATGCAGGACATGATGGTACACATGTGTACTCCCAGGGCTAGGGAGACAGTCATGAGAATCCCTGGGGTTGGTTGTCTAACCGGTTCACCCTAACTGGTGAGCTCCAGGCCAAAGAGAGACATGTCTCAGAGGACATGTGCGGAATTTCTGAGGATGATCAACCTTAGGTTGTCCCTCTGTCTCCACACACACACATATGTACACAACACCCCTTCACAGGTGTCCATAACTCTTTTTCACACACATAAAGAAAAGATTATGCACTTTTGACAGAAATTGCATCGTTCCAAGACATTAAAACTTATTTCCAGTGGGTAAAATAGAACTAAAATCTTGATGCCTAAAGCACAAATAAACATGCATTACAGTCATAAATACATGACATAGCCATGCTACTGAAATTTTACAAGAGTGTATAATTAGAGAAATGATGTGCACTAAGACTCTTCTTCATAGGAGATGATAGTAAAAAGTAAGGTTGAGAAGTGATATTTGTTACTTTTATAGACACTTGTTTAACAGACACATGAATAAAGTGCTTTTTAAAAATGGCCTATTCTAATTAATAAGACTTGGATATTTGATATTTGACTTAAATATCACTCTCATAGTAGGAAGGAGGCAGGAAGAAAATAGGGCCAGAAGACTGGAAATGGGCCTGCACATGGGACCAATGTTAAGATGAATGCTGCTGCTGGTGCTATCTGGGTCCAAGGCAATCTTGACCCAGGGAATGACACTTGACAATGGAAGATCATTGCAGTTATTTGGTCAGCTTTGCCCTATGTAAAGACCTCTGCCCTGGAAGTTCTTTACTTCCTGTTGCACCAGGCTTCTATTGTTTCTCTTAATGGGAGACACAACATTTTTTTCTTGCCAAACTGGGTTATAAAACTCAGAAGGTATAGAGCCATGTAGACTAGTATCTATTAAAATATATTTCCGAATATTGCTAATTATATTCTAAGACTAAAGATTTGTGTGTGTGGATAGGGCTTGCTATAATCCATGAGAATATTGTTCTATTTAAAAAGTAAGAAAGGGGAAGGAATTGGACAATGAGTTAGTAAGGATTCGCTAAAGAATTAGGACTGATAGAACCTGGGATATTTCAGAATGGCTCCCAGGATGCTGTCTGGATATTCTAACAATGCCATCTCACCCTGGAGAGTCTGAGTATTCAGCGATTGTACAGTCTTGTAGGATGGTTGTTTCTTCAGTCTCAATCTGGCACTGAAGGCCTGGAATGTTCCTTGAGAGCTAATGGTCTTAAGTTTACTTGGGAATTGTCACAGCATAGAGACAGTGAGTGAAGACAAGCAGGCAGAAAACAAAGCTTCCTTCTTCCATATCCTTCTATCTGGGTGGCCAACAGAAGGTGTTGCCCAGACATAGGGTGTGTCTTTCTGCTTCAAATAATTTGATCAAGAAAATATTTCAGAGATATACCCAGTAGCTTGTGTTTCCATTGGTGCCAGTTGCAGTCAAGTTGACAACCAAGATAAGTCATCATAGAGAACAAGGGAGTAGTAGTGGAAAAAAGCATGCAGTGAACTTGGAATGATAAGAATGGAAAAAAGAATCTAACAGATATGTTGGATATGGGTCTATTGAGTAAATTGTGCTGAGTGTCTCCCAGGACAGCAGGTTTTATGTGTCAACATCTGTTTTTCTTTGTACCGTTCTCCCTCATCTCCTGAACTTGGATGGCACTTCACAAGAAAACGATCATCAATCAAGGAAAGCATCATCAAGGAAAGCAGATGATCATCAATGTCTGCTTTCAAATAGTAGATTTATATTGAAGAAATGACTCAACCCTAGAGCGTTCCTTTCTTGAGGACTTTTGATCTACATTTCAAAACTCAATCTTGTCTTGGGAATCCCTATGGAGCCAATTAGCCTTTGACGTTGGATTTTCTGTTTACACTTTTCTGGCCTTTTAAATTTGCCCAGAATCCTAGCTGGGAAAGAGTCCTGCTCTGTAATGTTTCCATGTGTAGGTGGCACTCTGTGTTTTTCAACTATAATTAAAATTGACCTCTCTCTTTTTTTAAAAAAACTGACCCAGCTTAGACTTTTTTTTGTCTAAATATTAGAGAAACTCATAGTTTGCTGTATTATTAATTACGTCAGGTAAATTGTCTGTGCCTCTTGGAGAAAAGTCTAGGGTGGCTTTACCTTGCTTGTCCACCTCTGTTCTTGTCACTGCATACACCTGTCAAATGTGATGGGACAACTCACTGACAATCATCCTAGAAGGCCTGTACATTGGCTAACTCAAAAAGCTGGGAAAATAAAAGCCCAATTATACTTTATAACGATAAAGCATATAGATTGTACGGGGACATAGAGGTTCTCAAGGAGTCTTTGAGAGTCCTATTGGCTTCATTTTGAAAATATTTTATCAAAATACAATCCATTTTTGCATATTTTCTTAGTGTTACTTATTGGATTCAAAAAGAGTTCTTTGCAGTCCTTATCACAGAGTGGAGAGAGGGTGCCTTATTCTTCTCTGTGTATTAGAGGCAGAGAAAGAAGGAAAGGGGGGATATAAGGGAGGTAAAGAGAGCGATTCATTAATTTTTCATGAAAAAAATTTAGTTCTCGACACCGAGAACTAAATTTGGGGACTGAAAATGTTTTGATTTACAGAGAGTAAGTTCTCTTTTACCTTTAAAATTTATTGGTTATTAAAATGGTTAATCTTAACTGTCAACTTGATTTGATTGCTAAGCCCCTAGATTAGTAGAGCAAACCTCTGTTTTTGGTCTATTTCCTAAGAGATTAAGCAGGAAGGAAGCTTCATGGATGTGAGTGAAACAAGCAAATTGACAGGGGCCTTAGAGGGAACAAAGGAAGATAGAAAGAAGCCTTTATCTAGGGTTCAGGCATTCTTCTGTGTTTTCTGGTCTCCATGAGGTGAGAGATTTAGTTTCTCCACCTGCTTCTACTCTGATATTCTGCTTTAACACAGGCTAGAAACACTAAAGTCAGTTAGCCATGAATTAAACCATTGAAACAGTGAGCCCAAAGAAATCCTTACTTAAAAACTTTTTCCTTCTCAAGTATTTATTTGGTCACAATGGTTAAAAGTAATCTGACTAACAGAGTGACCAATTCACATATTTTGCATATGCTGGAAAAGGTGTGATGTTTATGTGCAAATACTAACTTAGAAAGAATGACCTACCAAAACAACAGTCACTTCTACAGAGTTTAGTATTACTAATGTTGTATCATGGTGTATCATTGCCTGAATCCGAATCTCAAAGGCACTATCTAGCCTAGACAACCTAGAGTTCATGTTTTCCCAACAAATATGGTTTTCAATCTCCAATGATGTGACTGATAATATACCATGTATCAAATTTTTATTTGTATACTATAGTCACATGTCACTCAAAATTTTAGATGTTTTAAAATACTACCTTTGTAAAATAGGCATTCTTTCTGGTAATTTCCTTACTAGTCTATGTTGGAGTAAAAGTGGCATGAGGTCTATCCTTGAACTCTGATTTGGAGCTTAGATTTAATTTATTCCAACCCCACTCTTTTTTTTTTTTTTTTTTTTTTTTTTTTTTTTTTTTTTTTTTTTTTATCTCAAGTCTTTTTTCCTAAAAAAAAATGGTTTGTGTGAGACAGATTGTAAGTGAAGGATTTGTTTGCATGGCCTTATTAGTCTGTTGGATTTCCAACTGTAGTTTTTGTGACCCAGATTTCAACTTGATTAATTAGGATGAAGACGGAAGGAGAAATGAGGATAGAACAGCAAATAGCATCAGTGATGTATTCTATGAAGAATTCAGAATTTTCCATGATGAGAGCTAATCCAGCAGGAAGCAACAAAATCTGATGCTAATTCTTCTTCCCCAGAAGTCCCTTCTGACCTTTACTGTTTTTTCTCTTTTATTAGAGCTTCTCATAAGTAGTAGAAATGATTGGTCTGGGCACCAATTATTTTCAGTTCACCTGGCTTCCTGCTGACAGATCCCTTAATAAGTGGAGAAATGCTTCTGGAAGGAGGGAGCTTGACCTTTCTTTTCCCTGACTAACAAACTCACCCTTCCTGCTAAGAAGCTCACCTTTGGCAAGTTGGCTAACTATAATGAAAGGGCTGGTGGGTTGACTGGATCCAGAACTGCAACTATCCTGGTGGTAAAGATGTGAGCGCATTCATCCAGGCCAGATCCAACAGCAGGACTGGAAGAAAGATCTGGGATTCATGTGTATCCGTCTCCTCTTTGAAGGGCCATGACAGGGTCCTTCCTGCTCCCTGAGAAGGCACTTTTCGGAGTGCCAATTTTGGTGAAATGCTTAGAATCAGATGTGTTTCAGATCTTCAAGACCTTTAAATTGGGGAATATTTGTATAGATTTTACTTGTTGAACATCATTTATCTAAAAATTCAAAATCTGAATTACTTCTGAACTCAAAACTTTACAAAAGTTTCCATCTCAGAGTCTTTCAGACTTTAGATGTTCTGATCAGAGATGCTCTCAACCTGTGGACACCAAGAAGAAAAGAAATCCTGGGACCTCTGCATTCTTTTCTGCTGAGGCTGCAGACCCAGAGCCTCCCTGGCAGCTCCTAGCTTTCCTGAGCCACAGATCCTGCTTTACCACTTTTCTCTAAGGGACCTGAAGTCTTGCTCTGAAGTTGAATGCATGCTCTCTGATACTTGACTGCTTGAGACATTCCTAGAGGAGTTCTGAGATGAAAGTGATGTTTGTTATGTATATCAATGAAGACTCTTTTACAACATATTCAAATAACTTGGGAGATCTATATCAATGATTCTAAAGAAAAAATTAAAACGTACATTTTGAAAGGTACATGAGTAAAAAGTACATTGCCCTACACACTGACACAGGGATTGAAACTTACTGTTTTATTATGGTAAGGTGCACTTCTGTTCTGAAAGGATGGCAGTTAGGCTGAGGAGCTAGGCCTATTACATACCTTTGGAACATTATCCCAACAAAACCCAGCCATACTGTGAATATGTTAGTTCATTCACCTTTTCTTAAATATGAGCCATGACCTTTACTTTCTGAGCTAGCCACTACTTTGAGTAAATGTGAGTAAATTATGCTCTGCATAATGACCGAGTTCTCAATCTCAGCCTAGTCAGTCCCAGTCAGACAGGTCATGAGCCCTTCTGGATTGGGAGTAAGAACCTCATTTGTTGAGTTGTATGCTTACCAGAGCAGTGACAGTCAGAATTTAGCTTCTTCAGAACCATCCAGAAGGCCTTAGCACAATATAGATCCCCGGACTAAATCCTAGGGGCCAGCCTTAAGAGTCTGCATTTCTGATATACTTCAAAGTACTATCAGTGACATTCATCCAGGGACAGTACATGGAGGGCCTGTACATTGACACAACTGATATATTATTCATGCAGCGTTTTCTGCTGCCTTCTCTGGTCAGTCCTTTAACCTTCTAACATTATGGGAAGTGGCTAGTTTTAGCATCTTGACATATGGGAAAGGTCTGTTGGTCACACATTGTGTTATCTTCCCAGAATCAAACAGTGGAAAGGACTTGTCTGTAATTCACATGCTGCCAAGTTCAGAGATAGAGCTCCCAAGGCTACAGTTGTCATGCCAACAGAAGCTGGACATCTTGCCAAAGTACAGATTCACTAGTGCTTGCATTTTAGTGACAATTTACTAAGGGGTTTTCTAGGTCCTATAGTTTAGAAAAGGAAATTTTAGTTAGCACTAGCATTCTAGATTTAGACTATTAGAGTAAAATAAAGAGTATTTTTTTGGGGGGGAGTCAGATACGTTATTAAACCTTAAAGATGGTAAGAAACATTTTCTCTGCAAGCAATTGGAGCCTCCCTAGAAGGGAAACTTACAAGATTGAATGCTTACACTAGAACCAAGAAATGATCACAAATTGCTAATCTAGTTCTTACCTCAAGAAATTAGAAGTGCCAAATAAACCTGAAGCAAGGAAGACTAAGAACATAAAAAGGGTAAGAAGAGAAATCGATAATCCTGAGAGTCAGAAAGCAGTGAGATGGTATGTGAAACAAAACACTGGGTCTCAGGAACATGAATCAATAGAATTGATGAATCTTTCAGCAAGAGTAACAACAAATAGACACAAATCAACAGTCTGAGAAGTGAAAGATTCTCATTTTAGACCAAGTAGCCAGTTAAAATGTAGTAAGAGAATACTGCCTCCAACTCTGTATTTACACATGTAACAACCACAGTGGACCGATTTCCTTACAGCCATGAACTACTAAGATGGGATTGGCAACACAAATGTAAACACTAGAGAAAGTGAATTTGTGATTTAATGTTTGATAAAGAAGCATCTAACCCCATGTTGTTCTGCTGGAGAGCGAAGCCATTTAGAGGAGCATTAACATCAATTTTACAAACTTTTGTAGAAAACAAAAGGCAATGCTTCCGTACCTCCTCTGAGAGTTGTTACCCAGTGTTCTCGATGTCAATATTTTTTTGTACAACTTTATTTTTGTAACAGTTCCTCTGACAGTAGTATATAGTAATACCTCATGTGCTAGGTATTGTGGGATGTTCACACAGTGTGTCTTTTTCTTCTTTCTACTCTCTAGGACTGCTGGCCAGGAACCCTAGCTACTCAGCTGACCAGCCAAGGGTCCCCCTTGTCTGGGGCAGTGTCTTCATTAACTTCTTCTAATGTTTAATTTTGGGTCCCTGATCCCATCTTAGTTCTCTTCACTCCTGCTAATGCTGCCTTTGCAACAGGGAAATATCTTGGTTATTAACTCTTAACTAATTCAGTTTTATAATGAAGATTATAAAAATTTCCTGTGGTACAAAGTTCACCCATGGCTACATTATATTGAATTTAAAAGCTTTATCATATACCCAGTTATACTGAATTGTAATTATTATTATTATTAATGTCTTTAAAAGTTATTAGTTAACATGTTAACAGCTTTCATGCTCAGCTCTTACCATAGTCACTTCTTCACACACTTGTGGATACTATTAGGTGAACATTATGACTTTGGAGACAGGGCCTTTAAATATGTTAACCACTGTGATTGAGGCAGTTGGCTTTTGAACTTTGAGAGTTAGATGAATTAGTTAAAATGCTGAGGAGCAGTGGTTCTCAACCTTCCTGATGCTATGACCCTTTAACACAGTCCCTCTTGTTGTGGTGACCCCCAACCATGCCATTATTTTTGTTGCTACTTCAGTAACTTTGCTGCTATTATGAATCATAATGGAAATATTTTTGGAGATAGATGTTTGCCGAAATGGACAAAACCCACAGGTTGAAAACTGCTGCCTTACACTTTGAAATATTATTCTTGGTTTTAAGGACTGAGATTCCTGATTGAGATGTCTACAATACAGTGACCCTAAAGATCTCAGAAAGCTCATTTATAACTAGTTACACCTTTTTTTTTTTAAAGGAAATTTTTCAGAGAAGTGAAGCAGCAAATTCTACATCATACTGGAGTTGACTGTAATTACCCTGTTCCATCATGACCAGTAAGAGAAATCAGAGTAGCAACTCCAGTCTTGGGATGAGGGCTCACTCAAGCAAGTCGAGCTCTTGTACAAATTACAGGTTTGTTATTTATAGAACACGCTTTGTTCTGTTCTCTACTTGGAGTACATTATTGCAGTTATTCCAGGTCATGTTGAGAAAAAGAACTAACTTGCTTACAGCCATGGATGTAGAAAATAAAATATCTTAGTTATGTAAATACTGCATACCAGGGCTCTGTCAAATTACAGCTGTCAACACATGTGAAACAGCTTGCCACCAAATCTGTGATGTTTACTTAGCAGAATGCCACAAGGATGTAACAAAGTGGCTGATATTCAGGTTTCACCTTGTTGCTTGACAGCCTCCAGCAACTCCCAGGTTTTTACCTGGAGCTATCTCTGTGCCCATGATGCAATGGGGAAGACTGTTCACTGTTTCTAACAGTACTACTGACTTCTGGTGACATTTCAGCAAAGAATGCACAAGACAAGTTTCTTCAGAAAGTTGTGCCCAAAGGACATCTCCTGCACAAAACAAGCAGTCAGTGGTTGGGGGAAGCAGTAAGAAACTGTGGGGTGATGGCTTTTCATCTAAGGAAGGCTTGTAAAGGAAGACATGAGGAGGAATGCGTTCTATTTACTTTGCACTTTTCCAGAATCCTCTCTATTAGAAATTTCTCTGTGTTTCAAAATATGTCACTACTTGCATATATTTTAAAACAGAAAATATATAACCTCTCTTCTTATGTTGGTCCCTTGACTTCCTCCTAAATGTGTATCTATGTGACTTGAACAACTTGTTTGGTCTTGTCTTCATTTGAACTCCTGCTCTGTTGGACACAAATTACTTGTCATTGGAATTAGTTTGGGCTTCCTTTTACATTCAGAACATGCAAACTTTCTTTGGCCAAACCCAGAGATTAAATCACAATTACCCTTCTAGTATTTGGCAGAACTCAGCAGACACCAGCAAGCAAACTCCTTTTCTCTTTAGGGATCATGATAGGGAGACATTTGACTCCAGACACTATGCTGTCTTCAAGTGAGGAAAGGACACTGGGGCAGTGAACAGGTTGTGGTCAGTATGTCTTTAGGGTCCCCTGGGGAATAAACCACTTGTCTCAGTTCTTTCTACATCCTCCAGTGCACCTGACCCCTTGTAACTGCCTACTCTCCTCCAGTTCGCCGTATCCACATGGAAGTCCCACTTTTAAAAAGATCTGTTCCTAAGCTACCATTGACCTGATGTTTCCCAGGCCTTCCAGAGTGTTCCTCTGTTCACTTCACTAATGTATTCTTTTTTCTACCCTTTTACATGACAGCTATTTATCTGTGTATTAATGTCTGTTAGACTGTCATACTTCTAAAAACAGATTTCTGGTCTCAGTCACTTATAGAAACACTCTGTGGCTGCCATCACATGCCACATCCCAGCTCCGACTTGCCTCCTTGGAGCATGTGTTTCTTGTTTTCCACATTATGTGCCTCCTCTCTCATTCATCATCACTTCCTCTCTTTGTGGTCACTGTTTTCTTCCTTCATCCTAATTTTTGTGAGCAAAACACCCACAGGAGGATGTCTACATGGTTTGGGCTCAGCTGACACAAAGCTACCTTACAACTATGGGTCCCAAAAAGATCTACTGGCACATATTGTATTCCCTGTTCAAAGAGCCATGCATGTCATTATATATTTAATTAAGTCATTTATCTATGCAGCAACATGTTTCTCTTGTCACTGACTTCTAGTTCTGTTCTTTACTTTCTAGCATTTAAAAAATGCATTGGGTAAGCAGTAGTCAATGTGGAGATACATAACTCTTTCAAATGATGAGAATAAAAGACTGAATGTGCATCCCTAAATCAGCTATCTCTATTAATCACCCCCAACACCACCACGCAGGGGACATGTGGAAGAGGAGATGGGAGGTAAGAGCTGACGGATGGGGGTGTTGTGTGTAATTTTATAAACACTACCTCCTTGCCCTGTGCCTCGGCCCACACTCTGACCTCTCCTGGTTCCCCTTGCTCCAACTTGATTGCAACTATCCCCTAACCCAGGATAATCTGGGAGCTGCTGTCTGCACTCCACTGGCCCCTCTCGGCTTTGCCAAACTAGTAGCTATCGCCCCAGCTGTGCTCTTTCTCTGCCCACCGTGCTCTGCAGATGGAAAAGACTACACAGTTTTATTTTAAAACTAGCCAGATAGCATAATTGCTGGGCACTGAATCTCCTGGTTCAATCTCATTAGCTATCAGCTAGTTCCCACCAACCTCCTCGGCCCCTGCCCATGGCAGAGGCTTCAGGCTCTAGGAGCCTCAAGGCCTTACATGACTGTGCATCATTCTCTGTCCAAAGCCTGTCCTCAAGACTTCTTTCCCTGCGTCTGTTCTCTCCCTCTTGAAACCAGGAAATCCTACCCTTTTCCTTTCACCCAGCAATTGGCTTCCGCCTTCTTTATTGACACAATCAAGAACCAATTAGGGAACAAGATTTTAGTATCAGCTCCTCCCCCTAGATGGGGGTTGCTGTGAGATATTTTTGGGCCATGGCATGCATGGCATGGCTATTGCATTCATGAGCTCATACAAGCTGTGGTGGTCTGCACATGATAAAGCCAGCCCAAATTCTGGCATACATGGAAGAAGTGTTCTCCAGCCCTATTCCTTACAGAGAAGCTATTGGCAGTTGTTAATTGACTGGGCAATTAAAAATTCTTCTTATTCTTTTTGTTGTTGTTGTTGTGGGGTTTTGTTCTTTTTTTTTTTTTTTTTTTTTTTTTTTTTTTTTTTTTTTTATGTTGTAACTACTAGATTTCCTGGACTATGGTTGATATTCTCCCCCCAACATGTACCAATGCCATGTGAACGTATTGGCAGCATTTTTTTCTTGGACTTAGTAGATTATAAAAAAAAATTAAGTAAAAGGAAGATATGAAGTTCTGAGGGAAAAGTATTAGAGGTCATGGGGCAAGTTAGAAAGAGGAAATAAATGCCAGGTAGATCTGATCGCATATATATATATATATATATATATATATATATATATATATTTCTCAAGGCCAATAACATTATTAATAAAAATATGCTTTGTGTTTCTGTGGAAGCTCATTAATTTCTCAAAGAATACTTTATTACAAAGCATCTGTTTGCTAAATTGATATTTCTGAGAGAATGGTGAGTCTTTTTGCATGAATTTATACTAGATGTCTATTAAGTTGAAGACTCAGTTGCCATATGTTATCCTGTAAGGGGATAAGCTTCTGTCTGCATCTCTGGAAGGTTCCTGTAGAATCCCTCACTTTAGTTTCAGCAGGGGCTCTATTGTACTGAGTATCAACTTAGTTCACAAAAGGTTACAACATTTAGGTCAATCTACTCTCATATCAGCTTCCAGGGTTTTTGTAGGTCATTCGCTAGGTGACATCATGTGGAGGCATAATTAGAACAGTATTGGGCACATGTTTAAGTGTCCATTTGGTATTCCTTGACTATCTTTTATGCCAAGAGCTAAACTAGGACATTAGAAAACTTTAAGTTTCAAACAGGTGAAATCAATGCTATTAAAGATTTTACATCTCACTACAAATCAAAAATGTAATAAATAGGTAGAATGTATTGCCTTCTCAAAAAAGTCAACAATATGGAAACACTGATAAGTGAGGGACAAATTGAGTAGTGTGTATGATGGTGGGAGCCTTAAGGAGATCAGTTCTCATGCTCTGCTTCTTAGCAAAGCTAGTCTGCAAGATAAGACTACAACTGAGAAAGAAAAAAAAAATGTTGTTTGAGATGATGAATATAATTGATAATGAAATCTTCTCAGAGGATAAGTGTGTTGATCCATCATAAGGATGATCAGTAGATTAGCACCCAAGTGGAAAGAGAAGGTTGGATGGCATATACAGTGTGGTAGTAGTTGGCTTGAGGAAGAGTTGGACAGTTCTCAGGTGTTAGGTGGAGAATAACTTCCCTGTAGTTAACCACCTAACAAAGGCGTTCATACCTAAGGAGATATAAGCAATGAGCCTTCAGAACACAGGGCATTGGCACTGAAGAAAAACTGATACACCATTCTGACGTCACTCTTGGTTTGGCTAACTGATACACCATTCTGACGTCACTCTTGGTTTGGCTAAGCTTTGCTTTAGTTAACAAAAATCTTTCTTTTGACATATTTAAATAAAAAAAATCAGATTTTTTTAGACAGTGTTATTTATTTCTGTCATCATGAGACAATTTTCTAGCATTGTTTCTTCTTCAGTTTAGTGTAGGAATATACTCTCATCACAATTATTCTTAGAAAAATGAATCACTTCTGTGCCTTCTCATGATACCTTTCCAACTGAACTCTCCAAGCTCAGTGAGAATATAAGAGATATTACTGAAAAGAACAAATAATATACTAAGTGTTATGAAACTCCCTGTAACTTGCTGTGACAGTCTTTGTTGATTTGCGGTATATTCATTATACAATAGTCACAGCAAAGAAAGTTGCTTGTTCTGAGCAAAGATTTTCTCTGCAGGGGTGGATGGGATTACCAGCTTGAGTTGGACCCCTGGTCTGGAGGAGATAAAAAATATGTGCTGGTAAGGGCCTGGAAAGGCGAGAGGTACATGAGTTCTCTAGGTAGACCACAGCAGTTTATTTTGTAATCTAGTATGTGTCTGTGCATATACATGTGCATGCATACGTGTGTGTGTGTGTGTGTGTGTGTGTGTGTGTGTGTGTGTGTGAGAGAGAGAGAGAGAGAGAGAGAGAGAGAGAGTTTTGTTTACATAATCTGGGTTTACAGTCCTTGAAAAATGTAACTCATCAAGGTTGTCAGTCACTTTGGTTCCTATGAGAGGGAACAGAGAGTGGATACATGGGATATGGATGATTGGCCTACATTCCACAGTTGCTATCTATGGTGCCAGATTACAAAGAAGCTGGTCATATTTGTTAAGTAACCTGAAGATCTCGAATTTCCTTACTTATATGTATCTACCTTATTATCAATGGACTACTCCCAGCCACCTCTTATTTTACATAAATCAAATGCTTTAAAATGAACTGAAATTTCTGTCAGTGGGACTAAAGACATTTCTAACATTAATGCTATTGTTTCCTGTGGTGCCTGTTCCCAGTTGAAGAGATGGTTCCTGGAAGAGGCTCTTCATGTTATTCTCTAAAGACTTCCTTTGATATATCCTATTCTGTTACTTCCCTTTCATTATTTTTTACCTACCTGTATCAGCCAAGATATTGGAAAAGGGTTTGTTTCTCATTCTTCAGTATCTAATAAAAGACTCATTACATATATCTTTTCTTCTACCTGTGAGAAAAGTTCATTACCTATTTGACAAACTTCTCTTTAAATGACTCCCATCCTGACTCCGTCATGCTGGAATGGCATGCAGAGAAATAGGCATCTTTTTCATGGATACCTAGGGAGTGACCATCTGAGATGGTTGTAAATCTCCATAAAGAAGCAGTAGTCTATTTCAGATTACAGCCATTTGGTTTTTCCTTTGGACTGTGTCTTTTATAAGTCACTCCATAATCCCATTCTAGGTCCTGCCATTAGAGTAACATTCTAAATGAAAGATGTATTTCCAGGAATCTCCTATGGCAATTGCCTGAAATATAGAGCCAAGCAAGTGTTTAAGTCTAGGGCTGTGCACTAGATGCAGTCAACAGACCAAGCTCCCATACAATGATAGATGTAATGAAGAACTAAAGAAGTGTCCAGCAATCATCAGCTGGGGTCCTTTAAAATGTTGATTCCTGCATTCTCCTCTGGCCTTTCAACTGAGTCATAAGTTTGAAATGTTGCTCTAGACTCATCCTGTAGTGGACTCATAGTCTGATCTTTCATAGTAACAGTAGACCTAGTGGCTCCTTAACTGTATATATATTTGAATTTGAACCCATACTCGATTGTGTGTCTCCTAACACACATTCTAAAGCTTGTGATTTTGAAGTTTACAAGCCTTACTGGATTACCACAAACAAAATATGAATGTGCTTGTTTTTGAACCATTCTTCAAGAATACCTTTCCAAACTTATGAACTGCAAGTACAGTATCTACTTGATTAACATGGTGACCCATGATTGTCATTTTGAGATATATATGAAAACGAAAGAAATCTTACAAAACTTTCATTTTGGGATTAGCTTAATTATTCTTCTGCTGTTAATATCCATGCTTTTTAGTTTCCACAGTCAGTAAATTTTCAGATTAGTTTTATGTCTCCCATATCTGTTGTTAATTTTCCCCGCACACCTGTGTAAATTGCTCCTATGTGCCTCTGGACTCTCTATTACTGCAATATTTAAAACCATAAAAAACTTTCTGAATAGCTTGACTATGTATTTGATACTCAGAAGTACAAATGAACAATAACGACACATTATAAATTCCCAATGAAGTTGTTTGGGAAGTTTGGTGTGTTCCTTTTGAAGATTTTCTTCTGCCTCAGGGTGTGAAGCCAAATTTAGTGCATTTACTTGTTAATTATAAAGGGGAGGTCCATGGTGACAACATATGGATGGCAGTTCATGCCTCTCACCTTGCTTAGGCTGGGTCTGTTGCTAAGCTTTAAATTCCTGGGTATTTGTCCTGCAAGCTTTCAGGTGATTCTCCTGTCTCTCCCTCCCAGCCCATAACAGTCCTGGTATTATGGATGAGTGGCACTGAGTCTGTGTAGATTCCAAGGGTCAAACTTGTGTTGACAGGCTTGCCAGATTAGCACTTTTAACACATTGAGCCATCTTCATTCCATTATTCATTGAAACATTCTCTCTTGGCACAGCTGAACATTTGAAAAGCATGGAACAGGGTACCTGATAGGGACATACAGCATATACATTGTACATGAAACATTCCAGGCCCATTCTACTGAGACTTTCGTGGACTTCACTGCTCAGTCTTTGTTATTGTTCAAGGAAGTAAGTCCTATGGTTGCCTTCATTTTAGAGAATAAAATTAGGGAGGCTAAGTGACTTGTTCAAGATTGCATGGCTAGAAAGACAGAGATCATATTTTATGTATTTATTTTTACTTTTAATAATGTTTGAGACTATAATATAATTATAATTCTTCCTCCTCTTTTTTTCTTCGAAACCATTCTTGCTCTTTTTTGAGTTCATGGCCTTATATTGCATACATATGTAAATGTATATAAGCATGTATATCTTAAATGGCCTGATCAGTCTTTTGATGTTACTTGTATGCTTGTTTTCAGGCCTGCCCATTTGGTATTAGATAACCAATTACAATTTTCTGTCCCGGAGAAGACTCTTTCTCCCATTCTCGGTATTCCTTGGTTGCTGTAGTTCTTTGTGTAAAGTTGTGGCCTCAGGGGCTTTTCCCCAACTACTTTATCATTTCCATTGCTGTTATCTTTGCCAGCTCACATTTGGGCATTTGTGCTGGTTAGACTTTGTGGATGTAACTTCTGACATTACTAGAAGGCACAATCTCACAGAAAACTCAGTAACCTTTTTGGCTCTTATAATCTCCTCTCCTCCTCCCCTTTGCCAATGTTCCCTGAGTCTTAGGTGTGGCATTATTTTGTAAGTGTATCTATTGGGCCTGGTCTCTACAATTTTGATTTGTTCTGGCCTACTATAATGGTCTCCATCTGTTGAAAAGACAAGTTTCCTTATTGAGGAGTGAGGGGTATGCTTATCTGCGGGTACAAGAACAGATGCTGAGGCTGTTGTTGGGAAGGGTGATGGTTTACCACTGACCTGCATCTCTCCCCTCTGAAGATGAGCAGCCATGGTTCCCAAAACATTATGCAAACTTCCAAAAGACAGAAGCAACCAGAAGTCCTATCCAGCTATGATTCCTATGAACCAAAGCTCAGGTTTTAAATCCAAACAATAGGATCAAAACACCTTTTCATCATGCTGTACAAATTATGTCAAGTAAACTCTTGAGCTTTCAAAACAAACAAAAAAACAAAACCCCAAGTACTCAATTTTGGCATCTTAAGTAATAACTGAGGACTGCACAGGGACAGAGGAAATGGTGCCTTCAGTTAGGTTTTCCTCATTGATCAAGAGTTGACTCTTCCTGGATGGTCTTATGTTTCATTGTAGTCACCGATGTCTGGATGTCTGGTAGAGAACCAGAGCTCAGCACTCATGCACACATAGGGCTGAATAGCCCAGGCTACCTAAAGTCAAATAGACATTAGTTTGGGCAAGTTTTCTGATTCTGTTCCTAGTTTCTTATTGCTAAAAGGGAAAACCTCTATTTCTAAAACTCTAAACTCCACAGCTGTCCTCTGGAGTTGTTGGGAAATAGCAGAACTGTGATATTTGGGACAGTTCTGGAAATAAAGAAACAACCCAGTAATGTCAGACTTTGTAAATATATTGCCATATTAATGCCTTCTCTTGAGGACCTTGTTGAGTCATGAATTGAAATTTGTTTCCCCCAAATCCATATGTGGATATTAACCTTCAGGATCTAGAGATGTGCCTGTATTTTGGGTTGATATATTTACAGTTGTTGTTAGGTTAAATGGGGTCATGTGACTGAGTCCTAAACCAATATCATCAGGGGTTAATACTTTAATAGACAAGAGGCCGAAACTGCAGGAGTACATGCATATGGTGAGGATGCCCTAAGCGTGACTTTTTCGAAGCCAATGAGAGACCAACATAATAGTTTGGGTTCCCTGCATCCCGATCTAGAGACCTGTGAGGAACTACATTTCTATTGGTTAGGACACCGTGATATGGTATTTTTAATAGAAACCCTGGGAAAATAGCTCACAATTCAGACTTTGTAAGTAGAGGCTTTAAGAATATTTTAGATATTCTGTTGTGACTGGAGTAATGACAGTCAAGGCACTTTCCTCCCCCTCATTAATGCATTTTCTTACCTTGACACAGCAGTTGTTTTTATACAGCTTTCAAGTCTGTCAATTTAGTCATGAAAGAATATGATAGGTAGAGCTGCCATTCATGTACACAGTAACGGTCACTGAACAGGAAGAAAGGTGAGCTGCTGCTGGGGTGGGGCGCCTGCTGAGTTTCTTTTATTCACCCACCCCTTTCCTGATCTATTCAATATTGTGCTCTAGGTATTTAAGAAGTGATGAAAAGATATTTAAATGATACCCTAGTGCACTTTACAAGACAAATCTCCCACTCTCTCTCCCCCAAACATGTGTGTGCATACTAAACGAAGGTTCATAACTTATAAGCTCAAATGACCTAAGGGCAGCTGGTCATATCTTGCAGCTTATTTCAGTGGCAGCTGTGATGCCTTCATTGGTTTGCTTTTATGCAAGTTCTTAATACACATGGTTATTGACTCAAGTTAATTGGTCTAATGAAACTTAATGTAGAAATCATACAAATGATTTTTAATTAATTTTTTATATTTTGCCAAAAGATACAGAAAGTGTTTAGTTTTACTTCTGATTTCATGTATTCTTTAAGTTCATGACTAGTGAATCTAGAAATTAGGCCACAAATAATAGATATGGTTACAAAAGCAAGATATTTTCTTTGCTGTCTTTTTCTATTCCATCCTACATCTCCATAGATACATAACTATAATTTCCAATACCAGTTGTTCTGGCTTCTTGTCTCCCTATAGACTCTGCATTAATATTAGTATTTACCAAAAGAATATCTACACCATTAGACAAACTTTTATAAAAATATAACTGGGTTCCGTTTTTAAAATTATTATGTGAACTTCACATATGACCACGGAATCTATGTCACTCCTAGCCCTCTCATCTGTCATTCCTCCAGTGTCCCATACCTCCCTTCCAAATTAATATATCTTTAATTATTATTGTTACCCGTATAAGCAGATATGCATACGTACCTGACACTGAATCATTTTAACCTTGCTCATGTATGTGTGCGGAGGGATGACCACTTTGGATTGGACAACCCATGCAGGAGCTTGTCCCTAGAGGAAACTGATTCTCTCCCTCTCACAATAGCCATGACCAAATGCAGAGCATGGTTATCATCACCTTCATCATGATCATCACCATCATGATCATCACCACCATCATCATTATCATTATATTTATGTTTTATGTACATGGATGTTTTGCTTGTATGAATGGTTGTGTATATCTTATGCACCTTATGTCTGCAGAGTCCAAAAGAGGATGTCAGATCTTCTGGAACTGCAGCTACAAAGAATTGTGAGCTGCCATTTAGGTGATGTGAATCAAAACTGGGTCCTCTGGTCGTGCCGCTATTAGTCTTAACCACTGAGCTCTCTCTCCAGCCTTAGACTATGGTTTTAAATGATGGCATCTGTTGCTCTATAGTGCTCGAGAGTTGTATCGTCTCTTTTATGTTTGCAATGTTGTCATGAGTTTAGCAGCACCCAAACTTACCTTAGGGAAGACTCC
This sequence comes from Arvicanthis niloticus, assembly GCF_011762505.2. Classification (NCBI taxonomy): domain Eukaryota; kingdom Metazoa; phylum Chordata; class Mammalia; order Rodentia; family Muridae; genus Arvicanthis; species Arvicanthis niloticus. The sequence goes on along the minus strand of NC_047665.1, from coordinate 42,506,970 downwards.
ATTTCTAGCTTCCTAATGGTGCTTGTAACGCTCAGCGGCATAGAGTGTTTCATCACATGTGGATTCAGGTAGCATGACTTGTTAACCCCCTATTAGGCAAACTACTGATTATGACCTCATGAAGTCTCAATTTCTTGATAATGCAATATCATTTCATTTATGTCTAAAAAATGATAAGCACTTTTTATTAACATTGCTTTTATTATCAAGCTAACTTTCCTGAACTCTTATAAATTATACCCAGTTCTAATTTTGATGTATGACTTCAACCACTTCCAGGAGATAAATGTCAAAAAATGGCCAAAAATAATAAGCTTAATGATGGGAATTCATGTAGTCTCATACTGCAGGAGACAGTGGAATTTAATCTTCTGAAAGTACCTTTTGAAGTTTTGTCTTCTGAGGTCCAGGTTTCATGTATCTGTTATTACTGTGGGCTTCAAACCAAGGCCCTTTTCTAATGTGAGTTTACAAATGCTTAATAAGAGAGGTGACTTACTGACACCTAATTTTCTCTATGCGCAGTATATATGTGAACGTGTACACATCACAGATAGTTTCAACCTTACCCTCCATGGTGTTTTGGGCACTCTGTCTAAATGAGATAAAAACAAGCTAATAAAATTGTCCTTTGTTAATTCCTGAGGTATTTACTATGATTAAGTTCTCGGGTATTTTAAATTCATCAATGTTAGTTTTCAAATGCTATTTATTATTCTTTGATGGAGACTTGGTTCTAAAGCCAAAGACCTAGAAGTCTGTCAAAATGTATGGCAGCTCCTCTTATCTTCTCACTTCATAGAAACCCCCCTGCCAGCTTATATCATGGCATTTTCCTTGAATGTCATTTATTCCTGCTTATTTGGTACTTCATAGACATTGTCTTTTAATGTTTCAGTAGCTTTTCCACTGCTTCTTAGGTACTTCATAGATGACTACTTCATAGACAGAGCTTCCCGGGCAGTGGCAGCTGTCCAAGGTTCTGAAAACTCTTACAGCTGAAACTGTTTTGAAGACTGGGTTGTTTGGGTGCCGCTCACTTCACACAATGCTGTACTCCCTGACGGATTATTAATGCAAATTATTAATGAGCTTTTGTTACTCTGGACTAACATGTTGAACAGCAACTTAAAAACACATTAAGCTAAGCATGAAATGTGACTTCTTTGTACTAATGAAGATCGTTGAAATAGCTATTGCTAATGTGCAGTGTTTCTCTCTTAATTTGATTTTTAACTTCAAACTGATCCTTAGGGTGTCTGTTGATGAAAGATGCTCACAGGAGAAAGAACAGGATGCCATAAGTCTCAGCAAGGCAGAGATCTTTTAATCCATATGTACTTTGTGTGTGCCTGCTAATATTTTCAACCTCTATTATAAAATCTTCACATGTTTTCCAAGAGATCTGAGGAGAAGGCAATATGAGGGAGTGGCTTCTTCTTCCTTGTGCTGGGTGAGTGTGAGACCCCATGAGGAGAGTGAGTGAGAAAGTTTAATGTGGAAGAAAAGGGACTCTAACTCCCTTAGGCTCTGTGTGTGGGAAAGTGCAAGCTGGGGGACCAGCTGGCCTTGAGAAATAGCAGGCAGCTACTGACAGACTGATAAATGATTCAACTGAAAGAAGAAAAGAACTTCTGACCAACATTGGAACTGCGCTGCAATACTAAAATGTTTGACAGGATAAGGGACTTTGTAGGTAGCAAATCCTTCTTGGTCTTGTCTGAAGAATAGTTTTTGCTAAGAAATACATATGAGTTAATTATAATAGATTTATTTGCTCTCCTGTTTCCATGATCCCTGAAGAGATTGTGATCAAAAAACAAAAATAATAACTTAATACTATTTGTTAGTTAGGAAAAGTAAAGGCATATTGTACCACAGGTGTGAGGATTTAAATATATTTTCTACACACATAGAATACAAAATTCATGATTGAGTTCAGTAACAGTTCTAAGAGGAATACAGATTGGCTTTAGAGTCAGTGAAATCTGAGTAGTGGGATAAGATTTTTTTTTTAACTTAAATTGAAGAGAGTTTGTATTGAGGTCTGGGTTCTGTGGAGATACAGCAGTAACATTGGAGAAAGTGGAGAAATCATTAGAAATAAATGAAAAAAAAAAAAAAAAACATACCCCAGAAAACTCCAGTGCATTGGAAACAAATCGGGGGAAAGTATTCTCCAGAGGATAGGTGTTGCTGTGTTACAGGGAAAATGTATGTGGGCAAGGGGAGTGCAGAGAAAGAGAGTGGGGAAGGAAAGCCATGGGCCAGACTATGATGGAACAGGAAAGGACTACAGGAAAGGGGCTATGCCTCTCTGTGCCTTTGTATTATAAGCTACCAACAACCAAGCCTTAGAAACATCAGACAATTCTGGTAGACCACACACATAATCAGTGACAGAGATCCTGGCATATGTTACAGATGAATATGAAGTGAGCATGCATGCATATATTAAGAGTTTATTACAACCGTCTATGGTTCACCCACAATGATGGGGGGAAGTTTCAACATTCAAAAGAAGCTGTCCCATCACATACTGGAGGTGAAGAAGTTTCCTGCAAAGTCTTTTACATTTGGAATCAGGCATAATTTTATATGGAGCTCAACGGGGTTGTTACTGAAGCTTTACATGCCCTTGTGGGGGAAATTAAACATTTTAATAACCAAGAAAGAAGAAAGTCATTTAAATTAGTTCCATTTTCTGCTTAAATTGAACTCATCTATTTAAGCTGGTATTGTACAGCCCGAACTTTCCCTCACTGTTACATTAAAAAATAATCTCTTCTTAGAATCTCATTTTATTAAAAAAAATTATTGTTTCTTGTTGGCAAGATGAATCCAGTGTATGGAGTTTAGCATGAATAATTTAATTTCTTTCTTGTTTTCAAAAAAAAGACAGTGGCTTAGTTGTGGACTTTATCTGGCACGCTTTGTGCTATGAACACTTGGGAGATGAATGATCTCTCCTGCTATGGCGCTCGTGCTGTTTCCCGATGAGCTGAACCATCTTGGTAGCTGATGGCCACCCATTTTCACAGCTGACTCTGCATACTATTTGCTTGAGATGCTGAGGGCAAAGCATCTTTCTTGGTGTAAAGTGAGGCTTCCCTTATTTATCTCTGTAACCCTGGGCTGTTGCAAAGATCCTGGAAGAGCACAGCCAGGCTCTAAAAGCCAGAGGTATCCGTGAGGGTCTGGCCTATAGGCTGTAGCACGTTTTTCTTCTATGTGTGGTCTGGAGAAGCCACTGACAACAGCCCAGATTCTCCACTTTGCTGGTTTGAGATGTGTGACATTGAGGAACCCAAAACTTACTAAACTGCACCTTTTAGAACTTTCAGCTTCAGATTATTTGGGGGTTAAATCTTTCCAGGAGAATAGACTATCTGAAGTCAGATTTGGTTCTCTAAATCTTTTTTTTTTTTTTTTCCAGAGCTGAGGACTGAACCCAGGGCCTTGCACTTACTAGGCAAGTGCTCTACAACTGAGCTAAATCCCCAACCCTTGTTCTCTAAATCTAATCTCTAGGATTAGGGATACGAAACTTGGCTTCTCTACAAGGACAATGTCATCTGCTTCTGTTGTTGAAGAGGCCATTATCTTCTAACTATCTGCTTCGTCCTTAACATGTCCAGTTCATTTTCTTTTCTGGATTTCTGCGAATTCTAGCAATGCTTTTCTGCTTAGAAGATCTACTGGGTTTTGTTTTTTTGTTTTTTTGTTTTTTTTTTTTTTTATCTCTGCCTTAACTACCGGTCAGCCATCTCAGTGTTCTCTGTGACTCATTTAATTGGGCAGTCTGGCCTGCATTTCACTGAGGTCACACTATTTCCATGGCTTTCTACACAAATGGTTTTAACTTTTGGAAATGCAAAAATTAACTGTATTGCATGTTCTTCTCTCTCTGGGATCCAGGGCAAGCATGCAGCAGCCGTCTTACCCCTGCCTGATGTACTACACTGTGGATCTCAAAGCAAAGACATGTGAGGGCTGAATGATGGCTCCCATGTTAGTGCCTCACAGCACTTCTGCTCACATCCCATGGCCCAAGACCATTCCTATAATCAAGTCTGGTGTTTTAAACTGTGTCTTAGTCAGGGTTTCTATTCCTGCACAAACATCATGACCAAGAAGCAAGTTGGGGAGGAAAGGGTTGATTCAGCTTACACTTCCACATTGCTGTTCATCACCGAAGGAAGTCAGGACTGGAACCCAAGCAGGTCAGGAAGCAGGAGCTGATGCAGGGATGTTACTTACTGGCTTGCTTCTCCTGGCTTGCTCAGCTTGCTTTCTTATAGAACCCCAAACTACCAACCCAGGGATGGTACCATCCACAAAGGGCCCTTCCACTTTGATCACTAATTGAGAAAATGCCTTACAGCTGAATCTCATGGAAGCATTTTCTTAACTGAAGCTCCTTTTTCTGTGATAACTCCAGCTTGTTTCTAGTTGATACAAAACCAATGAGTACAAGCTGTTAAAATAGTTATGAGAAATTGACAATAATATAATTTTTCAAAAATATATTTTGTATCATTTACATATAACACTTTCTTTTCTGAGGGGATACAGACCAAATTTTCTGAAGCCACAAATTATACCACATCTGTACATATTGTTTTTCCCATAATGCACACCTATAATCTACATGTTTATAGATGAGACATGGTAGAAGATTGACAACAATAATTTTTAATGGCTTCTAAGGTCATGTAACTTCGTTTCTTCTTTTTTTCTGTTCAGACCTCTCACCTTTTCACTCTGTGTAAGAACTTACAGATTCTCTCTGTCATATCTAAACCACCACAATGAGTATTCCCTCTCTCAGGGCCCATTGTAAGGTAACGTTTTTTAAAACACAAGGATAGTGAGGGAGAGATCAGGACACAAATCACCACAGCACACAAATTAAAATTTAGGATTGTTTATGGGATTTTCCATTAAGTGCTTTTGGACCAGGGTTGAATGTGAGTTATGGCCTCTGTAGAAAGTGAAGGGGTGATGTGGCAGGGGTGATCTACTGTATTTAGATTTAGATTTTAGTGGGAAAAGTCCTTTTTTTTTTCTTAAATTTTGCCTTAGCAGTCCTGAGGACTGTGGCATCTCTGGAAGCTCTTCACTCTCCACCTTACCTCAGCTGTATATCATGAGAATCCCATCTCTTGAGCTTCTTTGTGGAATGCTTTGCTACTCTCTTGTTTTAGAATTCCACCCATCATTTCCTAGCATTGTACAGTTTTCCTTCACTGTGGTTCTAAATGGCTCATCAAGTCAAGAGAACCCTAGAATTTTTATACCATGTCAATACACTAAGAGGGCAGCCACTTATTTAAAACTTGACTTCCTTCTCCCATCCTAAATGGAACTACTCTGATTGAAACTTATGTGTCCAAGTAAATACAATAACCTTCAGTCCTCATCTGATGTTAACAGTATACAAAGTTGCAAAATCAGTATGAGATTAATTCAAATATACACTTTTCCTTTGTGCTACACAGCATTCACAGAAACAATATCACTCTCTCTGTAGTCCACTGCTACTCTGTTAAGATGTACTTTGAGTCCAATATGCTCTTCAGGTAAATTATTTTTGTCAGTTTCTTTGTATTGACCACTGTGTATTTTAAAATAATTTTTATGTTTTTATGACATTTCATAGTTATATGTCTCCTAGTATTTTAAATGGGTGTTTAGGGTTAATGTCATTTGTGTATGATATACATATTTTGCCTAGATACTTTAGGCTTTGTGTTGGATAACGCTTTATAATCATATGCATAATCATTGGATTAATTTGTTATGCAAATATGACTGCCAGCCTTGTTCCCTTTAAACAAAAGGTGGAAAGGCTCATTTCTGTAAGTTTGTAGCATTATCACAAGACTAAATTATGTGGAGAGCATTGTGCTTCTGCATTTGCCTTCCAACGTCACCAGACTGACCTACAACAGCCAGCAGCATGACAAATAGAGGTGATGAAATCTGTATCATTATTCCCATGTATCTAAATTAAAAGGAGCTGTGACCTGTAAGTACACAGAAGTTTGCCTGCTGGACCCCATTTTCTACTCTTAGCAAAATCTTATTTGTCTTTTTTTTCTTCTGACTAGCACCTTTATAAGTACCAAGATAGATAGGCATATTATCTTGTTCAGATTGTGCTTACATATTTATATTTTTTCAATAATAAGGTTCTGGCAGTGATCACTGAATCTTATTGCTTCTTACATATTTGTATGCAAAATATAGAAAAGATGTTTAGCATCTCGGTACTTGTGTGTTTTTCAGGCAGAGGGTACCAGACTTCAGCGAGAACTCCGAGGATATTTAGCAGCAATCAAAGGTAATGTGTATGTGTGTTGTTTACTGCCTGCTTCCGAGCACAAGTTGTTCTTGGAATTTGTAGGAGACAGGAGTGAGTGATAATGAGGAAGCCACTTGGCTTTCTGGCAAGTAGGGTACTTGAATACAGGTGTTTTATTCCACCCACCTCCAATTTCCATTGAAATGATAATCAGAATATACAAGGACAAATATACATCTCTGCCCTTCTGCTGCTGCACACTAAAAATAAATGCCACCCACATGCCAGAAATTTCTAGGAAGGCTTGTTAGACAGAGTGTGTTGGAGACTTTACTGAAGCAAAGCTGCAGCTGGCTTCCCTTCGGAGGGAGTTAGGTCCCAAGAATACAATACTCACAAACCCACTAAAGATCTCTCAATATGGGGAGAAAGAAGTTGCAGCAGAAGCAGGTGGAGGTTGGGCAGAGAACACAGGCCTGTGGCTTGCAAAGAACCAAACCAAACTACCACCAACAAAACACCCCTCCTCTCCCCCGACACTGTTTATAAAGTCCTGCCAATATGCTACATTGTTTCCTAGACCGGAACAGCTAGGCCTTTGCCTTGGTTTCTGATCTTTGTCACGCAGGCTAAGAGGTTAGTGGAAGGGGAAGAGAGAGGTTGGGTGGTGAGGTGTGCTCAGCTAAGCTGTTCCCCTCAGCTAAGCTGTTCCCCTCATCTAAGCTGCTCTCCATCCATCACCAGTCCTTCTCTGAGTCAGAGCCAAGAGCACCAGAAGATATGATACCCCATATATTAGACCTTAAGAAGTGTGCAGTCAGGATGAAGCATCTTATAAGGAGTGTTAGAGAAACTCTCCAAAGACCGAAGGCCCAACTTTACATTTCACTACTCCCTAGTTCAAATAACCAGTTAAATACTAACATGCAATAAGTATCAAAATTAGATTAAAACACAAAGTATTTAGTCCTCATTTTTTCGGTGAATGAGGTCTCTACAAGATACCCCAAAAGATATAAACCAAGAACAAGAGATTTGATTATGTAAGTCGATATGTATTTAAAATTACCATATTTTTGACAATTTATTCAATGCAATTGAACTAAGATATAAAGGACCTAGAAAACTAATTAGAGAATGGTTTATTTTTTTTAATGACAAAATATCTTAAGAAAAAATTAGCTAGAAAAAAATTAAACTGGAAAGCTGAGGCAGCAAGATCATAAGGTCAAAGCTACCCTGATCAACTTAGTGAAAGAGTCTGGAAATGAAAATGTAAACCGTTGTTAAGGGTGACATAGTTTGGTGGTGGAACAGTTACTTGTGTAGTTGAACATCCATTCCTAGGTTCAGTCCCCAACACTGTAAAATCAGAAAGGAACAAAGAACTTCTGAGGGCTGTGACATGAAAATGCCATCTTTAAGACTCACCTAAGAATGCTTAAGGTGACAATGACACAGGGTTCTCCTTCTAGATAATTGAGTATAAGTTGGTCTCTTTTATCTCATTAATATAGAGAATGCTGCAGGAAAAGACTAACATAATTCTTTTCTTTAGTATGATGTAGAATGGAAGCCCCTTAAGTGAGGCATTAGTTCCGGTGAGGAAACTGGGTGGTCCATGAAAACAGCACCTGCCTGCTTCTGATGGCCACATCCCTCTGAAGGACAGGGGATCATTAGAACTTGCCCTTTCTTGGTTTCTGCTGATTGGATGGTATTAACTAGTTATGGTCCACAAACAGTGTTCTGTGTTGAAGTTACTTTGGCTAAAGATGGATGAATGTCTAAGCAGATGCCTGGTATGCTTCTCAGAGTGTTCTCAGAGCTGCCTATGATACTGTGTCCTGCAAAGATGATGTGGTGTAGGCAGTATATCCCAGGCAGCTTTTCTTCTCAGTGTTATGAATAAGTCATGTTCATTTGAACACATTTTGGATTGGGAAACACACTTAAACACAAGTCGCATGCATGCATTACATAGGTCACAATTGGTCTTTGTGAAGACATTTCCCTTGAGGTCGATTTCTGTTTTCACAGAGAACGCTGACAAACTGATAGTACTGCAGTGCATACAACCTCACCACAGCACATTTCAGTACAAAGAAATGAGATCAGCCCCAGAGGCTTCTGGGAGCTGAGAGAATTTGGGAGAAGCAGTGAGCTGCTGTCTGCATTCACAAACATCTTGAAACGAGTGCCCTAGCCCTGGCTCTTACCCTCTTTCTGCCATCTCTCCTGTGGCATTGACTGAACCTCAGGTATAGAAGCTGTGTTGTAGATGTGCCAGTTGGAGTTTGTTTTCCTGTGGCCACTTCTTCTCTGCATTTTGACCATCTTTGGATCTCTGTAGCAGTCTCTGTCTACTGCATAAAATAAGCTTCTTTGATGAGTGATAACTCACTGTGGGTGTAAGGATAAGTCTTTAGAATATAGTTAGAAACCATATTGATTTAGAAACTCGGCAGTTTTAGGTTTTCCATCCACTAGGATCTGTTACTCCTCCAACCACTGGTAGCTTGCTAGGTTTATAGTACCAAGCATGAGCTCTCCCATGCAGCAGCCATAAGCCCTATTAGATAGTAGTTGGCAGCCTCTAAGGAAAAGTGCTATTGCTCCCCTGAGGATGTCTTATCTTGCTTGTTATTACTGGAGTTTTTAGGCTTTATATTTTGGTAGGACTATTGATTGTTTTTCTCCCTTCGCTGCTTGAATGGCATTTCTAATACTGTGAGAGCTAGTTACTTCTCAGGGAGGAGGCTCCCAGGGCATTTCTAGCTTGATTCCTCCAAGCCCAGTGTCTGGAGTGTGTGGTGTGTCTTGAAAAATACAATTTTACCTTCAAGTTTTGGAAGGCAACCAATGAAACTGGCAGCAGCCTAAATTGTTTTAAGAATTCTGAACACTCCTGACCAACAACAGAAAGGGGAGCTTCTCCTGGGCCTGGGGTTTGGGGTACATAGTCTGTGACTCTTGCAGGGAGCATTGCTACCCAACGTAGTGTGACCCCAGTGACAACATTTTACAGGATTATCAGAGTGATTGCTTATTCTTCTATATAAACTGTCTTATTTTTAACTAAAATGTTTGCCTCAAGGCTACAAAAGCAAGAAATACTCATATTGGAGTACAGTATCAACCATTAGTCTTAGAGGATAAACATAAGCTCATAAAGTTGGCTTCAAATGGAAATCTGTTTTACTAAGTGCCTTGGAGAAAGCCCAACATTTTGAATAGAGGCTCCTGTCTAATAGAAACTGAATACTCCTCCTATATGTGACACTCTGTAGTTGATATACAAGCTTATAAATTACTAATCTTATATCACGTATTAGATATTATCTGCCAGCAGTAGATTTCAACATGGATTCTGTTCTAAGGTTAACAAATTACTTTGTAGGGAAACTAGACTTTAGATGTTTGATCTTTTATGTTATATTCTGTCATCAGAGTAACTTCTTTGTTTTAGTTTGGTTTTGTGCTTTGGGGTAATTTATAAAGAAAAGGAACTGAATTGGTTCATCTGGAGTCTGGGAAGTTTTAGATGCAAAGTCCTACATCTGGAAAGCTTCTCTGCCACACCACAGCATAACCATTCCCTGGGCAAGGGAGAGAGGTGAGGAGCTCATTCCTAAGGCCTCTGTGCTCTTGGAAATGAGCCAACCTGCTCAAGAGCAACATTAATCCACTCTTTAGGGGATTCTGACAGTCTCTGCTTGAAGACTTCGCTTCCTAACACTGCTTTGTACTGAGAATTAAGTTTCTTAAACTTCGAGATACACATTCAAATAGAAATATTTCCCAGCTGTTAAAATCTTCCATAGTCTTTGAGCACTTTAAAAGGAAGGCTAGCCCTTCTCCACTTGGGTCTCAATCTACCTGCTACCTATGGAGTCGACTTCTTGAAACCTCTTTCTATGTTACAATGGCTTCTTTTCAAATTCTCTGTGTATATACCCTGTAATGAGTGGACAGTCACTAATAGAAACATGACTGTAATAAAGCATCAGTGAGTAAAGTCTTACATAATTTTGTTTGAGGCCAGTTTCTCTTTTCACCACAAATGTCATTTCACTGACAGTAGTATCCCACAACTTGTCTAGAACCTGTTTTCTTATCTATTTATATTTTTTTTATCAGATCCAGACAAAGACTTAAAGAAAATACCAGGAGCCCTTGTCATTGAGATTATAGAAATACAATTAGTATTTGTTTGTTACAAAATGGAGGAGTATGTTTCTTGGTACAAGTTTGCATGTAGACAAGTCAGAGTGAATCTCTCATATGGGATGTGTAGTTGTCATCTCACTGGTAACCTTATCATGAGAGAATATATCTTCCCGTGCTTGAATATGGTTTCTGCGTCACCTTTGTCTTGTCTGTACTTGTATGCCTATGCTTCCTCCAACTCCACAGAGACTTTACTCCTCACCGACTCTCTCTGCCTTTGCTCCAGCATGTCCGTGCAAGAGTCTTCAGACACATGGGCTTCAAACTTCATTGTCAAAGGCATCTTGAGACCGCTTCGTAGTGCACTCCTCACTACAGGCTTCCAATTTTCTGAGGAACCACCAGACTGATTTCCAGAGTGGTTGTACCATCTTGCAAGATGGCTCAGCCGTTAAAGGCTAGGCACACAAACAAAAATATATATGTCATTCTTAAAGCTTGACCAAAATGGAAATTCTAACCTCAAGCCATGGATAATTTTATCAGCATTATCTGCAGCATCAAAGCTCATCAGAGCAGCATTCTTTAAATTTATAATCTCACTATGCAAAGTTAAAACATCCAGAGAAGTGTTAGAATTATGTCAAATACCCTGCAAGTGTCTTTAAACATTTTCTTAATTGTAACGACAATCATTGTAAATATTAGGAGTTGCCTCATCCCCAGGGTCTGGGGAGATAACCTGCAAGAGAGAATGGGGGAAACAGGCGAACACAAAGAACGAGCAGCTTGCTTACAGTCTGATCAAACTGCCATTTTTACTTTTTCACACACGGGTTATATACACATAAAGGCAGGATGTAGGGAAGGGGATGACGCAAGAGTGTAGGTGTTCTCAGAGGGAGTACAGATATTCCAGAACAGGGTATTGGCTGGGTGAAGGTTCAGGGAACAGGCCACTATGACTCTACTCTGCCTATGACTCCTTATCTATCTTCCTTATCTAAGTTGGTACTATCCACCAAGGCTACCTATCCACAAGGTCTATGACTATCCAGGCTGGTAAATTTCCACCAAAGCTGCCAGTTTACAATGTCTTACAGCTATCTGTTTCAGTGTTTTTCCACAGAGACCAAGACTTTGTGTTAGCAGGCTGACTTAGGCCTATTGCTGATTTTAGGCCTTTGATGTATAAGCAAGGCTTCCCCTGACCAGGAATAACACAACTTCATTGGTATTTGACATGACACTCAGGATGGCTCATTACTCTTAAATTCTGTACCTCCTTCCATTAATTTGAATAGGATAAAGAGCATCAATCTGATGTTCCAAATGCCTATCTAAATCCTCTTGTATACTCAACAATATTCATTAGGTTCCCTTTAATAGGCGACTAGAGCACACTGTTGTTGCAGTTCTTAGATGATGGCACTGGATGTTTTCTGAGACCCAGTGTTTTGCTACCATTATGTAACTGAAAAGATGAGAGCAAACATAAGTCTCAGAGCTTCTCAAGGAAAGATGTAAGTGTGCCATCACAGTAGTTTCTGTGTGACTTAGCAAACTGGGGGAGAAGAGAACAATGCTTCCCTGTTCCATGTAACCAGAACTGTTTTTCTCTAATGCCAGGTATGCAGGAGGCCTCAATGAAGCTCACTGAATCACTACATGAAGTCTATGAACCAGACTGGTATGGACGGGAAGATGTAAAGATGGTTGGTGAGGTAAGAGCTGGATGGCAACTTCTAGCAGTCCCTGAGTGGCTTCCAGAACGCTCCTACTGCTCAGCCAACATTCCACTTCACCACCTCAGGGCATGAATCAGGGCATGAATCAGGACATGGTGCAAACCAAGACGAGATACTAAAAAAGCATCCTGGAGTTCTGCTGCCTAAGCCATCCACAACTTACAGTGTGAGGGAAGGTGATTCTAAAACTATTTGAAGTTTGGGTTAAAGATTACTTTTCTTCAAAATAACAATGGCTCTTTTCTCTTACATACCATAGATTGTAACCGCTCAGGGCAAGAAAACAGAAGCTGGTTGATAGAACTCCATAACTGATATGCCAGATTTCAACACACTAACACAATTAGAAATTGTACAATCAATGCAACTTACAAGACATACTGTAGAAGAAACAAAAGTAATTTTAACTTGACAAAAGAGCCTTAACACATGCACTAACACTTGTTTGAAATCCAGATCCTGTCCCAACTTTATCTCTTGCTAACATAACATTTATAGAGAACTGCAGATAACTTCCAAATATGTCTGAAAATATCCATATTCTGTCTTCCAAATGAAGACTGTTATTTCCAATATTGGATTGATTTCTAGACCACTTCATGACTGAGTCCGAATAACTCATCACATTTAAGAAAAGTACAAGAGTCAGTATAACTTTTCTTTTTGATTCTCTGTCCCACAAGGTCTAAAAACTTGAGGCAAGGCAGGTTGTCCCATTTGGGATATAGGAAAGCAAGGGTGGGTCAGGAACATATGTCTAATACAGCTTCCCAGTCACCATTGTCAGGGCACTCAGCAAACTCACAGGTCAGCATCATTCTTTGTCCCACTATTAGCATGTCTCACCAATCATTCTGGCAGCTACCATGCTTCTTCAGTATCCTGCAGAAAAAACATAAACATGTCCTCTTCCCCATATTAGATACCTGACTGGGATCATGCTATATGTCACTAAGTGGATCCTTCCGATTCACGTAGGCATAGGTATGCCTAATTGTGGGGTGCCATAGCACTCAGCCGACACTTCCTTGGCATCCAAGTTTTTTTTAAAAAATTTAAAATAAAAAGAGCATGATTAAAATAAATTTGTGATGTATGGGGATATACCTCCCCCTTTTTTATTTTATGAAGTTATTGTTTTAAAGTTCCATGGGTCCCTTCCATAATACCTTGTCCTTGATGATTATAAGGAATCCCAGTAATATGGATAATATTAAGTTGTTGACAAAAAGTCTCAAATGCTTGACTGTAATAGCCAGTTACGTTATCTATTATTATTTATTTTATTTATTTACCTTTCAGATGTTATCCCCTTTCCCTATTCCCCCTTAACCCCTTATTTTATCCCCCTCCTCCTACTTCTATGAGGGTGTGCCCCCACCCATTCATCCATTCCAGCCTCTCTACCCTCAAATTCTCCCATAGTGGAGCATCCAGTCTTCCTGGGATTAAGGCCCTCTTCTCTCATTGATGCCTGACAGGGCATCCTCAACTACATATACAACTGGAGCCATGGGCCCCTCCATGTGTGGTCTCAGGCTGGTGGTTTAGACCCTGGGAGCTCTGGTTGGTTGGTATTGTTGCTTGCCCCATGGGGCTGCCAGCCCCTTCAGCTGGAAGGGCTCTTGTTAGATATATTCTAGCTTGCAAAATCTTTCAGGATGAGGATTTGGCAAAGCTGTTCCCACATACCATTTTTAAAATGCAGTTACCAAGTGTTTTTTGTCATCTTACATTTTTCTTGTATGAAAACATAATATTTAAACATGTTGTTATCTTACTTTGTACATTTCTGACTAATCATGTATTCTCAAAAGTTACCACAAGCAAAGAAAATTTAAAGAATACTGGAAAGTTGAACTGTTATCCTTATAACATTCCATGACTCCATTTTGTCCATGGCAAAGGTCCTATTGACCTTGACTTTTTAATTAAATGGCTGCTGTGCTACCTTAGACCCTGAGGATTCCAGAACATTTCAACCCTCAGTTCCAACTTCAAACATCAGGCTTTGGACAATCAAGCAACTGATCATTGCATGTTCAGCGTATCTACTTACAACAGATGAAGAGCCTTTTTTATTTGATGAGTTTAAATTATTTTGTTCACTACGATTCTTAAATTGGGCATTATAATAACTAGGATTTAGTTTTTGAAGGGCAAAAAAGGAAACAAAATGCAAATAAAACTTCTTTTTTGGGAAATGTTATCAGGTAGCCTAAACTGAACACAGACCTACTGTCCAGCTAAGGCTGGCCTTGATCTTCTTCGCTCTATTTCCCAAGTGCAGAGATTATAGATATGAGTCACTGTCTCCACCTTTAAATTGGTTTTGTACTGTTTCACTTTTTAAACAAAATCAAGATTTAACAATCACTTAAAAAATTTGTAAATGACAGCCCAAGTATGACATGGCAAACTGACAACTACCAGAGACTTTTTAAAAAAATCTACTATATACCTCATAGTTGCTAAGAGCCTCTCAGTATAATAGAATTTTCTCTTCATTCTTTAAATGATATTTAAGCTGTGTTTTGTTGTTTGTTTCTCTCTGGGACGACTCTAATTTCATCAATTGTTGCAGATAAGTTAGCTGTCTCACAGGAGTTTTTCTCAGTCTTTTTTACACTAACACACATCTACTGTGACTTGGGAGCCTGTTAAAGCCTCTGCATTCCTCAATATATCAGACTCAGTGATGTACTTAAACAAGCCAAGCTCCTTGCTTGTACTGTTAACTAGAACACTGACCAAATTGCCTTGAAGTTTTATTGCATCCTAATTAGACTATATCATCTCTTCTAATATCTCAGGAAGTATTTCTTACTATGGACTATGATTTTAAAGATTTTAGCAGTTCAGTGAAATGTGTCTGGGCTTATGGAGTCACTGTCTTCTCTTTTAGAAGTGTGATGTGCTGTGGGAAGACTTCCATCAAAAGCTAGTGGATGGGTCCTTGCTGACACTGGACACCTACCTGGGCCAGTTTCCTGACATAAAGGTATTTTATTCTCTGTGCGTGAAGGAAATAATTGAATGGTCTCATAAAGTTGTTAAAATCAGGGCAACAGAGGGGAATTAAAAGTTCCCAAGTTGAAATGAAAGATGTTTGTAACTTTTCATTTATTTAAGCTTGGATTTTTAATCTATTACCGTGAAATAAAATTCAGCTACAAAAATCAAATTGCCCCTCTTAGTGCACACTTCAGTGCTTCTTTCCTTACCAAAGGCTTTTCAAACCTGTATATTCGAAATCAGAAATCAAATACCTAAAATCTATTCAAACTTTTCTATATGTAGTATGAGGTGATTTTTTTGTTAGAATAAATGACAGTCACAGGGAGTGGAGAAACTGAACTGTGAATTTGAGAAGAAATATGATATTTCACTTTTACTGTTAGTTTCACATGTGGTCACAGTGCACCTAGGCATTTTTCTGTCCTTAAAATTTTCAGATTAAAATCAAAATATGAGCCTTTTTGGATGTTAAAGAATTATGTTTAAAACAATAGCTTTGATTCTTACCTCCCCTGCAGTGGTAAATAAAGAAGTGAATGGTTGCACGTTGTAGATCTGAAACTGTCATTGTAGCTAAAGCTGGGTTTGAACCAACATCTGTATGCAACAGATGTGCAGCAGTAGCCCTTTTCTTCTGTGCTCAACATGGAGTCAGGGTATGTTGACCTTCTAGCAGGGTGAGGAGGTTATGAAACAACATCAGTTGGCATCTGGGGCATCTCCTTGCACAAATCCACTGTGGCCTGGCCTTCTCTGTAGTCATGAACAAATACCAGGAAACTTCCTATGGGAAATGCACTGGCTTTGGCTGCACAGTGAAATGAGATGATTTTACCACATCAGCACTCGAGGGAGGGATAGATTTGCTGCTCCCACAGACTATGAATAAGGAGCATTTGGGAATTTCTGGACCACTGGGCAAGAACTTAAGTGGATCTCTCCAAATATATTCCTCTTGGTGGCCACATGTCAACAAAACCAATCTGAATGATGGATTCCCCTTGTTAACACAAGCACTAGAGATTTCTTCCCTGTGTTCTCATTTTTTAGAGTCTCTGTGCAGGCTTCTGTACATTGCACAGAACAGCCACCTGACTATCAGCAAACATTAGAGTCTAGGCTGCAACTGCTAGAATTTACTAGGTCCTCATAATTTAGTATAAGGAATTAGATGAGGAATGAAGGAATGAGGAATGCTAGAAACAGACTATATATTAATAAACAGAGGCTCAGTGGTGGTGGTTTCAGGCAGGCTGGGAATTTACTGTGCACAGTAATGTGCCTTCTCTATTCTAATGTGCTTGCTTTATTTCGTGTCACCCTTGGTTTTGGAGAGGTTCTTATCCTCATTCTCATTGGTTTCTGATGTGCTCTTCTCGATGGTCTCCTCTTGGAATGATCCTAATAGTCACCCAGTCAGTTTTTGAGAAACCAGTCAGTCATTCTGTAGTACAGCCCACTTCCTGTTCTTTAAAAAAAAAAAAAAAAAAAAAACCCTTGCCAATGAACAAGAATACTACACCTGAAAATTAACCAGATCCAAAGTCTATACAAGTTAATAAACTTAATTTACACTTAAAATTGGCATTCATTCTAATGGAAGCTGTGAAGGTTCACATTAGATTTCATGTTTTTATGACTGAATATATTTTGTGTACTTATCAAAATCCATCTGCTCTGTGCAATCTCCAAATATCTAGAGAGAGCTGGACCTCTTCAGTGCTGAGACTAAAGCCACTTCTACAGGCAGACTTTCTAAAAGTGGGACCACTACACACTTTCTAAACTTTTTCTTTCTGAAGGAGAAGGAGTCTGGACATTTAAAAAGCCTTGTTTGTAATAAGCTTAGAGAGACAGTGATGGTGACTAATTCTGTTGTAGATTTAAGTGTCATCCAGGATCTCACTGGCTTCTCAGTGTGTTGAGTATTTAGTGTCCAAATACTCTTTTAAGACTGAGCCAGACTAGGGATACCATGCCACAGTTCATTGTCAGATAGAAGGTCTGAGAGTCTCTAGTCAGGTAAGAGCTGGGGGTCAGGGCATAGCAGCCCCATGCCCTGGGCTATGCCAGGCAAGAGAACTATGTTGAGTGGCTGCAGGCTTGTAGAGTGTCTTCCAACCATGGATTTACATTGCACTTGCTGCTTATGCAGAAGCCTTTCAACTAATTTCTGTCATTCACGAGAGAATTGATTTGTAGTTTGAATCAGTGTATCCAGGAGAAAAAGAGAAACCAGGCTTCATTCCTCCATCTTCTGATGTTACCTCTATTGCATGATAGATTAATCTCCCTAAGTTCAGGATCTGAAAGTCAGAAGAGAATTAAAAAAAAAAATAGTATTCTTCTACCTAAAAATTTAAGTTAGCTTGCAACTTGTCTAACTCTGTTGTGTTTTCATAGTGTGACTTAAGTATGTAAGGTTGGGATTGGCTAGATAAATAGGCAACTGAAAGGCACCTGAATTTTAGAAGAAAAAAATGAGTGCTATATTACTGAGAGGCAGTTATTTTATTGTTCATGTTTCCTACATGTATATTATTGCAAAGAAAAGATGCGTAGAATTACAAGGTTGAAACAAAATCAGAATCGACTGTACTGGTTGTTCATTCCAGTTCATTTGCAGTCAACATGATGTAATATTCAGTAGAACTTTTACCAAGGAACCTCTTTCTTGAGGTGCATAGTTTTGATTCACACACAAGGGTGATCCTCCAGTTGCAGCATGTGTAGGTATTTGGTAATAATCAGATTAAGGGCTTCCTCATGCTACTCTGAATGCAAGTGCATGTTAAGGTTTTACATGTGTCAGCTGAAGAGGCTGAATCAATCTCTCCTCTCCTTTTTCCTTTACTCTTAAGCTACATTGACAAAATTGTCATCCAAAGCAGAGGATTGAAAAACTGTGCAACATGACAAATGATTAAGGAGATACCATGGCATCTCAGGACAGAGACGATTTGAAGAGTGAAGAACAGCTATACTGAAGTTTTACATCTATTCAATGAGTCCAATTTAGAAGTCGGAGTAGACTCCCTATGGTCATAAAATGATTATTAGTGAATATGTAATGAAGGGTTTTGATGGAAAGTAGCACTATGAGTAAGATGAACTGAGTGAACAATTTTCAAAGCATGAGCCAAAATTGACTTCCTTGATTCCCATTAAAATCAACAGACTGCATGCGTTTAAAACCTTAGGCAAATTTTCAAGCATTTCCAATAGCCTGTCACAGAAGGCTATGAAGTACCATTCATGAGGTTGATGACATTTGAGCTATGACTGGCAGTGCAGTTCATGTTATGATTCCCATTGTGTAGTGCTGACATCTAAAATCAATATTATAATAAAAACCCACAGGTCTCCACCCTAGGCGGGCTTACAGCTGTGAAGAATTATTATAAAATATAGTTTAGATTCTAAGTTGGCACCCATGCATGAATAATTAAGCATGTATTTACTCCACTGTGCCCAAATGAATTCCAAATTAGGATTGTCAGAGACTTTTAAAAAGTGTAATGAATTATTTTCTAAAATACAGAAATGTAAGGTGGAGAGGAATTATTTAAGTTTAGTATTGGGTACCTAATTAGAATTTTTGTTGTATGAAAAAGTTAATCTGAGTTAACTCTTATGAATCTTTGAGTGTCTATCTATCTATCTATCTATCTATCTATCTATCTATCTATCTATTGCTCCAAACTTCCAAAATGTCATATAGGAAAGTAAATACAATTGATTTGTTTTTATAGCACAAAACTATCAGTGTCAAGCGAATGACAGATCCTAAAATATTTACTTCCACCTTAGCAAACTACCTTCTGTGAGGGCCTTGTGAATTCCACAGTGAAATGCTTCGCAAGGTTCACCTCATTTCCTTTTCCAGCAAAACCAAGATTACCACTGTACTCTTCCACCTCATTCCAAATCATGGTACTAACTGAATTTCAGCTCTTTCCAAAGACCAATGCTATCCTCAAAAGCTAATGATTTGCTATTTGGAAGATATTAAAGATGTCCCTGGGGCAGAGGCACATCCGTACAGAAGGGCTCTGAGGTGCTGAGTGCTACACAAGCTTCTGTCCCTTAGATAGAAACAGTCAGGTGCTTGTTAAAAATAATGGGCTTTATCACGTTTCCAACAAGAAAGGTCTGCAAGTCTTGCAGAAGGAATTCATTCTCCCCTGCCTAGGCTAGCTCGGTGACAAGCATAAAGCTACTCTGGGTGGGTCTTGAAGCATTTCATGGGCATGTGGAAATGGTAGCGACAGAAAATTATCATTGGAATGAATATAAAGACCTGAAGGTGCTCAGTTGGAATAACCTTCTGAATCTACCTGTCACGAGCGTCCACAGGCTGTGGTGAAGTTATGTTGAATAATTAGCAGAGTCTGTGGAGGCACTGGAAGGGGCATTATTAACAGAGGTCCAGGAGCCGGGCAGGGTTGACAGGAAGTTAGACAGGAGAAGGCTCAGAAGGAGGCTGCCTCTGGCAGGTGCTCACTGGACCCTCCACTCCTGAGAGTCAGCTGTCATCTTGTGTGCAGCTTCTCTCACCTCATCAACTCCTGCTTCCTGTTAGGGTCACACATGATGAACAATTCTAGGCAAATTCCAGCTCTCTCTGAGTAAAATTGGAATATCCCTTACTATATCTGTACGGTAGGACGCTGAGCAAAGTCATGGGTGGCTACTTTGTTATGTAAAAACACAAATATCTTATTAATATTGTTTTCCCTCTTATTAGTATATCCAGTTTAAGAGGTCTTTCTTAAATGAAATGCTGTTTATTATTAGACCAGCAAGATGCAACTAGAAAGTTGCAGAGACATAAAACACATGGATATCGAATCTTTTCTCAGGCTAATTAACTCAGAATCTGAATTTAGATCTGAAACTTCAGCATATTTTACCCTATTTTTATTGATTCCAACTCTTTGACTCAGTATTTTAGTGATTCCCATTCACTTATACACATACATTCTCCACTGTCATATTCGGCTCCATCCAGTTCAAACCACTTCCATCATCAGCAAAGACTGTGATGCACTCTAGTTCTCTTGCCTTCCCTTTGTGCTTTCATTTACCTACATTTACCTTCACATGTGTTGCAAGCTTTATAATACATTACTTCTGTTTTTTTTTTTTTTTTTCCTGTTTTGGTTTTGTTCCTAATGGCTCGTAATGTTTTATGCAATAAAAAGTAAAGGAAGGCAGTCATATATATTAGCCTTGATTTTTGTCCTTTATAGTAATTACTGCTTCATGTGCAATTCCGTTTCAAAGTATTATGCTGGCAAGTATTACGTTTTTATTTGACTGAAAACAGTTCTTTCACCTTCATTTCTAGGTGTTATTTTTGTTGGGTGGAATCTGATGTGGAGATTTTTTTACTTCTTAACTTCTTTTAAGTACTTTACAGTTAATCCATTGTTTTGTACCTTGTTCGGTTATTAAAGTTTAGCCCACCATGGTTCTTATGGTTGTAGTATACTTACACTGTTTTAAAATCACTTCTTATGTCAGCATATAAAACAGGGGGTTATGTTCTCTCATTTTCGTACATGTATTGGTGTGCCTAGCTCATGTTCCCTTCATTTTCCCCTCTTTGTTTTTTTGCTATTAGTGATCTTAAGACCTGACTCTGACAGGTCTAGGTATCTACAAGTCAGTAAGTTTCCCTTCTAGGTTTATGAGTTTCTCGAATCTGTACTTTGGTCACTGAGCACTTAGGTTCACAAACTTGATGCTCAGATTCCCTGCGTTTTCAAAGAAACAAGGAAGTAGGAGTTGATAAAAGAAAGCAGATTTATGAACAGTTTGTGCATCACTTTAAAGAGGAGACAGGCTTCAATCTTTCCTGAGGTGATGGGAAAATCTAGAATATAAGACAAAAAAGCCGGGAAGTATGTACAAGCTGGTTTAACTGTGGGGTGATGTGCTGGAGCTGCGAGAAATCTCTTCCCATGAGGCCAGTTCCTCCTTTGGCTAGGGCTTTAGCTGTCCCTCCCCATGTGTTAAATTTAGGTTAAATGCTAATTCTTTTGGGTCCTTTGTCTCAGTAGTTTGACCTCTGAAGGGGAGGTACACAAATCTTTAGGATATCATTTTACCTGTCAGAGCTTCAGCCTAGAATCATGGTTATAATCTCTCTTTCTCTCTCTCTCTCTCTCTCTCTCTCTCTCTCTCTCTCTCTCTCTCTCTCTCCATTCAATCTTGAGAGAAACACCTAGGTAGGGTACAAAATAAGAGCTAAAGTTAGAAGACATTCAGTTAATGTAAGGTCAATGTAAATTTAATGCCTAGGAACCAATAACATTCCATACTCAGATTTACCAACTTTCGCAAGGGCTGAAACAGTGGCTGCGTGAGCTTGTGGAGGTTTTCATCCTGAAAGTCCTTTGATAGTTAGACTGAGCTTATTTATGGGCAGCTTCCTGGAAAATAACTTGTACCATATAAAGGAGAACAGCCCATATTGGCTGCTACACATTCCTGGGAGCTTAACGTGGGCTACTGTGCACATAATTACTAGCTATATGATCCCTATGCAGGTAGGGGTCATGCAAATGAAAATGGTCCTGGTAGATCAAAGTTCAGTCCTGATAAAAAACTTGGTCCATACTTAGTGGTTTGGGATTTCTGGACCAAGGCTTTGAAAATTCCTTAATGTGGTGGACATGGGTGTGCCTGTGTTCTAAACACCAGCATTTTCAAAGTGTTGTATTAGCTCTAGAGATTCTAATACATAAAGTACCATGATATACTGAGAAGAGATTTCTCAGGTAGTAAATCTGTCTTAGGGAACTGCTATTATAATCATATTATATTATAATCATAAACTGCTATTAGACTCATAAAGCAAAACCTAGTGTAGCTTTCTAATTGCAGACTGCAGCATATTAAGAATAAGAGTAGATTCTAATAGATAGTCCAGTTTGTCTACTTTCCCAAAGCAACTCCAGGATTTTCTGGGTCTTTGATGGAAACATGCTGTTGGCGGTTCATGATTCGCCCCATTATTATCAGAAGGGCTGCTGTTTAAAGCACAATGGTCTAGAAGCTTTATTCTGATTTCTAGCTGTCTTCTCCCTACTTATCCCTGCTCACCTTTATCTTCTGTTAAAATCTTCACCTTTCACACCAGTAAAATGGCTCTGCAGGTAGGGGTGCTTGCCACTAAGCCTGATAACCCATGTGAGTTCAGTCTCAGAAACTCTCATGCTAGAAGGAGAGAACAGAATCCTGTAGATTGTTCTTTAACTGTGCTCACATATACATCTGTAAATACGATTCCTTTACAGCCCTCAGCTACTTCATTCATAGAAAGTGTTTGACCTTTGACTTTTGGCAGTCAGAGACTGACACCACCTCTCCAGTTCATGCGTTTTTCATGTTGGCAGAATCGCATCGCTAAGCGCAGCAGGAAGCTTGTGGATTATGATAGTGCTCGCCATCACCTGGAGGCTCTGCAGAGTTCCAAAAGGAAGGATGAGAGTCGGATCTCTAAGGTAGGAATTGATGCAGTGGATAACATCACTCTCTGAATCTTAAGGCATGTAGCAGCCTTGCTTTTAAAAATGAGATGTTCCCCTTTTAAAGAAGACTTCAGTCAGGACAGAATTCAAGCAAAATTTTAGTTTTCTAAGCCACTTTAATTAAAAACACATTTTTCCCTCTGTTATTAGAAGTGAGATCACATGAGTGAGCCTTACTGACACATTGTGACCAGAATAACTTTGAGCCTCTTGAAGTGTTGCAAGATCAAAGAAGCCAAGGAGTGTTTCTGCACGTCTTTCTATATGGTTGGAAAATACTCATAAAATATAGATTCAGGTCAGATGCCAGCACTGTAACTCCTAGAGAAAATTTTAGTTACTTTTAAAATGCTGTGGTAAAATACCATGCCTAGGCAACTTGTAGAAGAAAGGCTTATTTGAGGCTTAGCATTTTAGAGGGCTATGGGTCCATCACTATCACAATGGGGAAGTAGGGCAGCAGGCAGTATGGTAATTGGATCAGGAATCTGGGAGCTCATACCTTAATTCACAAGCAGGAGACATAGAGGTCACCCAGAAAATTGAGCAAGGCTTTAATCTCTCAAAGCCTACCCCCAATGACACACTTCCTTCATCAAGCCTACACCTTCCAAGCCTCCCCAGAGATCACCACTAACTGGGGACCAAGTAATCAAATGCATGAGACTATGGTGTCATCACATTCAAGCCACTACGGGCATGCATGTCAGCAGTTTGCAGATGCCAGCTAAACGAGGTCAGCTATCCATGATTCCATTGAATTCCAGGCTTACTTTGTTTTTCTTAACACACATCACTGCTAACTCACCTTCCAACATAGCAACTCTAGATCAGGTTCCCTATTGCTTACCTCTTTTAATGGATCCCACTGGGAAAAATTTCTAAATCCCCTAGTATGACATATGAGACCTTCTCAGCTTGATTGTAACTTAATTGTCAAGCTTTCCAACATTCAACTTCTTTTTATTGCCAAATTAATTACAAAATGGTGTGGATTTCAACAAATATCTCTCCTCAAAAATCTTCTCAGGTTACCATACAGTTCTTTCTCTTTAATATGCAGTGATGCTTTTATGTACAGAAATGGTTCCCCCATGTGTAAATGGGTTATGTGTCATTTCTAGGCGGAAGAGGAGTTTCAGAAAGCACAGAAAGTGTTTGAAGAGTTCAACGTTGACCTACAAGAAGAGTTGCCATCATTGTGGTCCAGGTAAACATGTTTATCTTGTTTACTCCAGTTTACACCTTTTATCAGTATAAGATGTGTAGCTTTCCTTTAGGTCACTTTTCTTGTCTGTGGCTTTCTTTTGTGTCTGTGATATTTCTGTCCTGTTCAGAAGAAGTTCTGTACTTATGCTTTCCAATATGGAAGCCACTTGCCATATAAGCCTGCTGAGTCTTTGAGGTATGTTTGTGGAGACTGAGGAAAAATATTTGTATGTATTTTGTTGTATCTCATTTTAATTAAGTCATGCGTGTCTGGAAGCTGTTTAGACCTTGGTAAGCTTCCCAAGTGGAGGCTTAAAATTCTAACCAGAGGCACTAGGATAATTTCTCCTGTCATAAAACTTACAGCAAGAATCCCTCAGCTCTTAGTTGGATTTCCAGTATTCCCAGATCACATCTTACCTTCTGACCTTGTTCTTTGGGCTTTTAACCTGAATTGTAACACTATTTTAGACAACAAATGCGGCTCTCATTTACAGGCATTCCATGAGTGTCGTGATGTTGAGTGAAATTTATATAGTTCATTCAGTTTTCACTACTCTGTGCTAGAACCACGAAATTGCTCGAAGCGGTGATGTCTTATGGTCCTTGGTCCTCACTAGCAGTTACACATCACCAGCCCTTCAAATATAACTCTGCTTGACATGCTGTATTACTCAATCTCCTCCCCTACTTCCAAATAGCTGGCGGCCCCAAAGAGATTAAACACATCTGCAGGCTTAATTTCCTGCTGCTTGTATCTAAGCCCCCCTTTAACTGAAATTGCACACACTAATGATTTTCACAAGTACATAGTTCTCTTCCCATTTACATTGCTCAAGCCTGAAATTGAAGTCAGTACTTTTAATCTTAAGTGTCTCCTGTGGGGAAATGCACAGGATTGGACATGCAGCAGAAAACATGTACTCAGTGATGGATGTTTGAATTCCTGCATCAGACTCATCTTAGCCATTAAGAAATTATTTGTTGTATCCAGTTGTGCTATAGTGTTCATCAGGTCCCCTCTTCTCTGTTTTCTAGCTAACTTATTAAAGAAGCTGAGTTATTGACAACCACTATTTTCAGGTCCATTTTTCTCTTCAGTTCTGTAAAAAATATATTTTACCCATTTTAAATGTGCATATTATTGAGGATATTATCTCTATAAAATGCCCAATATTTTATTTTGCTTATTTTGAGATAGATCCTCATGTAGCCCAGGCTGTTCTTTTACCCACTTTGTAGCAAAGAATTATCTTGAATTCCCAGTTCTCTTGCTTTTACCTCCCATGCTCTGGGATTGTATGTGTGCACACCATATCATGCTGTAAAGTATCCTCTTTTATTTCTCTTAATAAGTGTCTCTCATACCTGCTCCAGGCCTCTGTTGCTTATATGGCATACCCTTTTTCATTCACCTGTTTGCATATTTGAATCTAAAGGGTGGATGATATAAAGCTTGATGCTAGTGTTTAGTTTGTTCTTTGCCTCTTGGTTCTTTTATTATCTATTGTTTCCATGCAATGAAAATCATTTTAAACTCTTAAGATGCACAAAGAAGAGTAGTAAGGTCTGGGAAGATGGCTTGGTCAGTGAAGTGTTTGCCATGCAAGCATAAAAACCTGATGTCAGATCTTCAGTGCCAAATAGAGCTGGGTGTGGTGGCACACATTTAGCAAAAACCACAAGGGCCAGAGACAGAGGGATCCAGATGGCTCACTGCAGCTCACCAGCCATCAGTCTAGCCATGTTCAGTGACAGACTTGTCTTAAAGAATGAGGTGAGAAATCTATCTACCTCTGGTCACCATATTCACATGCACACATGCACATGCACACATTCACACATTCACACATACACACATATACACATACATTGAAAGAAATAATCTACTGCATAGAAGAATATATAGGTTGCAAAAAACTGTGTAAGCATTATTTGTTTTCTACTCTGGGAGGGTTGCCAGAAATTGAATGTAGAGTCTCACTCAAAATGCACATATAGGTACTCTACCTCTTGACCTATGTTTGTATTTTAACCAAACTTGCAATTCATAGAAAGAAGATGGTGATAAATTACTATAAATAAGGGGGGACTCTATAGGGAATGCTTAAGTTGAACTTCTGAAGTTGGTATTTGGTGAACAAATATTCCAAGCTAATGAGTGCACAAATAAGGGACTGGGCATTGGAGAGTTTTTTTGGTTCTTGGAACATTTTTAAATTTAAATTTTTGTCTTATTTTATGTGTATGCATATTTTGCCTACATCTTTTTTTGGGTGTCACATGTATGATTAGTATTCATGAAAACCAGAAGAGAATGTCAAGTACCCTGTAACCGGGAGGAGTTTAGGATGGCTGTGAGCTACCATGTGAGTGGTATGAACTATAATCAGGTGTTTTGAAAACAGCACCTATTGCTCTTAACCCTGGAGACATTTCTCCAGAGTTGGGTTTTGGAAACTTATTAATGTGATATGGCATGAGATTGATTGAAAAGAGAATTCAAAGGAAGGAATTGTGGGGGGAAAGCAGGACAGAGTAAGTGGCAAAGGGGGTGGGGGTTATTTAGCTAGAGAGTGTTTGGGATGAGTAGTGGATAGGAACAGTGTGAGGATGTTGATAGGACTGGTCAGACAGGCCTGAGGGCTGTTTTACATGATTCTGGCTTGAAATAGACTGGACTCAGTAGACTATGTTGTCTAGAATAAGGAAACAGTGATCTAATGTGCAGAGTGAGAGAGTTTGATGTACCTCATAAATGTTTGTCATAAATGGAATGTCTTTATCAAAATCTTCCTCTTCTTATGACACAGAGATCTATGTGGAATAGGAGCCATATTGATTGTAAAATCCAGAGGTGATGAAGGACTCCAAGAAAACAGTGTCTTCCAAACACAACAGAACTGATGCATATGAAGTCACAGAGACTATGGTAGTAGGTATAGGATCTGCATAGGCTCAAGATAGATGGCATCCCAGCACTGAGAAGAAGAAGGGAACATGGGCTCCTGCCCCTAACCTAGCAGCTATTTGCAACTGATACCTGTTAGCAAAGAAAAAAAGTAGTTTTCTCTAACAGAGTTCCACTAGGTACATATTACATTTAAGAAAAGGCCTCAGGCCCAGGAGTAGTTCGGAAACACAAAACAAACTCAATGGTATGTTGGAGACATTTTATCTCATTTTGTTTTGTTTGGACATTGTTTTGTCTTAATGGTCGTATGTTTATTTATTTTAATTTCTGTTTTTGTGGTTTTGTGGGGGTTTATTTTTAATTATTTTTTTCTGATAAAGAGAAATGTTTACTATAGTTTTTCAGTATAAAAAACAAACTACAAACCTGTATGTATATTATGACAATTCAAACCACCAAGTTTATGTCATGTATTTATGTATGTGTGTGTATATATTTAAAGGATTCTACATATGTAATACAGATGCGGCATTTTTTCACAACTTAAAGGGCAGTAAATATCTTGAACAAAATTATAGAAGAAATCTTTCCTAAACTAAAGAAAGAATATTAAAAGCAGTAAGGGAAAAAGGTCAAGTAACATATAAAGGAAGACTTATCAGACTTACACCATATTTCTTACCGTGGACTATGAAAGCTAGAAGATCCTGGGCAGATGTCATACAGATCCTAAAAGAACACAAATGCCAGCCCAGGCTACTATACCCAGCTAAACCCTCAATTACATTAGATGGAGAAACCAAGATATTCCATGACAAAAACAAATTTATGCAATATCTTTCCAAAAATCCAGCCTTACAAAGAATAATAAATGGAAAACTCCAACACAGGAAGGAAACAACACTCTAAAAAAAAGCAAGAAAGTAATCTTTCATCAAACGCAAAAGAAGATAGCCACACAAACATAATTCCACCTCTAATAGCAAAAATAAAAACTAAGGAGTAGTGATTATTGCTTCCTGTTATTTTTATGAAGCCACAGTTACAGTGATACCAAAACCACAAAGACCCAACAAAGAAAGAAAACTTTAGAATTTCCCTTATGACTATGGATGCAAAAATACTCAATAAAATTCTCTCAAACTGAATCCAAGAACACATCAAAATGATCATTAACCATGATCGAGTACTCTTCATCCCAGTGATGAATCAACTACATAAACAAACTCAAAGAAAATAACCACATGAAAATTTCATTAGATGCTGAAAAACCATTTGATAAAACTCAACATCCCTTCATGTTAAAAGTCTTGGAAAGATGAGGAATTCAAGGCCCATACCTAAACATAGTAAAAGCAATATCCAGCAAACCTGTAGCCAAAATCAAACTAAATGCACAGAAACTTGAAGCAATACAACTAAAATCAGGGACTAGATGAGGCTGCCCACTCTCTCCCTGTCTATTCAATATAGAAATCCTAGCTAGAGCAATTAGACAACAAAAGGAAGTCAAATGGATAGAATTTGGAAAGAAAGAAGTCAAAATATCACTATTTGTTGATGATATGATAATATACTTAAGTGACCTCAAAAATTCCACCTGAAAAATCCTACAGCTGAAAAAACTTCAGCAAAGTGGCTGAATACAAAATTAACTCAAATAACTCAGTATCCTCCCTATACTCAAAAGATAAACAGGCTGAGAAAGAAATTCTGGAAATGACACCCTTCACATAGTTACAAACAATATAAAATATCTTGGTCTGACTCTAATCAAACAAATGAAAGATCTGTACAACAAGAACTTCAAGTCTCTGAAGAAAGAAATCAAAGAAGACCTGAAAGATCTCCCATGCTCACGGACTGGCAGGATTAATATTGTAAAAATGTCCATCTTGCCAAAGGTAGTCTACAGATTCAATACAATTCCCATGAAAATTCCAGCTCAATTCTTCTTAGAGTTAGAAAGAACAATTCTCAAATTAATTTGAAATAACAAAAACCCTAGGATAGCAAAAACTATTCTCAACAAAAAAGGACATCTGGGGAAATCACCATCCCTGATTTCAAGATTTACTGCAGAGCAATAGTGATTAAAAACTGCAGGGTATTGGGTCAGTGACAGGCAGGTAGATCAATGGAATAGAATTGAAGACCCAGAAATAAACCCACACATCAATGGTCACTTGGTCTTTGACAAAGGAGCTAAAACCATGCAGTGGAAAAAAGACAGCATTTTCAACAAATGGTTCTGGTTCAACTGGCAGTCAACTTGTAGAAGAATACAAATTGATCCATTCTTATCTCCCTTTACAAAGCTCAAGTCCAAGTGTATCAAGGATCCCCATATAAAACCAGATACACTGAATCTACTAGAAGAAAAAGAGGGGAAAATCCTTGAACACATGGGCACAGGGGAAAATTTCCTGAACAGAACATCAATGGATTATGCTCTAAGATCAAGAATTGACAAATGGGAACTCATAAAATTGAAAAGCTTCTGTAAGGCAAAGAACATGGTCAAAAGGACAAAACAGCAACTAGCATATTGGGAAAAAATCTTTACCAACCTACACCTGATAGAGGGCTAATATCCAATATATACAAAGAAATCAAGAAGTTAGACTGCAGAGAACCAAATAACCCTATTAAAAAATGGGGAACCAAACTAAACAGAAAATTCTCAACTGAGGAAACTTGAATGGCTGAGAAGCACCTAAAGAAATGTTCAACATCCTTAGTCATTAGGGAGATACAAATCAAAATGACCCTGAGATTCGACTTCATACCAGTCAGAATGGCTAAGATCAATAACTCAGGTGACAGCAGATACTGGTGAGGATGTGGAGGAAAAGGAACACTTCTCTATTGCTGGTGGGATTGCAAGCTGGTATAACCACTCTGGAAATCAGTCTGGTGGTTCCTCAGAAAATTGGACACAGTACTAACTGATGACCCAGCTATACCACTCTTGGGCATATACCCAGAAGATGCTCCAACATGTAGTAAGAACATATGCTCCACTATGTACAGAACAACCATATTTATAATATCGGAAGCTGGAAACAACTCAGATGTCCCTCAACAGAGGAATGGATACAGAAAATGTGGTATATTTACACAATGAAATACTACTCAGCTACCAAAAATCATTAACTTCATGAAATTTGCAGGCAAATGGTTGAATCTAGAAAATATAGTCCTGAGTGAGGTAAGTCAGTCACAAAAGAACACTCACGGATAAGTGAATATTAGGCAAAGAGCTTGGAATACCCACGATACAACTCATGGACCACATGAAGCTCAAGAGGAAGGCAGACCAAAGATTGGATGATTCAGTCCTGCTTAGAAAGGGGAACAAAATAATCAAGGGAAACAGAGGGTGGGAGAGACTTGGGAGGAAGTAAATAGGAGGAGGGGGGAAAGAGGAGCAGAATCAGCTATGTGAGGAGATGGAAGAGATGTTCAGAGGGTCACAAAATTAAACAGAGGTGTGTAGCCATGGGGCATGGGAAACTGCGGGGAGCAACAAGAAAGTCTCAGATACCAGGAAAGCAAGATCCTCCCAGGACCTCACAGGGATGACATTAGCTGAAATACCTCACAAAAGGGAGGTAGAACCTGTCAAAACCATATCTAGAGGTTATATATGGCCACCTGATTGAGGAATGGGGCCATCCACCCATCTCCAAAATTTTAACCCAGAATTGTTCCTGTCTAAAGGAAATACAGGGACAAGGCATAGAACAGAGACTGAAGGAAAGGCCATCTAGAGACTCCCCTACCTGAGGATCCATTCCACATGCAGACACCAAACCCAGACACTATTGCTGATGCCAAGAAGTGCTTGCTGTTAGAAGCCTGGTACAGTTGTCTCCTGAGAGGCTCTGCCAGATCCTGACCAATACAGATGTGGATGCTCACAGCCAGCCATTGAATTGAGCACATTGACCCCAATGGGGGAGTAATGGGAAGAATTGAAAGAGTTGAAGAGGCCTTATCTGGCATCAATGGGAGGCCCTTGGTCTTGTGAAGGCTTGATGCCCTAATGTAAAGGAATGGTAGGGTTGGTGAGACAGGAGTGGGTAGGTGGGTGGGGGAGCACTCTCATAGAAGCAGGATAAGGGGGGATTAGATTGGGGATTTGCAGAGGAGAAACCGGGAAAGGAGATAACATTTGAAATGTAAATAAATAAAATATCCAATTCAAGAAAAAACAATAAAAAATAAAATTACCAACTATGTCATTTCCATATAGATATACCAACTGAAAAAGAATAGAGAGGAAGAAAAAAAGAAGGAGAAAGAACATAAGATTGGGTAGGCAGTGTGGTCCAGAGGATTTCAGAGGCATTGTGGTAGGAGAAAACATGATTAGTATATATTGTATGAGAAAATGAATTTAAAATGTTTACAAAAACCCAAAAAGTCATCAATATTACATAAGTTTTAAAAGTAGGGTCATGGTGCTTGCAAATGAAGAAGTAGTGATTCTTTTTTCCTGGGATAAGTTAGATGTGAGACAGTGGGTTGCTCCAAATCACAGATGGAGCCATGAGAGTCATGTGAAGATCCAAGATGTGGCACAGATGTGGAAGAATAGGAATAAACAAGATACTTGGGCCCTGGTATGAGTACTTGCTTTTTAGGTAGATCATCACAGGCGTATAGTTCTGTGCTGTTCCTGTTAGGATTGAGTGAAAAAAACAGTGAATCCCTGAGACCACCCTAACACAGAGTAGATGGGATAGGGTTGCAGCTGTCATATGAAGAGGCTAAATATTTAGCAGCATGGGTGTGATCAGACTCAGCATCTGGGAGTTCTCCTCCCCATCTTCAGGCAGTGAGGTGGCAGAAGCACAGGATGTAGTGGCTTCCTCCACCAGACATGCGGAATTCCCTTGATGTATCCTGAAGGTAACAGTGTATGCATGGGCTTCCAAATATCTCCATAATTTCTGAGAATTGCAGGCATAAAATGAATTATTGATTTTTTTTCTGGAATTTTATTATAATAAAAGAGAAAGTCAAAACAAAACTCACCCACATGCTTGAATGAAAAACAGCCCTCATAGTGTTCAGCATTTGAGCATTTGGTCCAGAGTAGATAGGGCTGTTTGGAGAGGTTTACGTGGTGAGGCCTTGCTAGAAGAAGAATGTCCCTGGGATGGTCGATAAGAGCATAAGACCCCACCTTACAGCCAGTTTCTCTGCTTCATGCTTGCTGTTTATGATGTGGTCCTGCGGATAATTGCTGCCACTGCTGCTGCCATGCTGTTTCCAACACTATGGATTCTTATCACTCTGGAATTGTTAGCCAAAATAAACTGATTCTTGTCCCCGTCATGGTGTTTTTATCAAAGCAAAAGGCATGTAAAGTTCTCACAAATCAACTTTAATGACCTCTGTATTCATCTTCAAGTTAAATTTGGCCCATCCTCCTGGCCAGGCTATGTGAGTCCTCTCAAGCTGATGTTTGCAGCTGGGCTCTTTTAGCTGTTCATGCCCCACATCTATTTGTTTTTTTATATTTAATCACTATAGACTGCTGTGGCACCTTTCCATTCACAAGTGGTTTTATACTTTGCTTCTATAATTTCATTTAAGTATAATGGTGCAAATTCTCGTTAATTAAGCCCCTGATTTTAGTTCTTACTATTCTCCAAAGACACTATGCCAGAGTTTTTATTTCTGCATTTCAGTATGTGTAAGTATATGTACATGTGTAAATACATATATTTGTCCCCTGTATCTGTGGATAATCAGTTCCTAGAACCCCCTAAGTGGAGCAAAACTTTATGTAAATAAAGTGATATCGTATTTGTGTTTCACCTCCTCACATCTTCCTATGCACTTTCAATCATGTGTAGATTACTTAGAAGACCTACTGCACTACAACATTATGTAAATAGCTGTTTTGTTGTAAACTGTTAAAAGAATAAGATAGTGAGAGAATACTGTCTCTCTTCAGTGCAGATGCTCTTTGTTTTCTGATGGTTTTGACCCATGGATTGTTGAACTACAGTATACAGAACCATGGATATAAATAACCATCTGCATTCATGTACATGTAAAATATATGATTTGATATCAGCTGCAATAAAATATGTGAAATCAGAGTCACACAGGGACTGTGGGTAGAGGAAATAAATGTAATGTGGCAGGAATTTAAGATACAAGATAAGGCACAGAAAAATAGTGCCTGATTTATGGGACAGATTTACCATTTAATTAGCACTTCATTTCAGAGTTCTTACATTTGGCTCCAAGTTTTTCCTATTTTAGTTAAATTCAAAACCACCTAATTTAAGCAGAACCTGCTGACATGGAAATAGCAGAAGTCATGGTTGAAAATTTCTTGTGAAGTATTCTATGGTATTTTTAAATTACATTTCCTTCTTTTGAGGTGAAGTATTGGTTTTCTCTACCTGTGAACTGCATGATCCTAGACATTTATTCCCCATTTACTTTTTCTAGCAAACGAAGTTCACTGTCACAGGGGATGGTGGTGAGCATCAAATGAAGAAACAAATCAAAGCACCTCATTGGCTCCTGGTTCCACCAACTCTGTTGTTTTCTCCGTTCCCTCTCATTGGAATCCTATGCACTGCAAGGCTCAGCTTAAGCAAGAGAAGATCTTAAGTTTCCTGTTGTCCAAGACCTTACTTAGTTTCTTATTGAGAGTTCAGACCTAGTTGAATAATCAGGACTCTTCAGTTATTTTTGAGAATGCCATTGAAACAATAACATGAATTAAAGTTGTTGTTACCCAACTAAAGGAAAAAGTATAAAGCAAAATAGTGTCCAGATACTCATCATTTGGAGAAAGAATTTATCTCGAGGGTAGCAGGCTAAATCTCTCTTTGGCCTTTGTGCTTACTCTTTGAGAACTGAGATAAAAAGGGATGGAATTTGCCTCATGTCCCAGCACCCTTCCCATAACTTCCCCTTCCAAATGTGTTTGAGATGTTGCCAATGAGCTGCCTGTGTGCTCAACAGCTGAGAACAGTCCGGTTTACTCTAGGATGTTACTTAATTCAATATTTTTCCAAGTTATATATTGGAAACATAGTCTTAATTTGTTTCATGGCAATTAAAAACCAGTTTTGCTAACATGTCTTCTTTAATTTGTGTTTTCCCTTGGTAGACGAGTTGGCTTTTACGTCAATACTTTCAAAAACGTCTCCAGCCTTGAGGCCAAGTTTCACAAGGAAATCGCAGTGGTGAGTAATGGCGACGGTTGCTCTTACAGAAGGCAATGTATGGAGAGCACAGGGCGTTGCACAGAATTGCCAGTTAGTTCACCCTTACATGGATGTGGTAGCAGCGCTGTGTCACTACTCTGTGCACTATCTGCACTGCTTTTGAAGTTTTTATCACAGTCCTACTATTTTGTTTCCTCCTCTGTTGGTTGAAAAGTTAGAATTTCAAGTGATGTTCTAAATTAGTGAAAAGACTGGTCTTTCATTATTTAGATAAGCACCAGCCATGGTGTTTTCTGTTGTCTTCTTAAATCATCAGGATAGCCATGGGACTACTTTTTAATAGATTTAAGATAATCAGCTTGCCATTTCTGCTTCATATCCTATATAAGAATACATATTTGATTGATTTAGCAGGTTTTTTTATTTCCACTAAAGTATTCACTAAATAAAGTTATTTCAGCTTAGGTGTGGATTTCAAATCTTGTATGTGGAATTTCAAGTACTCTGAGACTAATCTAATTCTCAGAAGAGTTGTAGCTTCTCATTAAACAAGTTCGTTCTTGGGGAGAATATCATGGGTGGCCACCAGGATATCCTGTGGTTAACGGGCCTCTGTCCCCTTAGCTTTGCCACAAGCTCTATGAAGTGATGACGAAACTGGGTGATCAGCATGCTGACAAGGCCTTCAGCATTCAAGGAGCTCCCAGGTAGGCCACTGGTCCTCTGAAATGCATGTACAAGTGATGTGCTGTGTGTTGAGATTTCTGGAGACTGGACACCACATTATACTGTTCTATTCACCTCGTAAAATCTAAAAGGAGCCCTTCCACCTGGAGAGTGATCCCAACCTTAGATTTTAGGCTCTTACATTTACTTCTTGCCTTCACTCACCTCAAGATGCTACTGATCACAGCAGGAGTGAGCCTTTCTGATTTACATGGGACCAGAGAGCAACAGCGTGGGACAGTCCTCATTTCTACTTGTTATTTTATCTGCAATAGAAAAAAAAAACAAAAAAACAAAACCCTCCAGTCTTGTGCTGATTTTCAGTTACTGAAGAAAGGAAAGAAGTGGAAGAGATCTTGCCATCCACCCTCTCTCCACCACTGCTTTGCTATTTGCCCTGCAACTCGGCTTTGTTATCGCTCCATTGCTTGTTGTTATGAATGGGCCCGTCAGAGACTGAGGGCCCAGTGGCACAGCTGAGCTGCTTGTCTTGGTTTGACTACATGTCCACTTTCTCCTATGATTTTAAAATCTCTTTTATTTCACCCAGCAAGCCTTGAGCAAGCAGTCAGAAGCCCCAGGTTTCAGCTACATGCCTCTGTGGTCAATTTGGTTTGTTTTCCTTACCGAAGCCCAGTAACCTTTGTAGTTAAAAAGCCCATTTAAATATCTATGGAAAAAGTAGGATCCAATGGAATGAAGTTATTTTGAAGGGGATGTTCAGGTCTGAGACTTTACACTTGTAGTTCCTATTCCAGTCATTATAAACACTCATAGGAATGTATGTACAGAATCATTCCTCGACATGCAGTTTCCAACCTCTCCACGTTACTGTCCGAAGATGACTAGTTTGATCATGTATTGCTCCTTACAGCGTCCATAACTATAGCCCCTGCTTTACCTGCCAGAGCAGCAAGTGTATCTTTCCTCTACAAGGAGAAGACATGACCTAAAAGAATGAAAAAAAAAAAAACAAAAAAAAAACAAAAAACAAAAAACAACCCCCCCCCAAAAGAAAAAAACCACAATTAAGGCTCCAACACTGTTTTTTTTACATTATTGAGCTAGGAATAAAAGAAAAATAAGAATATTAAGCTGCCTTTTGGAAATTATAGAAGTAAAGCATGTTAAGAGTGGCTCCCAACCATGGAAATGAAGTCAACAGAAGCATTTGCAAAGATCAGTTTCATAATCAGCTAAAGCAAGAAGCAGGATTACAGCCACTTAACAAATGTCTCTTATTTTCATTCCTTTCAAAAAACATTCCTTTGCAGAGCGAGGTGGTGAGTTAGCCCTGTGGGCAATCTCTAGACTAGTGCATAGATCGGGCTGTTGCTAGTCAGAGGTCATGATTGCTGGCCCAGAGCCCCAATCATGTAGTGTCTCTAAAAGAACCCGTCTTCCTCAGCTCCTGCTGTGTAGATCAGGCTGCTGTGTCTATAGTCTTATTTAGGTCACAGACGCTGTTCCTTCTGCTGTTGCCCTTAGATGTTCTTAGAGAGTAGGACACGCCATCTTAGTCATCATGTTAAGCTGTTCCCAAGCCTCTGGCAAGGTGCCTAGAACACGGTGGCTTCTTAGGAAGTTGTGGAATCTCACCTGTCATGTGGTCTGCTGGCACGTTGAAAGTGTCTTGAGTTAGTCACTGTTTCTTAAAGTGCAAAAAGAAGTATTTTGTAACTCTCCAAACGTAATTCAAAAAGCACTCCCAAAAAGATTTATTAACCATCTCCCAAGATGCCTTTGAAATTTAAAAGTCACAGCTTTCTGGCTAACTTTCTATAGATTGTGGTATGGCATGATTCTGCTATATATCAAAAATGAAGCTGGTTTTCTTACTACCCCTTATGTTGGGAGGTAGAGCTTGTTTGGCTTGTGGAGTGAACAAGACTTTTATGCTAAGATCTAAATGCAAATGTCTGAGTGTCTTTTTTTCTTTGTTTTTAACCTATTTATACTCCACCATTTACACATCTAAAGTGGCATCAATATTGCATGGCTGCTGTGAAAAAAGAGAGACGGGGCATGGTTGGCTCTGGTTCACAGGAAGCAATAAGTGGTGCCAGTTTCCAGCATCCATTACTATTATTAACAACTAGAATTAACCTGGAGGTAGGGGATGAAATAACAGTGAGACTAAGTTTCAGGATTTCTCTGGGCTAAAGAATCTTGAGTTTTAGGAATCCTGGTTCTCAGAAGGCTTCTTGCTCAATCCTCTGTGTCTATCCAGTGATTCGGGTCCTCTTCGAATTGCAAAGACACCATCACCCCCAGAGGAGCCTTCACCCCTGCCCAGCCCAACGGCTAGTCCCAACCACACATTAGCGCCTGCATCTCCTGCCCCAGTGCGACCCAGATCACCTTCACAGGTATGATGTATACACCATGGGCATGGGAGAACTCATGGGGAGGTGACGTTGTCTGGGATTCTCCCGTGGTGACCAAGCATTATAGAAAGTTTCTGTGGCAAGACTAAGGCATGAGACAGCGGATAGTATTATTGCCATTGTAGAGTCGGTCTGCTTTGCTATTTAATTTTTGTGTTTCCTTGTGTACTTAGTGATTGATTGTTTAGCGTTTTCTAGCCCCATCCTTACCTTCTTGTTCTAAACTGTATTCACCTTTACCTTCTTTTGCTCCTAGACTCCTGCCTTTCAGAGGCTGGGGGAGTCACTTTAGTGATGGAGCATTTGCATGGGTGCCCCATGCTCTAAGCAGTTACTAGCTTTGCAAAAGAAAAATCATATCTACAAAGCTCCATTCATTCTATATTCTTTGTGAACTGAATCTTCTTTCCAGTGTTCTACTAGAGTCAATGACTGCTCAGAACTCAGGTATTGTGAGGTATCCCATCACTCACATTGTCTTACACGTGAGTGGCCAGTCACTGAAAGTCTGGTACATGTTTAAAGAAACTGTAAGGACCAGGCAAAGGGAAGTAAAGAGAAGAAAAAAAAAAACCCACCACTTTTGATTTTCATGCATTGTGTGAACATGATATTTCTGTAGCTACATTTAATATTCATGGTCCAGTATAAGCTTTTGTGAATGTGGCTGAAGCTGCAAAGTTGTAAGAAGATATTGTAGTAGGTTCTAAAGTTCTCATTTCAAAATCCTGGAGTGGAAAATGAAGTGGAAGCTGTCTCTGGTTGATCTCATTGATTCAATTAGAAGAAACAAAACAAACAAACAAACCCAAACAAACAAACAAACAACAAAACAAAAAACCCAATTACCTTAATTTTTGTTTTGAAATTCCTTTTTTTTTCTTTTGAGAGAAATCATTGGTAGTTGAACTGAGAGGAAGAATGACTTCCAGGTGAGATCATAGGTCCTGCAGCTCTGGGCAGTGCTAAAATTGAGATGCATAGACTGTCATCTCGTGACCTGACTTCTTCCCATTAGACTTTCAGTGTTCAGAGAGGCATCCAAGTGGACGGCATTCTTGACTTGAATCGCATGGGCTTACACTGCTGCTTACATAGCTGTGCTTATCTGACACTTTCTTGAAGGCTACCATGTTTGTATTTGATACTTCCTAGACAAGGAAAGGACCTCCTGTCCCACCTCTGCCTAAAGTTACCCCAACGAAGGAACTGCAGCAGGAGAACATCATCAGTTTCTTTGAGGACAACTTCGTACCAGAAATCAGTGTGACCACACCTTCCCAGGTGAGTGCTCAGGGCGGCTGGGATGACCATCAAAATGCCATGGTGGAAGGAACTCTCACATCAGCTGTAGAGAAAGTACCAGCTATCTGAGCCATTAATAAAATTTTGTAACTTGGGCTTGTTTTATTGCTTTGTGTAATCAAAGAATTATTAAATGCAAGATGTATAAGATTTGAAAATTCTTAACTTGTATTGAATATATATACATATATGTGTATATATATGAGAAAGCATATTGAAAAATATACAATGAAGAGGAGTTGCTGTCATCCTATCACTGTGACATAACCTTGCATGCCTCCTATTTTCTTTCAATTTTTCTACCACCCCCTTGAGGATTTATCAGTTTCAAGTTTTAAAATTCAAGCGGTGTAGTTATGCAGTCTTAATATAGCAACTTCAGTTCACCAGTCATTTTTATGTCACAATATTGTCTTTATAAAAGCACTTAACATTACTATCACACCGGCTGGATGTACTAACCCCTGACTCTAAGCTAAATTTTAATTCCCAGATTTTATCAGTCTGCGCCTTTTCTACTAGCCAGAGTCATTTTTTAGTTTTATTTCCACATTAACATTTTAGGATGGCTTGTCCTTGTTCAGTTGCTTTAACCTGTGTCAGCCAATAGTTCCATCTGAGTTCCATCACAAGTAGGGACTTTAGTCCTCTAGAAGCCTGTGTACTTAGCTGAGGACACCTTGTCTAGGAGACGAGACTACTTAAGTGGTAGGGAGGTGACACAAAGAGTAGTTCTGAAGCAAAGACGAGGTCCAGAAGTGTTCTTTCCTTTTAAGTGTTTTTATTTGAAGTTTCTGGCTCGGTTACAAGGACCCTCATGGTGGGGAGAGGGAGAATGAAGGTACTTTGGGAAATTACAGATGCCAAGAGAGTCTGTAAGTACTTAACTCACCTACTACTGTTGAGTGGAGGAGACAGAAAATAATTGGCTAGAGGAAGGGAGAGGGAGTCCTTCAGGGTAGAAGACTTACAGCTTAGAAGTAGAATTGCTTGTCTGGGCCGTGTACCACATTCTGTGGTACATCCTGGAACCGCTCTACTGGAACCTGTGGTACCTGATGGATTATGTGCCACATTTGTTAGTCTGTCAGCTGATTTGTAATTACCACCCGCCAGAGACATATGGCAGTCCATTGGTGGTGGTGGGCGTTCCTTGTCATTTAATCTGTTTTCTTTTAGTTTAAAAGGAAGAAAGAAGAGGAGTTCTGGTTTTGTTCCTTTGTTTGAGCTGTGGTTTTGTTTGTTTGGTTGGTTGGTTGGTTGGTTTTGGTTTTTTTAACCTGAGAGGTATCCTGCCTCCAATAGCTGGATCACAGAGTTTGAAATCCAATGCTTCTAATTCGCCAAATGTCTCCTCGTTTTACACCAAGATGTGCAGAGAAGTGAAATGGGATTCATACTTTGGTTTGTCATTTTGGGTTATTGAGTGAGAAAAAAGTCTGGTTTTATTTAAAATAGGCAGAAACTACCTTTTCTGCAGTCCTTTAACAATTTCCTCAGTTGCTTGTCCTTCTGCAGCTGCAAGCAGCTTGTGTGTCCATTGAACATATCTCCAGCAGTCCCTAGTCTTGGGACTCCACTCTGAGAACTACTCTTTTGATCAGTTGGAAGTCTACATGGTCCAAATCAGCGATGGTGAACTGGCTGCCATAATGAATTAACAGCTTCTGTTTGTGGAGCTGTCCAGCCAATCCAAGGCTGTGTAATGATGGCCCGTTTATAACTGCCCCACTTAAAACAGTCTGATTTCAAATGGTTCATATAGGATTTTTGGACACATGCATGCTATGTGTTTATAATATTAGATGCATTGAACATATTGAAACATACACTATAAGCTAATGGATTGTAAAATCTAAGTAATAATGTTTTGGGCAGTGCACAGGTGACTGGATAAGAGAGGAAAGATACCAATTCTTGATGAGAAATGAAATAGTAATTGCAAGTATTGAAAACTGGAAAGCTGAGAATTATCTGAAAGATTTCCCCCTACATTACTGCAGAATGATCCTTTTAGTATTGCCTTGGATTTTTGCTAAGTGAGTCATCTGACACTTAGAAGATCGTTTATGGCCACAGATGGCTATTTTTATAATGCACTTAATGAGAAAGAAAGAAAAACACTTGTGTTAATCCTGGCCAGATGCTGCAAATGGAAGAGGCAAAACCTATCCTGTCTGATGGAAAATCGCCTCAGCAGCAACACTTTCCCAACTGTGTCCTTTGAACTGAAAACAGAAATCCACTAAGCCTGCAGAGCCCTCTAACGGCCCAAACCGTAACTATATGTAGCCCAGAGTTTTCTGTAAGAAATGCTTTTTTCATGCTCACAGGCATACCATGGTGTGTGAAAATGCTTTTCCTGCTTTTCTGAAGTTTTGTTCACAAAAATAAACTGCTAAAAGACAAGTTCATTCTTTCCAAATATTTCCTCCCAAGCACTTACAATCCTGTGCACAAATCCTTTACTATGTTTTAATTTTTTATTAATTTTTGAGGATTTCTTACTGTATATTTTGATAAAATTCATCCTTCCCTAATTCCACCAAGATCCACACCCTTCGATATCTACCTAAGTCACTGATGACTTCTCATTCTTCTTGGTCTTTTTGTTCTTGCCCTCCTCCTCCTCTTCCTCCTCTTCCTCCTCATCCTCCTCCTCTTCCTCCTCATCCTCCTCCTCCTCCTCTTCCTCCTCTTCCTCCTCTTCCTCCTCCTCTTCCTCCTCTTCCTCTTCCTTTTCCTCCTCCTCCTCCTCCTAATTAGATTCTACTTGTACTGTCCATATATTCTTGGGCATGTGTCCTTCCACTAAAGTGTAGCTAATTTACCAAACATATCAATAAAGAAAACTGATACTTTCTCTGCAAAGCTCTGTAATCTGTATCGATTACAGGTAATGGGTATGATCTGTACACACCTCCTCTTTCCATGTTATACGCACATTATCTAGGTACACTCATATAGGATTCTACCATCTCTCTCATTTATCTTCAGAAAATGATTTAAACTGCTTTCTAGTTTACCTTGAGAACGTGATTTCAAATCTATTCTTATCTGTCACTAGACACTTTCTTAGAGATTCTTGGTCCAGAGCAAGTTTTTGTTTGTTGTTTTGTTTTGTTTCCCACACACAGTGTTTAATTTCTCGACATGTACACGTGAGTACTGAGACTTCATCACACAATCAGTTTAGCTCTCTGTCAATCCACTAGTCCTCACAGAAGCTCATTCAAAGTAAAGCATCCATCCATCTT
Organism: Arvicanthis niloticus; assembly: GCF_011762505.2. Lineage (NCBI taxonomy): Eukaryota > Metazoa > Chordata > Mammalia > Rodentia > Muridae > Arvicanthis > Arvicanthis niloticus. The sequence goes on along the minus strand of NC_047665.1, from coordinate 42,465,186 downwards.
CCTTCCCCTCTCTATCCCTGTTGGCTTTCACACTTAGTCATAGCCTGTTGAAGACACTCATCAATGCCATGCTGCAGAGCTCACAATGACTTTGTTCAACTGTCTTCTGAGAAAACAAGAACAAAATGGCTAGGGAATTGGTTGTCTAGAATGTTGGGCTCATTGTGTGCCAACTTACCAGGACACTGCAGGCTTCCTAAGTGTGGCAACTGTGAAAATAGGAGGGAAATGGTCAGTCTGTTGGTAGAGCAAAGGGTGTTTTGCTACTCTTTAAAAATCTTTCTCTAATAAACGCTGTAGGGAAAGCACTTGACAACATTGTTTTGAATGAGTAAGATTTGCTTCATTGTGAGAGTGCAAATATTTAAATCATGCCAGTGGGCTGCAGTTAATGCCAGTGTTCAGGTTAACTGCAGTACATCTGCAACACTCTCCTCCTATGTTTCCAGTTTCGGAATTAGAGTTCCCCAGCCACGACTTCCTCATATGTATCGATAAAACATGACAACTTTGCTCATTGTTAGAAGTTATCAACTGTTTTGTTAAGTGTCACCTATTTATATTTCATGCCAAACTGCTCCTAATCGGCCTTGCTCCTACAAGCTTTCTCTTCTTTGCCTTAAGCTTCCCATTTGACATTCACTGCCTCATTAAAAAGTTCTGGAGGTATGAAAATCCTCGGAATATAATAAACATTCTTAAAATGTGTTAACAAAAGGGGAAAGCGATCTCTAGAAGAAGTAATACCAATGCCCTCATTGGTCTGTCTCATTAAAATACTGTGTTGTGATTCAACACTGCGTGTGACTGTTTCTGCACATACGAAGTTATGAGGCTTAGTTTTGAAGTACATGTTTCATATCTGAATGCCCTGTTGCTACAGCTTTGAATGCAGTATACATTAGTTCATAGTGCTTTGTAGGCTCTACATGCTGAAAATGACACATGATTAACTTTAAAAGTTTGTAAAATAAAACAAAGACCAAGGTAAAAATTAGAAAGTATAATTCAGTTTTCCAGAAGTAACATCTTAGCCATTCTGTTATATCATATTATTCTCTTTAAATAGTGAAACAAAATATGGCATGGAAAATTTAAATTTTTGTAATCTGTTGAATATTTTACTAAAAATATCAAACGATGATCTATGTCAACTTGACTTGATCCCATCCTGATACGCAACAGGATGATCGCATTGTAAGGCTGCGTCATGGCAGATGTAACTCTTCCTCCTTGTGGTTCTTCATTAGTCAGTATACTGTACATTAACATACAGCAAGGTGCACATATTTAAAATGTACATACTACTGAGTTTTGGCCTGTGTACGAAGGATAAGAGCTGTGTTCCTGGTGCTGCCTAACTCTCCCTTTTTATAGACTTCTAGGACTGGTTGGCAAGTTTGCGTTTAATAGAAGCAAAGAATTTGCTTTGCGTTACCTCTTTCTTCTAAGAAACTGTTTGCTATGTTGGAAACATGATGCTTTTGTAAGCAAATAGTGTCCAAAATTCTGTATGGGGCACTGTTAGAATTAAAAAATATACATTGTCTATTCCTTTTCACACATTTGTATAATATAGTCGGATGATACCCATCTGCAATATACCCTCTACAACTGTTCCCAGACTCCTCCTACCACTTCCCTCTTCCACCTACACATTCCTTCTTTACAGAGAACATGGTTATCAGTTTTAGGGCTTAAATTTCTTTTTAACAATACAAGTGCTTTTGGAAAAACAATGTCTATGAAATTTAAAAGCATATCATGAGATATAACCATGCTTAAAAATAGAAGGCTAAAGGCTAGTATTGGAATATATATATATGACACAACAAAAAGCAATAGTGGCACATATTCTATGAAATTAAGGGAGACACAAATTTGTCTAGGAAAAGAAAGCTGACTAGGAGGTAATGAGAGAGGGTGTTTGGAGTAAATATCGTCAAAGCATGATTGACTTAAAAGATGCTTATGAAAACCTTCACTCTAAACAATGAACATACATCATTAAAAAACATAGCCACAGGGACACATAATAAAATAAAAAGTATTTTTAAAGTTTATCTTAATGGAAAAATGCTTACATTAAAAAATAATGTATACCAATATAATAAAAATCTGTCCCTAAATATTAAAATAAACTTAGTAAATGTAAAGTTTTAACCTGGATTATAAGAATGTATTATTCCTTTGGAAAGGGAGCCCAGAGCCTGACACAAATGCAGCTTTCCTACACAACCAATGTGGGATGTTAAAGTATTACCTGTGCCATCCTCCCGTCTGTTCTTGCATTTCAGTATTCTGAAGTTGGTTTCTTTGACCAGTCATAAAAACAATTCCTGCCCTTCAAAATCTTTCTTCAAACACTTCAATTTTATGTAGTGCATTACCCATTGATATAACCTTTCAATTTCTACACAACAAAATGTTCAGAAATAAAACATACCAAATATCAAAAACATGTCTTTTGGCCGTGTAATACTGCCATCATTCCTGTCACTGTGGTATAATTTATGGAGACCTTGTCTCAGCTCTGCCCTTTACTTTGTAGCTTGAGCTCAGGTTAAATCAACTTCAAGCCCATGCTATTTCCTTGTATCCCATTGCAACTGGTGTACAGATGTCAATGTCTAACACAATCTTATAGTAGTATGGTAGACTTTCATTCTGTGCCATAGTTGCTTACCTGCTTTACAGCTAAAGGTTGGAGGGGTCATGTTGTAGGAAATACTGACCGACACAGCACTTTCTGTTTTCTTCCCCTTTACTATTCTACACACACATACACACACACACAGAGAGAGAGAGAGAGAGAGAGAGAGAGAGAGAGAGAGAGAGAGAGAGAGAGAGAGAGAGAGAGAGACAGAGAGAGACAGAGAGAGACAGAGACAGAGAGACAGAGAGACAGAGAGACAGAGACAGACAGAGACAGAGACAGACAGAGATGGAGACAAAGAGAGGTAGAATAGATATAATAATTAGATCAAGGAATGGGGTAATAATTCCTAATGAAAAACACCTTGACTTCAGGATGCATTTCAACTTGTTGTTTGAGGGGCAATTCATCATGATATGGATGGAATACAAGGTGTCTGGTCACATTGAGTCCACAGCTAGGAAGAAGAGAGAGGATAGGATGAGAGTAGACTATACAATGTCAAATTTTTCTTGTAACACTTCCACATAAAGTTTCCATAATCTTCGAAAAAAAAAAAAGTACTAGCAGGTAGGGATCAGGTATTCACACATAAGTGCATCTGGGGCACATTCCATTCAGTGCACTCATGGAGACCACGGGGAGGATAAGGGACATGAGGTGTGAAACACCATGAATCAGTTCCTAAGTTTTAGCATCATTGAGGTACACTGTACCAATGGGTTATGCTACTGGGTTCAAATTTTAGTACCTTTTTTTTTTTTTTTTACTTTTATAGTCATGTGTAATTTTTTAATCTGTTTATTTTTTTTATTTACATTGTTTAAAATAACCAAGAGGGAGATTCCTTTTATCTGTGTGGCAGTCCAGTACTTCCCCTCAATAGGAAATTTATCTGAGGGTGTGGTTCAGGGACATGAGTTATGTGCAGCTAGACTGTCACTGCATTGGATCAAATGCTAACATGGCTCGGGCCTCTCAGTGACACATTCCACCTGGCTCTTTCCACGAACTCCTATTCATCTCTTTCAACAGAATGAAGTCCTGGAGGTGAAGAAGGAGGAGACTTTGCTGGATTTGGACTTTGACCCTTTCAAACCTGATGTGGCTCCGGCAGGTTCTGCTGCAGCAACCCACTCTCCCATGTCTCAGGTATAAAGTGAGCTCAGATGTTTGGGGATGATAAACATTAATGAGTACACTTACTTAACAAAAGATCTCTGTGCCTTTCAACTGATGCTTATCTACTCTTCTGTTTGGTTGACAAATACCTCCCATTCGTTAGATGTAGGGAAACAACTTTATTACTACCAAGTATTATAGTCTTCTCCATGCCATTAGCCTTCTTTTGCCACAGAGCTGTTTGCCTCAGAACCATGTCTTTCAGAGTTGTTATCAGTGCCTCACGTGCTCTCAGAGAATGTAGGTTCTGATAATACACCTCAAGGCTTCCCTAAACAAAGTTCTTTTAGTTTCAAGTTTTTCTACTTATTTCCTCATGTTTTGGAAGTCAAAGAGTTTTTGGATAACTGCCAGACCATGCCCCACAAAAATGTCCTTGCAGTCTGGATGGTTCTGAGCTCGGAGCTGCACTCAAGTCCCTCCTGCAGAACAACGCTCTGGTGCTGATCACGGGTGGGTGTGGAGGGCCTTGCTTCTTGTGCTTATTCTTGTTCATCTCTTCCTCACTCTGTCCCCTTCTGGTAGCCACTGTAATAAGATTCTGTTAGGATCTGTTAGAATACCTGTATTGGATAGGGACACCTGTGTGCATAGGGACGATGCTTTTGGCATAGTTAGTGGGTAATCGTTGATTTTAGTGGAAGACAGTCAACAGAAACATTGAAATGTGGTGGTATGTACCTGTAATCCCACTCACTACTCAGGAAGATGTGAGAGGAAAATGAAAAGTCAGCCAGCCTGGGTTACAGAGCCTCAAAACAAACCACAAGTCAGTACTATTGACATTAAGTGCGTGTATCAGGGCAGGAGGCACACTCACACTTGGAGAAAATCCAAAGTTCTAGAATATAGCACAAATTAAAACTAAAATGTATTACAGAATTCAACTGGGAATTAAGAACTGACTTGAATTTCTAGTGCTGATGACTTGAATTATTATAGTTAACTCCTGAGGAGTACAAACTGCTCTGTGCAGACAGTTTTCTTGCTAGCTTGTGCTTTGCTAGGCTGACATGGTTTCTGAAGGCCTGCTCTTTGTAAATGGGGGAAGTAATCTAATAATCAAATACAATTAGCTTTACTGGTGCTTTGTAAATAAAGAGGATCTCTTGTTAGTAGGCTGTCTTTAAACTCTTCTTGGAGATTCATAATGTACATAAATCACCACAATTAGGACAGGCTGTATGTCCCTGTGACCCTCCTTCCTGCCAAGGAGGAAGCAATTCTGGCTTTCTGGTGGTCCTAACAGTGGTCTTCCAGGCTATGTATTTGCCTCTCCCCCTAAGGAGGAAGGCAGGTTGAAGGAGACTACAGGAGTTTGTTGGGTTCTGAGATACCCTTTCCTCTTCCCTCAAGGCTATCTCCTGTACCTACCACTGGGTCCTTTATGTCAGCTGCCAGGTCCTCCTTACCTCATGATCTCTGCAGTGCCCACACAAGCTCTCAGAGCCTTTCCTGTTCCCGAGGAGAGATGAACAATGCTTAGCATTGCTTCCTCCTTTGGAGAAAATGCTGCTGCCGTCTGCACCATACAGGGACTTGTGTTATATCGGTTTTCACTATCTGTTTTTAGCAAGAGGCTATAAAGAGAGCATCAGAATAGTCAAAAAATCAGAAAATGCATTTCCGACACAGAGACATCTGCAGATACAAATAAGTGTGATTTTTCAAAGAAGCCTTTTCTCCTATCCTCCCTGTCCTTGTTTGGTGCTAATCAAAAGGCTATCTAAGCTACATAGAGATGAAGTTAGAAGGCCAGATCGTGTAGGGAACATCAGTCAGCACCACAGGACCTGGCTCTCTGTGTAGAAGGCAGCTGTGGCCTCTAGAAACTCATTTGAAATAAATGTCTTTCTAGTCTTCTGCTTACCTTTACTGAATCAAAATAAGTGGGCGAATGCAGCCCGAGTCACTGAGGCATAAGTGTAAAGCAATGTGACATTAGCAGCAATTCTCAGTGTCAGGGAGAAAGGAAGGTCTCTCCCACTGCCCTCACCCTTGGTGCAAGTTGCTCTAACCATCCAAATTCCTTCATAGACCAGTGAGCTTTGTAATTAAAATATCAGTAAGTGCATGTCAGGCATGTTGCTTATAGGTTGTAATGGGTACCTATTAATGTGAATGACTGCCAATTGATCTGCGTGTTTTCTAATCCAACATCTTGGAGAAAGGCATTTTAAAGGATCTATTTGCTATCAAATTGGTCATAATATATGTTCTTCAGGTAGTAGGGAGAGGTAAACACATTGGTTAAGGATTAGGGTCAGCATTTCCTCAATGATATGATAACCCATGTGCAGGAAAACATTCTTACTTTAATGACATGTGTATATTAAAATAACACACTCATTGTACACATTCAGGACTGAGCAAGCTCTTCTAACGAGCAAAAGGTCAATTGCTTAGATCCCTGATGCTCTCACAGTATCTACATGTGACTAAACTCGGATTCAGTAAAGCTGTATCAAATTTCAATTTTGATTCTATTAGACTAGCACATTTTCAAGTTCCCAATAGCCACAAGTGATGAGTGTTCACCAAAATTGGTAACAAAAGTGGAGTGTTTCTACATCAAGAGTGGAGCTGCAGAAGAGAGCTACCACCCCAGCCTCTTTACATTGACTACCACTGACTGGGTGGACTGTCGCTTACAGTGTTTCTCTTTGTTTGCTTCCAGACATTGCCCTGGGACTTATGGACGGTAAGGCATCTGAGAACTAATTTCATATATTTTAATCTATAAAAATTTGGAACCCTTAATATATCTTTTAACTTGTGAGAAAAAAGAAAACCCATACATTTAATGATAATATATTCCCAAAGAAAAAAATACCTGAATGTTTGGAGCATTTCCCAAATCTGAAAATCTCAGTAGAGAAATATGTGTCAATGGCCCACATTGCTGAACAAATAGTGATCAAGACAATGGCGTTGTGCTCTTTGTGTATTCCTGTGGGGACTGATGACCCAAAGAACTGACACAATGATACTCTTAAACTGAATCAAAACACAGAGTGTGGATAAAAAAAAAGGTTATGGGAACATTTTTATCATTATATTTAATTAAATTTGGTTGAAACATTTGTAAAGTTGAGCTAGAACACTGTGGAGTTGAGTCTGGACCCTAATACTTATAATCTTGTACATTTAATCAATTTCTAAAATTCTCTAAGATTCAGCTTTTCACATCTATAAAACAAATGTAATGACATACACTTCAGAGGATTGTTTCAGGATTTAATGAGATATGTGCCTGGTGTTTATGCCAGTACATAGTATGTACCAACAAAAGGTAGCTATGATTCTGTCATTACTTTATATAGCTGACCTGATGTGCAAGGTTGAATAGTTTCAGAATTTAGAGTTGTGAGAGAATTTGAGCAGAGTCATCTACATTGCAAAATTAGGAGACTGATTACACCCAGGTAAATCCTAGCATTCCTTAGGGTGTGGTCTTAGTCTTTAAAAACTTCCCTAGAGTTTATATTCCATTTTGTAAGATCCATTTATTTATTTATTTATTCATTTATTTAATGTATATGAATACACTGTCACTGTCTTCAGACATACCAGAAGAGGGCATCGGATTCATTTCAGATGGTTGTGAGCCACCATGTGGTTGCTGGGAATTGAACTCAGGACTTCTGGAGGAGCAGTCAGAGCTCTTAACCACTGAGCCATTGTTGCAGCCCCTGTAGGATCCTTGAAAGAGACCAAGAGCACAACTAATAGTATTGATTGTTGCTACACATTACTAAGATATTTTTACACTGAATTTGTAATTTGTACTGAATTAGTTTTACTTGGGTATTCACAAAAGAGTGAGGGTGGGCTGATACTCAGGGCACTAGAATTCTAACCTCAACTTTGCGTTACTTTTCTTATGATTATGGAAACAACACTAATCTTAGTTACCCCCAGAATTTTCTAACTTTAATTAAATTGTAGTACATTTTACCCTCTCTAAAAGGACCGTAGTAAGAACAAAGGTACCTTCTAGAAGGAGCTTTTCATGCCTTCAGAGGGCAGACTTGCTAGAAAAAGTAATCATAACAAAAATGTATGAAATATTGGGTTTCTGGACATACTACCCATGATTCTTAGTCCAGTCTACTTTACAGGATATTTTTCTTGTGGGCAGAAATCAGCTTCTAGGTTTAGGGCTGACTGCCAAGCAAACACTCAAGCTAGTCAGAGGTCAATATAAATTCATTCTCCATCCAGCACATACCTCGATGATAGAACCTAGTGAAGAAGGAGTTTGGGAAGATTCTGCTCTGATGCTCTTACAGAGCTTGCAGCATCGAGTCATTTATTGACCTCTATGCTTGATAGCATCTTGGTGTTCTCAGACTCACATACTCAGTTGGATAAGCATTTTCATTTGTTGGTTTCCTAAAACAGAAATTGTGAACTAGCCGCTAATGACACATCCTCACTGATACCAGAAAATGACATGGGCTCTCTGTGTTTCATTTGTGCCTCCTCCACAATGGTCAAATAATTTTTAGAACAAAATCATTTCTGTAACAAAACAAGTTGTAAAATTTAATCCCTGGACAAAAAAAAAAAAAAAAAAAAAAAAAAGCCACAACATTCTGAAGAATATTGTCACTGGATTCTTCAACATTTCACTAAAGTGTCTTCTCATTCTTTATTCTTTTCTCTCCTCCTAATCTTACAGACAAGCACTGATTTGGTACAGCCGGTAAGTTGATTTCCATAACATTTTGGATTTTAAAGATATTTAATATCATTGTACATTTGGTATTTTTTTTGTTGAATGACTTTCTGCCCATGACATTGTTTGTCCTAGACTTGACCATAAGCCAATTAACTCAAGTACTTTCTGATTTTATTTAACTAGTACTACACTACTGAAGAACTGTATGTTTCTCATCAAATATCTCATAGTCTATTTCATTTTTTTCCCTTTGCTTTTCTGCATACATTAAAGACTGACTCTTCAAAAAGTCTTTCTATGTGTAACCTCATCATGGAGGAAACTCCTGACAGTGGTCTGGCAGAAGATATTCAAAGATATGAAACTGATATAGGTGCATTTATATGGGGCCCTCATGCTAGGGAAGACAGTGTCAGCCAGGAGATAACACCAAGTGGGTCTCGAGAAGACATAGCCTGTCTCTCTGAAGCAGAGCGAGACATGAGATTATCCACTGGAATGCTTTCTTCTGCTGACTGTTCTACTGTAGCTGATCAGGGAGAGGATGCCCCTCCAGCTAGAAATGAGAAGCTGTCTTCAGAGCCTGTTCCCGGGGCTGGAGTTGCTATTACAACGTGCATGGAGATGGACAAACCATATGCATTACTTGACTCAGAGATACCAGGCATCGGAAAAGTTGACCTGCTCAAAGAAGGTCATGAAGAAGCTAAAATATCAGATGGAGAAATAAAAGAGACACAGAAGGTAGAAGATTCTATGTGGGGATGTGTGGAGACATACCAAAGGGTAGATAATGGAGCTATTGATATCAAGGCAATAGAAGGTACTGAGGGGTTTGAGGAGAAAGTATGTGACAGCCCAGGAAATCCAGCACTAAATCATCTCAAAAAAGCAGCAGAGGAAGGCCAGGAGACACTTGAAAGTAGTGAAGTGGAAAGTTGGAATGATCTAAAGATGATATGTAAAGAAAGACTAGAAACCTATGAAAATTACTTTGAGGAAGCTCATCTATTGGAAAGAACCATGAGAAATGTATGTGTGACAGAGAAACTTGATGACAGAATCCAAGAGTTATCTGATGAGATGCAAGTAATAATCAATCATAAAAAGGTGGAAGGCTCTGGAGCAACACCTGCCAATCACACAGGGATCAGTAACCTGCCTATCCTGACTGACCCTGTGTCTATTATTAAAGATTCAAATAATGGGGAATTGGATTTAACTAAAAAAGAAATGATTGAAAATTTTAGTCGTGTCATTAAATTGCCAAGAACTGAAAGGGCAGATTCTTGGGGAACAGATCCAGATCAAGTCTGGCAGTCAGATTTGAAGTCAGGAATCAATGATGTAAATATCGTGAAAGTCTCTGATATTCCAGATGGCCACACAAGTACATTTGCCAAATGGCAGGAATCTAATACCCACTGGCATATCAGAGATATAGAAGGTTTACATAGATGCTGGGAACATTTAGTAGAAAATGAGAAAGGACTGGAGGAGAACTTACCAGCAGAGGTATGTGGGAAACATACCAGTGTTAGTAACTCGGATCAAAGCCAGGAGACAACTAGACAACTGGGTCAGGGAACCTCCCAGAATACTAGCATGGAGAGTCCTGATAGTTCCCAAGACAATGACATCAACAACTCAGATTTATCTGAAGATGAAATTGCTAACCAGAGATATGGATTGTTGTACCAAGAAATAGAGGCTGACAAAATTGAGGTACTTACCCTAGAATGTAGCATAGCCTAGTCAAATTTCCTTAGGCTCTGCTTTTCCTTATGTCTCTCATCGACTTCATTTTCCATCATTTATCTCCTTGACAGATGTACCTCTTGAAACCTATGTAAACCAAACACAAACAGGTTGACAAAAAAATCTAAATGATGACTGTGCTGGTAATTAGTGGAGTCCTTACTATCCCACTTCCTGAGTCTCAGTCTCTCTCTCTCTCTCTCTCTCTCTCTCTCTCTCTCTCTCTCTCTCTCTCTCTCTCTCTCTCTCTCAGAAGTGACCCCAATCCAAAAGATCTCCCTCCTTTCATTTTTTTCTTTCAAACACTAAAATGTGGTAAACCGTGAGCAACAAAGGATTACTGTCACTAATGTGGCTCTGCTTCAATAAAAACACATGAAATGTTTACCCAGTCTCAAACTGTAGAATCTTGGTTGCTGTTCATTAAAGTGATCAGTATCCGTGAATGAAAAGTGATACTTACCCCCATGGTTCTTGCTAGAATCACCTCATCATTATTGAGGTCAGTGTTGGTGAACACTGAAGCATGTGCATCTTTCACTTTTTTGTCAGCCTATTTATAATAATACAGCACGGCTCTTTGTAGTTCCCGAGCACTCCCAAACAAAGCAACCTGTTGTATTATTCTTAAATTTGTGTGTGGTAATAGTTTCTTTCCAGCTTGTCTAATGGATATTCACTCGTCCTGTGAGGTTGTTGAAAAAAGTCACACCTGGTTTCCATTTCTTTTAGGCTTCTGGAGGTTCATTTAACGATTTCACCCAGGTAAGGGCATTCTGTTTTCTTATAAGAGCTCTCAGCTGAGACTGTTGTACTTCTTTTCTGTGTGGGTTTTGTGTCACCAATCCAACAAAATGATTAAGAGCATTGGTACAAAATTTGACCTCCCTACTTACAACTTGAGTCATGGAAATATCATTGTGATGAAATGAGCCACACGTGTGGTGCACTTCACCAGGTGACCCAGCACGTTAAGTGCTCCATAATGCTATGCCAATTTTTCTACTAGTTCTTAGACGTGACCCCAATCCAAAAGATCCTCTAGACTCAGCTGCTGGGAAAGATGAGAGAAGGTTCTTAGAGATGAGGATTTTTAAGAGCTCCTTCTAAAATGTCATGGTGAGCCACATCACGTACAGTGATATGCTTAGTGATTCTTTAGGCAAAACAAAGCAAAACAAAAAGCCATTTGAAGATCAGAAACCACACTAAGGCCCTTTCCAAGAAAGTAGTGTTTCCTGGGCATTCTGCTAGTGCAGATTTATGCTTAGAATAACTCATGTTATCACTTCCTTGCTATTTTTTAATAATTTAAAAGGGAACTTCCAAAGACATTAAAATGTATTTATTGATACAACTGATGGCTACTACTTTAGACAGCTTTTTTTAAATGGCCCGTTTTCTTTCTCTTTTCAGCCCCAGGATACTTCATTATTCACCATGCAGACAGACCAAAATATGGTAGGTGGCTTGGTAAATTGATGTGACCATATTTGGGGACAGTTGAAAGTTGGCTACTAGCCTGTCTGAAATTTAATATACATATTATAATTTTTATAGCTCCCCCTTTTTTTCAGAAAAATGAGAAGAAAACATCTGTAAAATCTGACTTTCATCTTGTTTATTCCTGGCACAGAGATACCAACAGGAACTAGCTTTTTGTGGTACTTATGACCCTCAGTAGAACACAATGAATCAATCAATGTCACAGGTTTCTATGTGACTGTAACTTAAGCTACAGGATTAAAATGAATTTGTCTGAAGAATTTACTTTTGACTAACGTATCATTGCCTTTTTCCTTGAGGTACTAATTTCTCATCTCATATCTTCATTTTATAAGTTCTAGAGAGAAGCACTTACAGGCCAGCTATTGAAGAGACTTACATCAAGGAATGAGTAGGAAAGAGTTACTCTGGTGATGACTAGAGGAGATTCTTGGGAGATGGGAATGACATCTTTCAGCAGCTTCCTAATTAAGCTGATTGAAGAGACCTTGAGAGATGTCACTGTGTGTTTACCCTGCTGCAGGAAGGCTTGTACTTGCTGAGGGTTGAAGAGGTTATTAGCAATCCTGTTCCCTGGCCAGCCAAGTCTGTGCTATGAAGGATTTTTGAAGAGTAGCCAAGAAGAGGTTTGATACATAATTCATAGAAAAATATCAAAAATATTGCACATTTTAAAAATGCATAGATAACTGAAATCACAGAACAATGTCTGGATCATTGGCTTAGATTTCTAGAAATCTGGGCAAATTCTGAAGCTTTATTTAAATATGAACAAAGAGGATGGCTTTATACATGAGTCTAACTATATTCCATTGTTAAAATCAGAAAGTATACCTAGCCTATGGAATAAAACAGGCATTAGTTGGTGTTTTCTCATAAGGTACATGTTTACTTTTAAATAAGAAATTCTGAAAATTTTGTCTAAAAATTAATTTTAGTTCTATTCTGATATCTTGTCAATGTGTTATCATATTGTTGTGCTTTTTGCACAATCGATGGAGGACAGATCTGTCTTTTTTTAAGGGTATGGTATTAATTACAAAACCAGAGAAGCTTGTTTTGCCTATTCTCATATTGGCTATTCTCAGCCTTGATGAAATAACTTGGGTGGTGAGGTTTTATAATTATCAATTTTGAACAGTTATGGAGAACTCAGAAATTCAGGAAGAGAAGAAAAACTATTGATCACGATTAAACTCATAGCACTACATCAACACAGAAAGTCCAAGCTCAGAACCATGACCTTTCAGTGCCTTGAGGATCTCTCCACATTCTAGTGTTAGTTGTCTTGGCCATATGAACTTCCATGCTTTCCCTCCAGTCCTCTCCACATATTTCCCTGAGCAGACTTCATACTTCTCTACTGAGGACCACACCTTGTTCTGCTCAGCACTGGAAATGCACCTAAGGTTCTTGCTACAAGGCAATAGGCAATGGCCATGCACTGGAACTATAAACTATAACTACCAGTATGTTGATACTGTGTGGCATCTGAGGAACAGCAGAAGCCACAACATTGGGCTCATGGACTGAACTGGGCAAAAGGGATTGAAGCTGGCATTCAGCTGCGTATCTCCTGGCTCATGTCTCCTGGCTCACAGAACATCACTATGTACCAGTTGAAACCATTTTAAGTCTCCAGACCTTTTTCCTTTGCTGCCCATCAATCCTATGAGTTTGTATTAAATAGCCCTTCAAAGCCTGAAAAAGCAGTACTGGAAGACAAGTCCCATGTTGGGTTATGAGTAGACTCTCAGCTCTGCCAGCCCTTCTCTGCCTCTCTACTGACATGGCTCAGTCGCATCACTGAGGATTTTCAGAATCCGTGCTCCAAGACAATACAGTCGGCTTTATTCTGACCAATTTTCATTCTGAAAGAAGAATAATTTCTACAGCCCACATGGAGACATAGCATGTTATTGGTCCATTAACATCTGTCAAGGCAGATACTTTGTGGAACAACAAAAACAGTTGAAGCAGAGCCCAGTTCACATAATAAGACTTCAGATTTTACCACAAGGTGGTGCTTAAATTTTGAACTTCATTGGTATATAGTAAGAAAATATTTAAATTTTCATATCTCGGAAGGAATAAAAGAGTGACCCATAAGACAAATTTCTGGGCTTTATACAGAGTGTTTCATACTCGCGCAATAGAGTAAGCTGCATTTGTCCCCTAGAACTTAAGTCACAACCACAACTGTTAGAACTCAGTGAACATGTGTGCTCATGAGAAAATCCCAGTCCATGTCTGCTCACGCCATACTAGAGGTGCACTTTTTTAAACATGGAAACACAGTTAGACTCATGTCTAAGGCCACCCACATTGTTCTTATTTTAATAAAGATCCAGAACTTCCCCAGAATTTCCCAGATTCCTAGAAATCCACTGCAATGATTCAAACATCGTTCTATATTTTCAGTTATCTTTGCATTTTTTAAAACGCACAATATTTTTGATAATTTATATGAGTTGTGCATTAAACCTTCTCTTGGCTTCTCATCAGCTTTAGAACAATTTCTCCATCACTTTTATGTGAAATTCATTGTGTGCTGCATTAATGAAGTATATAGGAAAGGCAGAAGGTTTTGAGCTGAGAGATGCTAGAGACCTGATTCAGTGTTTAAGGGGTGTGTAGGCTGACTGTATATAGCAGTCTCGTGGGGACAACAGCATCTTATTTTCCCCCCATAGTATAAAGGGTCTAATGGAGATCATGGGGAAAACTGCCTTATACTTTTTCAAGCAACCAGTTGATTGCTACAGAATCTTTTGAGGGGAGGTCAAAAAGAAGGGAGTGAACCAGAACCTCAAACATTCTGCAGTTTATGGAGCAGCCAGGTTGCGGAGCCTGCACTCCTAGCTTCGGAAGAGATACACTGCATTAAATAAATATTTTTAATTTGCATACTGGAATGATCCTTTCATTTTTTGTGTAATATATATATTTATTCACTGAAGGATCACAGAACTATGTGATCAATAGATTCTTTCTGACTCCTTTCACCCAGCAAATGTTGGACCTTCTAGAGATATTCTCGTTGATTCTCTCTCTCTCTCTCTCTCTCTCTCTCTCTCTCTCAATCTCTCTCTCTCTCTCTCTCTCTCTCTCTCTCTCTCTCTCTCTCTCTCTCTCTCTCTCTCCATACAACAGAAGAGTTATTTCAGGTTCTCTCATACAATCCACAGTGGCATGAAGACAAATTGTTACAGGTGAATACAGTAGTAGGTCTTTGCCCAACTTTGAAGGAAACCATTTTGGAGCCTGGTTAGAAGAAGCTAACACAACCCACTCCACGACTCTTCAGTTCTGCAAGTGTCCATGACACTAGATGAGAGAATTCATTTTTTCTAGAATGGCTTTAGTAAAACTGGCAGTCTGTTCTGAATAATGATGAGATTCTGGATTGTCCAGAATTCTGCAGTGTCACCTATTCACATGTTGAATCTTTTCTTCTTGCCCCCAAATAACCCAAGGCTGAAACTGAGCAGGCTCTATCTACAGAGCCCCAAGCAGAGGAGCCTCCTGCCACTGCTGCTGCACCTACTGCTGGGATGGACCTCGGGCTAGAGATGGAGGAGCCAAAGGAGGAGGCTGTGGTGAGCACTATCCCCTTCCATTCACTCTGCTGCTTCTTTCAAGCTTCTCCCATGAAACTTTGTGTCACCTCCTATCCAGACTTTAGCTAGCCTTGATATTTCCCCACCACCACCACCACCACCACCACTACCACCACCACCACCATCATCACCATCACCATCACCATCACCATCATCATCATCATCAAGACTATAGCAAAGAATCAAACTTATGCATTAGGGAAACTGCCATGTAGCCATTGGTGTGGCTTTTCAAAACTGTACCTTGATTGTTTTGTTACACTTCTTTTACCAGTGGAGAGAATTGACCTATTTCTGTGTTCCTCCTAAGACAGTTGGAAATATCCTGTAATTAGGGATCAAATAGCCCAAGATAACTTTGCTATTCATGTATATGTGCTACTGACAGTCAGGTCTGGACAGAGTGTTTCCAGGTCCTTGGCCTTTTATCCAAAACAACAGAAGCTGTGGTCTCATACAGACCTGAAAAAGAAACAAAATAAATTAATTTGGATAGTCCAGATTAAAGAGAGATACATTGACAGGACTGATAGCAGGGCACATGAGGGAATATACTCAAGGTTTCCCACTATGCTTCCTCCTATAGAGCTTAAAAGAATGGGCTGGCTACTGAGGGGCATAGTTTGAGTGGCTCTCAGTCTGATTGATTAGGTTATGTCTTTATCTCTCTGCTATGCATGTCTTTTCCCATAATATATCTGATTTTAATCATATGCATGGCAAATTATTCATAGGCATAAGATGATCCCTAAAAGAGGACAATTTTGTCTTATTACATATGCAGCAAAAACTAGCTCCAGCCAGACTGGCCCTTCTAGTCTTTATACCTATATAGGTTTGGAATTCATTTAAGTAGTAGCTGTATAATTTGTTATCAGGGGTGGGAAAACTTATTCAGAAATGGAAACACATGTAGTCTGATGGATATAGGAGTTTAAGGAGGTTCTGACGTTTCAGGTGCATTGTCTGGATAGGAGTGCTTATACATAGTATGTGCACGTGATGCAGCTAGGCTGCCACGTACATTATTACAAGTTGGGATGGGGCTGCATAACTCAAAACCAAATGGACACCCATGGTCACTATCCTGTCTCCTATGATTGCCTGACACATATGTATTGATTCTTTATGGTTTTACTTTCATAAGTTGGTGATGGCCCAATATTAAACCAATGGTATATATTTTAGAACTGTGAATCTATAAATATTTATTCTCTAAAAATATTTTTTTCAAAGTCCAGTTTACGCAGGCTTTGCAGCTATGAGGGACCTTATGGATACCTTTGTGCTGGGTTGGAGATCCACTCAGCTGCTCAGATACTTGTTTTTAACCATGTTGCACACAGCCATGAGGAAGACCTGTGGGGGTCTGCCCTGTACTGACAACTGAGAGGAGATAATGATTCAGTCAGCTGCAGTGGTCAACTTCTTTATTTATACAGGTTTCACAGAACAAAGACAGACTAAGGATTATCCAATCAGTACTGATTATATCATTTTGTCTCTTGACATGTGTTTGGTTTTCCATTACATATTCATGGTTACAAGTTCAGTTACAATTAGAAAGTACAAAAAGAATAGGTTTTGTTTTCATTATTGTATTTATAACTCTAAGGAATCTAAAGAATGTCTCTGTCAAAGTAAACATTTATTCTATACAGTCTGCTTTTAGGCTGGCAGTAGTTGTAGTTTTAAAGCACCCCAGACAAACTGAAAATATCTGAATTGGTTTTTTTTTTTTTAATGAATAGCAAATTCTAATCCTTTTACTCTATTGTTTCATCATTTGTGTTATAAAGTGGGAAAAGTTGTTTTAGTTGATCTCTTATTTACCGAGTTCTATGACTACAGGTGTGTACCCTGTAAGGTCCCCTTTCTTTAAAGTACATTTTCAGAGAGCTCTAAGCATATTATAAAAAGCGGTCATGAATCTGTTACCAATTCTCCTGGCCAGTGAGAGTTTCTCAAGTTTCTCTATGTCTATCCTGCCCCAATTATACTGTTTCAGTTTGCTTGGGGGCAGATACCCTGAGAAGATCCCTAGAACCACAGCCTCATTTAGGACTATCACAATCTCCAGGGCATAAGGACGACTTCCAAATAAGACCAGATAAAGTTATTTCCCTAAAAGCAAAAGAGATAGTAAGTTTACAACTTTTCTAAAAGGACTCAGACATAATTTTCTTAGGAGAGACATAAAATGAATCATAATGCAAAAAGTCCCCAAAAATGCAATGTTCAGAGACCAAAACCTGAAAGTGAGAGTTGACAGTGATCACAGCATTTGGCTCACCTTTGCTGGAACTGTGTCAAACCACTGTGCTTGCTTTATAGTTGGCCATTTCCAGTGGATATGGCTGTGCCAATGCAAGCTCATGGATAGCAAAATGCCCATGAATGTGTAGAGAGTTGAAAATGTCTCCTGAGAATTTTAGTGTTTACCACAGCCTTCATAGAATACACACAAATAGAAAATCGGGTTCTGCCTTGCCAAAATCCTATTTTCTGGACTATGTACTACATAAATGAAGCTTATATTATATGTAAAATATGTTATTGGCTCCTAAGGTTACTTTATCTGTAAAAGTACAGGTTATCTGCCAACTCAACAATTTATTACTACATCATTAATAAATAATAGAAACAATAATAATTAACAAGATGAAAAGTAAATGTAGGGTATTATAGAAATAGAAAATACCAGTTAATTCTAATTTTTAAAAACTGGGGCTGAGGAGATGGCTCAATAGTCAACAGCATTTGCTGTTCTTGCACAAGACCTGGGTTCAGGCCGTAATGCCAATGAAGTGGCTTACAACCACTGTTAACTGTAGTTCAAGGCACTCTATCACCCTTCGCTGGCCTCCACACATACCAGGCATCCAGGCAGTACCCATACATGCATGCAGACAAAACATATACACATAAATTAAGACTAAATAAATATTCAAACCAAAATTTAAAAGGAAATTAATAAAACTTTAATACTGTTCAGATGAAAATACAGAGAGGGACTATGTCCTGTGGAAAAATGAGAAGTGTGTTCATCTAGCTGAATCCCTTCTAGAAGTGTCTGTTGCTTGTGTGAACTTCCTATCTCCCCAAATTTATTAGTGGGTTCTGTGCAAATGTAGGGTTTTCGTATGGTGTTAGGTTGTGACCTCTCTACTCACCTTAGCTGTGTGGTTACTTAAGATGAAGAACAGAGGCTGAGGAGGTGGCTCAGTGGGTGGCATGCTTGCTGTACAAGAGTGTGGGCCTGAGTTCTGATCCACAGTACCCATACCAAAGTCATGCATGGTAGTACATGGATACAATCCAAGCCCTGGAAACAGAGACAGAATTCAAAGAATTCAAAGAATTCTGTTGGCTGGACAGTTTAGCTAATCAGTGAAATCCAGATTCAGCTAGAAATTCTATTTCAAAACCAAAGTGGAGAGTGAATGTCTGAACTCTGGCCCCCACAAACACACACGGGCACATACATCCACACATACATGCACACACACACAAACATAGAAGAAGGAAAAACTACAACTGATATTCTTGACCGCTGTTCTAGTTAACGATATGGTTGACTTTGAGACAAATGTGGCCAACACAAGGAAGGTAGATGGATGATGATTTAGATTTTAAAGAAAGTGACTTGATTCTGAAATGTTCACATCAAATTCCCATTTTGGATGTCAGAAAGCTTCTTCTGCATCAGTGCTTGTGTACTATATTGAGCTCAGGCTCCAGCACAAAGCCTAATTGCATAAAGTCCATGACACTGAGCAGCAGAGTGGAGATATGAAGGAGACAAGTCACTTCTCTAAGCACAGGTTCAAAGGATGGTTCTCCATGATCCCTTCTCAGGTTGTCGAGACCACCCACCACCCATTCATTCCAAATTTTATACTTCTGCAAGCAGATTTCTTTTTTTTTCTTTTTTGTTGTTTTTTTTTTTGTTGTTTGGTTGGTTTTTGTTTTGTATGTTTTCTAAGACAGGATTTCTGTGTAACACCCCTGACTATCCTGGGTCTCATTTTGTAGACCAGGCTGGCCATGAACTCACAGAGATCCACCTGCTTGACTTACAAATAGATTTTTAAAATACATTTTAAGTAAAATATAATTACATCATCCATCCCTTTTTCCTTTCCTTTCTCTAGCGCCTCTTATGCACCTTCTCTCCAATCTTTCAGATGTCTCCTCAAGTTAATAGCCTTTTTTCTTTGATTATTATCATTATATACACATAGGCACAAATACATAAATAGGACCAACTGAGTCTGTTTCTGGTTGTGTATATATGGTTTCAAGTCTGAGTACTTTGTATCAAATAACCAAAGGGACTCATGCTGAGGAGAAGCCAACTCTCCCTCTCTCAGATCTCATTGTAGTTCTTTGTTAATGAATGGGAACCTTTGATATTTTCTCCATTGCACGTAATGTATCTATTAGTATTGTCTATTTAGGTCTTGTCTATATAGTCATTTATAGATAAGACAGTCTCATGGCTGTCTTTCTGGTACTCTGTTTTTTACAATCCTTCTTTACCCCTTTTACTTCAGTGTTCCCCAAGACATATCTGCAGGAGCTGTGCTACAGGTATATCCACTGGATCAGGGCTTCCCATAACTGTTTCACCTCTGCATGGTGTCTGTTTATGTTTTTCCATGAGGGTCTCCATTTGCTGTAAAGAGAAGCTTCAGTGAAGGACATTAGGACCCCAGGTGGGCTGAAATCTCTGCTTACATCAGGACTTTCCACAGTTCATTCTATACTTAAGAAATGTTCTTGGGTGTAATTGAAAAACCAAAATGAAACAGAAGCTTGTGTAAAGAGCTTCCCAAAGGCAGTATGTGTCTACATCCATCGTTTAGACTGTAAAGCAGTTGTTAAAGGGGATGTGGCAGCAATACCCTAAAATGGGTGTGCACGGCACGAGCTCCTTGGATGTAAGAAGTTGGTGTGAGGGAAATAATTTTACCTTCTGTTTCTCATCTCTACTTTAAAGGAGTTGCACCTGATAAAGTTGTTTTACTCTTAAAAATCTACAGCTGAATGCTTTAAAATGTAAGGACTTTCAAATCCCTGTAGCATGATGAAGCACCTTTATGGCTGTCTTCAGCCTGTGTTTGTTAAGCAGTTGGGGTGACAGATGCCCTGGAGTAGTGTACTCACTAACACCACAACTGTTCCAAAGCCATGAAGTTAGAGGGCTGCCACTGGATCTTCCCAGTGTGGTGCTCAGCTGACTGCTCCTCTAGCTTCAGGCCACACACTGGCACCTGTCAAGCCCCAAGCTATTCTGAGAATATATATATATATATATATATATATATATATATATATATATATATATATATACATACACACATACATATACATGTGTGTGTATGTATATGTATATATGGTCCTTGCCACACTCAGCGTTGGGAGATTTGTTCACAGAACATGAGTGATTTTCAACTCAGTCTTGTCTCAGGCTGAGCGTGGCCCCTTTCCTTCAACTCTGTCATCCTGATCCAAAGCCCACTTAGGTTACAATCTGCTGCTCCTGTTCTGTTGTCAGTGTTTTGAGTCAGAGTCTCAGTGTGTAGGCTGGCTTGTCACTTACTTATGTAGCTCAAGCTGTCTTTCTACCTCAACCCTTTAAACGCTGGGATTGCAGGCATGTGTCACAATGCCAGACTTGCAAAGACACTATATTTTAAAACAACCTCAGGGCTGAAATTATAACTCAGTATTATCATGCTTGCATTTCATGACTGAAGCTCAGTATTCAGTAACAAACACTGTTAAATAAAGTTAAGTATAAGTCTTTCTTACAAACTTGGCAAAAAACATTGACAATACCTACTATGATTACTTTTCAAACCACTACTTACTTGCTTATGTTCCCATTTCTGAGCAAGCACATGTACAATATTGACCTTTCCTTCAAAAGCTACACCTACTTCTAGAGACTTTGCAGATAAATCACTAATAGAAACTTTTAATGCCACAACATATCATTAATACATACTATGCCCCCCTGCTTAAAGCCAAATTATCAACAACAAAAATTCATTAACTTTGACATATCTGCAGGTGATTTTTTTTTTTCAAGGAAGATGTGAACCTAATTTTAACAGCTGTTGTGTTGGCAACAATGTAGCGACTGGTTGAGTTGGATTAGAAGCTAGCTGCTTAGGGCGTCTGACGGGACTGAAGGAAAGACTAGAGTAGCAGCTTGAAAGCTGAGTGAGACCCAGACGAGGAAGAGAAAATCCTGTAACTCTCTTTGGAAGGAAATGCATGAATGTGTGAGCCACATTTGCCATTTGCTGAACCAGATACCAACTGGACAGAAATGTTTATAGGATGTGGGTTTCTAGGGTAGCACGCTCCCTTCAGTCTTGCTGGAGGGAGGCTGTGGTGGGCAGTGTGTTAAATATTGTTTTATGAAGAGGCATGCCAACTGGCATCCTGTGTCAAAGCACTGGAAACTTCTCTGTAGGATCATAATGGTCCCTTGAAGACCTGAGTTGCCTTATGACTTTATCTTTAAAATAAACCCTGATGAAAATGTTTAGTCCTTAATTTTAATCCTTTTAAATTGAAATTTTAAAATTTATAAAATGTCAGAAATTTCAGGCTGTCAAGAGCTCTGGCTCCAGCCTCATTTAGGGACGGTGAGGTGAAGACAGTGATGGTCTGAGGTTGGGACTCCCACTGCTTCAATCCCTTCACCAATTTCCTCTACAAGTTTACACAGCCAGCTCCAAGGGGAACTAGCAGTCCACTGCCAACCCTGTCGTCAGCACTTCTTTGCTCCATCTCACTTCTCAACTGAACAATGAGAACACAGAGCTCCAGAGAACTTTCACCTTTAGGATGACGTTAATCCTTAGCTGGTGAACGTAACTGTGAAATATTCTTGTTTGTATTGCAATAGAGAAATCTAGGCAAAGATCAGAAGGCCTTTTGAACTTTCCCATTCTCTACATAACTTTCTAAACAGTGAAATCTAGAAGATAATTCTCAAAAGTAATGTAGAAAAGTTCTACGCAGCTGTTCTAGTTTCATTCTGTTGTTACCACAGCAACTTGAGGAAGAAAAGGATTTATTTGACTCAGCTTTCCATGGAAGAGCACTGTCTGCTGGCCTGTTTGTTCAGCCTTATGCTTTGTATGTTCAACTTTTCTTATGCAGTCTAGGACCATCTGTTTAGGGGATGGTGCTGCCCACAGTAGACTCATTCCTCCTTCATTGATTAACAATCAAGACAGTGCCTTCATAGACGTGTCAAAAGACTAATCTGAGCCAGGCAATTTGTCAATTAGGGCTTTCCTCTAAGCTGTGTCAAGTGGACAATTAAAACTAACTAGGACACCAACTAACTGCTTCTTGATTTCTGTTTGTTGCAACACTTGCTATTGATGAGGAGAGACTTTGTGATATAATTGCTAGTTCCCAAATAGTACAGAAAGTAGGAAAAATTACTTAAAGAGTGGCATTCCAAGTGTACAAGGGGTGACCTCGTGGCATAATGGTAGCACGTCTGACTCCAAGTGCATAAGGATACACATCATCCATCTGAAAGCATACCTAGAGTCCTCTTCAAACCATTGTTGTTAGCTTGAGAGCTCGCAATGGATGCCTGTAGTTTGTGCTCAAGCTCTAAGGGTTGCTAGAAAACTCTCTAATTTAGATGTTTATCTTCATGGGTACAGATTGGTTTGACAAAAGCACATAATTTGGACAGACAGTTCTAAACCTGTTCACTACTTGAGCGGGTTCCTTGAACTCTTTTCACCTTTGATAACTCCCAGGAAATGGGAATAAGCTATAATAGAGATGTTAACAGAATAATATGCAGCAAACACAAAACTTCTGTTACAGCACCTGGAAAATGTTTCATTCACAGTCAAAGCCAGTTTCTTTCCCAAGCTACAGGGTGCACATAAAATAAAAATGACAATAGTCTGTCTGTGCTTCAGGATTATTATTCTTTAGAATCAGAATAAACTAGAAAGCCTGAAGCTCAGTGGCCTTTCCATCAGGAATCCTGCTGTATTCTGACTCCAGCATAGGCCATCCTGCAGTTATCAGAATGTGTCAGTTATTTAAAATCAGTAATGTATAATTCTTGTAGCCTTCACTTACCATTATGTCATTTATGCCAGAGATAGTGAAAATAAAATAATTGCATATATGAAGATGGGATGAGAAAACTAAAAACACTAATATGCTATAAAAATAACAAAGTTAACTGGTATCAGTTCTATTGTAATCAGCATTGATGATGTAAGAGAATTTTGACAAAGAACATTTAAGTTTCTAGAGTGCTGTATTTTAGAAATTTCAACCATGACCAGGAAGCTGTTCCCTAAGTGAAAGCATAGAGATGGCTGAAGCAATAGCTGAGCCTACAAGGCAGATGATGATTATGGAAGTGCCTTCCTACAGCACCCATGCATTGGCATTGTGCTATTGGAAACATGCTTGCATACCTTTGGTACGTATTTGAGACATTCAAAGTATATGGTTATCTGAAACTGTTTGATTTCAGACCCTGGGACAAGAGCCTGAGGCTTTGCAATTTTACATATCAGAGCACCCTGGCCTTCAAGTTCTCCCAGCATCCCTCAGTCCCTACCTGACATACTCTGCCCCCAACTCTGAACTTCCCAGCCCAGGGGCTGAGCTGCCCTTCCCAGAAGCTTTTTCCCTATATAATCCAGACATTTTGGTCTCTGCCCCTGTTCTTCTCCTCTTAATTCTGCGAGCATACCCCTTTCTTTCTTTCTTTCTTTCTTTCTTTCTTTCTTTCTTTCTTTCTTTCTTTCTTTCTCCCCAACCCTTCCTCATGATGAGTTCCCTGCCCGTAGTCCTTGAGGCCAGTGAATTTGCCCAGTGGAGAGCAGCTTCCCAATAAACCTGCCTTTAATCTAATCTAATCTGGTTTAAATTGATTCAATTCAGCTATGGTGGAGAAATAACCTATCAGCAGCAACTTGATAAATTCTAGCTTTAGTTGGTTTCTACTGCTGTGATAAACACCATAGCCAAAGCAACCCTGGGAAAGGGAGTTTATTTGATTTACACATCCCAACCACAGTCCATCATTGAGGGAAGTCAAGGCAGGACCTCAGTCAGGACAAAAACCTGTAGGCAGAAACTAAAGCAGAGGCCACAGAGCAATACTGCTTACTGGCTTGCTCCCATGATGTTCAGCCTGATTACTTGTATAACCTAGAACCACCACCCAGAGTGTTCTTGGCACTCCTATATTGGTCATTCATCAAGAAAGTATACACACACACACACACACACACACACACACAGAGAGAGAGAGAGAGAGAGAGAGAGAGAGAGAGAGGAAACCTATACTAAGTTGAAGAAGAATTAAATTACCAAATTATGTGTACATCTACAATTATTAAAATTATTGCTACATCTACAACTGGTAAATAATTGGTAAGCTGCTTCTCAGGTATTGTTTGGAGTTATTGTTATTGAGCAAAGGAGTAAATGAACAAAACAATGAATGACCTTGCTTCACTGATTACGAAGTCTCCTGCAGCCTCCATGCTGGGAGATTGGACTTTGTCAATCCGGTTCTGTGATCTCATTGTATTTTCTCTCTGTCAAGACTTGATAACTCTCTGCTTGCTAAATTATATTATATTATGTTATGTTACATATTACATGTTACACATTATATACTATATACTATATACTATACACTATACACTATACACTATACACTATACACTATACACTATACACTATACACTATACACTATACACTATACACTATATACTATATATTATATTTCTGTAATTCTACTCCCAAGTTTTGCTAACATAGTTGCTGGTATTTAGAAGATTCTGAAAGAAATGTCATAACATTTCCACCAACATAGAATATAAGATGAAATAGCAGATAAGTAAGTAGTGTTTCTGGCTAGCAGTATTGTTCATCATAGCATATGGACCTCATCGTCAGAGAAGCAATCAGGTGTCTGAGGACAGAAGAGAACTTTCAACTTTTGGTTTTGGTTTTTTGATTTTTTAAAAATTAAACATTTTCCGTCAGGAACAGAAATCGTGTGTAAGGGAATCTAAAGTGGTGATCGTAGGACTTTAAAGTGTAAATCAAAACGTTAATTGAATATGGCTAGAGAATTGGAAATCCATTGCTAGTCATGCAAAAAACTGAGAAGAATTCTTTTACTTCCATTTTCTGTATAGGTCATTCTGCATGGAGTCATTCCTCAGGAGTCAGAATTAGCAGCCTTCTCCAGCATTCACTCCAGGGTCCGGGTGATGTTTATTTGCCATCTTACCAGCCCTTTCCTACACACTAAGTTCCTTTCATGTGACAGAGCCATCTGCTGGTGGCTTGTGTCACTGCAGTGTTGGAGTCAGAACCAGCAGATTCTGTCAACAACACCTGTTCACATTACTTAGCCAAAGGAGAGCTATGACGTGTATATCTTGCGATCGCAAAATACAAGACAGCCCCCCCACACAGTCAGAAGACAGTCAGAAAATGATCATGCATGAACTAATGATTCCGTTTGCATCAAATGAGTTTTAAAATTACCTTTGGTGTTTCTGTTGAGATGGCTAAGTGTTTAAGAGTGCTTGCTGTCTTTCCAGAGGACTCTAGTCAGTTTCTAGCACCCAATTGGGTGCCTCATATTCACCTGTAATTCCAGCTCCAGGAGATCTGCTGCCATTTTCTGACCTCCACAGAAATCTGCATGCACATAAACACACAATCACACATACACATTAGTAAAATAAAATAAATCTCAAAAAACCATAAAATTACCTTTAGCAATACCACCAATATGCCATAAAATAATATATTTTCTTCTAGAGCAGTCACATTAATTCACTTAAAACAGTACCAATTACTAAGGAATGATATGTGCTGCTCAGAACATATAAGCATGAAAGAACTTATGTAAGTGGAGGTACATATTATAAAATTCAAATGCATGCTTTCCTCTCTCTCTCTCTCTCTCTCTCTCTCTCTCTCTCTCTCTCTCTGTGTGTGTGTGTGTGTGTGTGTGTGTGTGTGTGTGTGTGTAGTTTGCCATTCTGTTTACATGTATTTAGAGTCTATTGAGTCTGTTCAATGATATTGAACTAATGAAACCATTAGATTGGTCATAGGTATAATTCTTTTCAGGACAGATGAAAAGCAAACATAGATTTATGACTAAAAAATTTGTCTTCCTCATTCAGGCCCATGAGTCACTTCATTCATATTGTATATATGAATAGTTCCCAGTGCGGAAGGAAACTTACTAGGTCTTTAATATCGTAGTGAAAGTCTGTTCCCTCCTCACCCTTTTCCCATCCCTTCTCTTCTCCCTCTCTTCCTCTCTTCCTCCCTCCCTCATTTCCTTCCTTCCTTCCTTCCTTCCTTCCTTCCTTCCTTCCTTCCTTCCTTCCTTCCTTCCTTCTGTACCACTGAGCTCCACCCCAGCCTAAAATTGCTGATTTCACAAACAGATAAGTCAATGAGCAACTCAGGCCCGAGATGCCTTCCTAAGTTGTTACTAATTATTCTTCTCTTGACAACAAATCATCTATAAAGAAAACAATTGTTTACTTAAAATGAGAAATGAAATTTTCTTAACATTTTAAATTTATTTTTGTTGTTGGCCTTTTCAGTTATTCACTGAAACACAAATCTTCATATAACCTTTAACTCATTTCAATTAAGTATCGGCATTTAAAATTCATTTCAATTAGTATCAGCTACAGTTCACACAAGAGGATCACTTTTCTGAATCCATGTATTTAATAACAGGGCAAGAATAGAGAAATAAGGACAGTGTCTGCATTTGCATGATAGGAGGTTCTCATATGAGACATGGACATTTCTATGACTATGAGTGACATTTCATGATGTGCCAAATAATATAGCTTCTATCTCCAAGGTAAAACTATGGTATTTAGAAAAGGTGCTTTGTAAAAGATTTTTGTAATTTTTAAATTATTTTTATGTGCTTTTGTGTTTTCCTGCTTGTATGTCTGTGTGAGGATCTCAGATCTTGCAGCTACAGACAGTTGTGAACTGCCATTTGGTGCTGGGAATTGAATCTGGGTCTTCTGGAAGAGCAGTCCATGTCTTAACTGCTGAGCCATCTCTCCAGCCACATATGGAAGATTATTTTATTAATAAATATAGTAGCTGTGACTTTGAGGAAGAGGATATCCCATAGAGAATTCCGTGCTGAAGGCCTGTGTGGGGTCACATTCCCATGCCGCATTTGCGATGCCCATGAGTGCTACTCTCTACAACCCACTTCAGAAGTCGGGGTTGGAGAGCCAATGCTCGCAAGAGAATGGCTTTCCTGACTTAATGCAGTGAACAGTGCAGAGCTGATTCAGTAAAGGAAAGCACCAACTGATGCCAACCCATCAGAATGCCCTGGGTATCCTACATAAGCTCAGTCTTAACGTTCTTTCTCGATGGTACTTTTTACTCTACCTTCTCAAATCAGGTCTGCTATGCCTGTATTGTTAGAGCCCTATTAAAGGTTAGACTCTAAAGCAGTTTGTCCATATTTAAAACTTGTGATGGTGCCTCCTTTATTTCATCAGCACACGTTTTAAATACTACTGAAAACTTTCTTCAACTTTGCTTCCGTTAGTAAAGACACGAAGTCTGATCCATTTTCCTGGCCAGCAGATGGCTCCATAGATATTTATATATTGCTGATGTGTATTGGGTTTTGAAGCCATTTCTCCTCATCCTCTAGTCTTCTTTTGGGGGAGACCCCACCATCACTCCCGTTCCCTGAAGGTGATTCAGCCAGGAAGTCTTATCCACACAGATGTGGAGACCATCACAAAGTGCAGCCATCCTGATTGTGACTGCATGGTGGGACGTCATCCCACTGTAGTGTTCCTCCATGATCCGGGCCTCACAGGAACCCAGCTCCCTTCAGTGTTATAACAGGTGCTCCCTAAAGCTCAACCACTGTCATCTGCTTTCATGCAGCAGCAGCAGCAACAACAACAACGACAATAAAAACCCAATATAGCTTATTAAGAAAGATCCACCCACCACTTACCAATATCCTCTAAAGAATGATATATGGGCGGCTGGAAAGATGGCTCAGCGGTTAAGAGCAGACTGCTCTTCCAGGGGTCCTGAGTTCAATTCCCAGCATCCACATGGTAGTTCACAACCATCTTTAATGGGATCCAACGCCCTCTTCTGGTGTGTCTGAAGACAGCTACAGTGTACTCATATACATAAAATAAATAAATCTTTAAAAAAATGAATGGCCATTTCAATGCCATCCACCATTCCTTGCTGCAGGGAAAACCAAGGGATGCAGAATCCGTATTACTGGATGCTCTGGGGAAGAGTGAGCTTTGAGTAAGCAGTTTCTGCTGCCCCTAACTCCTGGGATTTTGTTTATGGCAAAGCAGCTCAGTGCTGGGGGCTTTAGCAGTTAGGGAAGAATGATGGGGTGAGCCTGAGGCCTTGTGGAAGCTCTGGAGACACAGGCATGGTAACTTCCCTCTACCTTACAGATCCCTCCTGGAACTGATGCTGGCGAGACTGTGGAAACTACAGTGCCAACTGAGGGGGCCCCAGTGGAGGAAGCAGAGGCAGAGAAGGCAGCCCTCCCTTCTGGAGAAGGAGAAAGTCCAGAGGGAGCTAAACGTGATGCGGAAAGCACGGAGCTTGCAAGCAGCGAAAGCCCTCAACCAACAGAGGCTGAAGCAGGTGCTCCTCAGGTAAGGGTTCCTTGAGGAACTGCCAAAAAGAGGGCTGTTTAGTGAGGTCTTTTCTGCAGTAGCTGTCTATCTGTGGAATGGACTTCCTACACCTGTGGCTGAAGAACAGAAAAGGAGAAAGAAGTTTCAATCGTGATAGCAAGAAGGAATGAAGCACAGATGAGGAGAGTCTTTGGGTTTCTATTGCTGTGAAGAGATACCGTGACCACAGCTACTCTGATAAAGGAAAGCATTTAATTGGGGCTGGTTTATAGTTCCAATGTTTAGTCCATTACAGTTATGGGGGAAGCATGGTGCCATGCTACAGGAAAGGTGCTGGAGGAGGAGCTGAGCGTTCTACTTCTGGGTCCACAGACAGCAGGCCGTGAGACACTAGGCCTGGCTTGAGCTTCTGAAGCTCTCAGTCCACCCCCTCCTCTTCCTACAACGAGGCCACATAATGCCACTTTTTATGAGTCTATGAGGACCATTTTTATTCAGACCATCACAGTGAGAAAACCCATAATGGAGAGAGGAAGGGGCGTGATAAAAATGATAGAGCTATTTGAGTGATAAATGCCCTCCAAAGGCTAACTCAGGACGAGTAGTGACTCTGAGTGACTATTATCACTATTTCGTGTTTATCATTATTAGAGCATCTCAGATTTCCTAGAGGGCTTCTCTCATTGAAGCTAATCCCACTTTTCAAGGAAACACATGAGCACACACAGGAAGTTAGAGTTGCTTCTGGCTCTTCCTGTCACCTGCAGCAATCAAAGACAGTACATGCCAGGCCCCATGGGCAATCATGAACGGCCGTGCAAAGTGTGACCGCAACAGGAAGTCCTCCCTTGTGTTTTCTTTTCAGGACAGCCTCCTACTCTCTCGGGGCAGACCCTCTTCCTTTTTCAGCCTCCCACCGCTCTGGAACTGCTCATAGGACCCTCCCATTTTCCAGGAGTGTGATTGCTCAAGGACGGAGATAGGATTTCCACTAATTGTTTGGTACTCAAAGGAGATAGTGAGAAAGTCAGAACAAACACAAGGCATAGGTCCACAGTCTGCAAACTTAGTGGGCTTGGAACTGTGGGTTAGTGAAACAGAGAAAGTGTGGGCGGCAGGGAGAAGTTACTGACCTACGAGCAAATGCACCTATCCTTTCCCAGGCCGTGACACTGTCCACTTCTCTACCCACCAGGAGAAAGTCATCCCCTCTGTTGTCATCGAGCCAGCCTCCAACCATGAAGGGGAAGGAGAACACCAAGAAACTGCTATGGGTATTGAAACGAGGGAGGCCAGTGAGGATGTGGCTCCCCAGGGCCCAGCGGGTGAGAAGCAGGAACTGGCTACAGAGCCCACGCCTCTGGATTCTCAGGCTGCTACACCTGCACCAGCAGGTGCTGTGGATGCCTCACTGTCTGCAGGGGATGCCACTCAGGAACTGCCTCCTGGCTTTCTCTACAAGGTCTTTGTATTGTCATTTCAGGGACATTGTCCTTTGAGTTTTCTTTGTACCACCTTCTGGTTTTCCTGAGTGTGGGTTCTGTTGTTGTTGTCTGTTGTTGTCTTCATCGTTTTACGTATTGTTTCTCAAATCTACTTTCCCTTTACCCCGACCTCTCCTGGGAAAATGACCGCAAGTCCATGCTTTGGGCAAGCAAGATCTGCAGTAATACCTTCCCATGCCTCCTTCAGAGCTGAGTGTGTTTAGCCTGGCTCACACCAGGCCTTTCAAGTCAACCCTACTCCCAAGTATGTTTCAAAAGGAGTTGTTAAACAGGCAGGAAACAGAGTAATCCAGTCCAAATGCAGAATGAGGGACCAACAAATAGTCAAAAAAAAAAAAAAAAAAAAAAGTGTCTGAAGGCACTATAGGCCTTCTGTGAAAGGAAGAAAGAAAAAAGCCTCCATTACTGGGAAGAAAGATTTTCGGGCCAGGGTCTAAAGCCTCCTTACCAGTCAACAAAACAACAGTAGTTGGCCACAAATGCTATTTACAGCCTAGTGATAGCAGATAAGGTCCTCAGAAGAATCTGATTAGAAATTGTGAGCACTGTATTATAATTTGATACTGTATTTCAAAACACAGCTCTTGTTTTGCTTGGTTGGTTCTTTATTTTGCTGTCCTGAGAGCAAACCCAGAGCTTTGTGCATGCTAAGCAAACACTCTGCTACTTTGCTTCAAGTCTTTGTCCTTTTTCATTTAGAGACAGGGCCTTGTTAATTTTGATAGGCAGGTCTTCACCTTGTGAACTTTTGCTTTCATCTCCCAGACATCTGGGTGATGGGCACAGACCACCATGCCTGGATACCTATGCTTCTTTTAAAAAAGTGTGTGTGTGTGTGCGTGCGCGCGTGTGTGTGTGTGTGCGTGCCTGTAGGTATGTATTGTGCTCATAAGAATGGGATTGAATATATCTATCAATTCTCTCTGTTTCTCCTTTAGAAAAAAGCTGCCAAGGGTGCGGGTATAATAGATTTATTAAAGGAATTAATGTGGGCAAAATAATTGAACATACAAGTTAATGTTAGGACTAAAAATGAAAATGTGGTTAATTGTTTACACAGCGCACATAAAATCCAGGGAATTTGTGCTAGGCAAGGCTTGGGCACAAAGGACCCATGCTTAGCTTGCCAATCACTGCAGTGTGATCCAAGGTGCACTTCTCAACACTTCCTTGGACCTCTGTTCTCATTGCATGAATTAATTTTTGGATAATAGTCAGTTATAGCTCTGCTAGTTTTTGTTCTACACAGAAAATGTATATTTTAAAGGTAGGCTGCTTCATCTTGAATGTGCAGGTGTTTGTGAGGAATCAACATAGGAGAAATAAAACTGGCCAGGACTAGACAGTTTCTCGAGCTAAGGGATATGTATTATAATGTAAATCTAAAAAAAGAAATTTAAGTGCAAAGGAAAAGCAGGCTGCTATGGCATTGATGTGGTAAGAGTGAAAATGTATTTTTAAAAAGCCATTTGTTCAAGTAAATACTAATTCTTATATAACATGCAAGTGGTAGTTTGCCTGGTCTTTCGTTACTTAACAAAACAGCTTTCTAGCGTGGCATGTTTAGCTCAACTTAAACAATCATCAGTAACAATAAATATCGAACAAAAACTAATAAGCTAAAGTTTCGGCTATTGTATATTGAATTGAATTAGTGAATATGGATACAAATGGCCTCATACAAGTCAGTAAGAAGCAAGGTTGTTTCTCCTCCCCTTGGGGTTTGTATTAGCCTGTTTCATGATATTAAATTTATATTATGATATGAAAATGCTATATTCTGTGTCTTGAGAAAGACAAGTGATCTATTTAGCCTACAACAGGAAGTTCAAAGAACACTGGCAGTGGCTTTGCTCTGGCTGCCTGCAGATGCTATCTTGAGAAAAGGAAAGGTCATATGACACCGGAAGGCAGAGTAAGGGAAATCTCACTCTCTCATTTTCTTCTTGAAGAATAATTAGGGTCCAATGAGAAACCCACTAATTCTTTTGAGAGCATCACCCCAGTGTCCTGCTACTACAGTCCTTGTCTAGATGTTTTCCATGTCTCTTACTACCCACACCCACAAATGAACCTCTGCAGCAGAACACATCCCATCCATGGCAGGATTGCAATAAGTATCTTCACCCTTTACATACTTGGAGAGAGCTTCTAGCAGTGTCTGCATGATCTTATTTGAAAACATGATGTTCCCTTTTCCTTCCTCCCTCCCTTCCTTCCTTCCCTCCCTCCCTCCCTCCCTCCCTCCCTCCCTCCCTCCCTCCCTCCTTCCTTCCTTCCTTCCTTCCTTCCTTTCTTCCCTTTTCTCCTTCACTTCTTTCTTTTTATTTTGAGGCAGGGTCTCACTGTGTAGCCTACAGGTCTTGCTTGTTTGGAGCTCACTAGTTAGCCCAAGCTGGCATGAAGTCACAGCTAGTGTCTTGCCTCAGACTCCTGGGTGACTAGGTTACTTACAGTCAGAGTCACCACACTCGGCCTCTTTCTAAAATTAACCAATTGCTTTTCTATATGTTGCAGGTGGAAACCCTGCATGATTTCGAGGCAGCAAACTCTGATGAACTTACCCTACAAAGGGGTGACGTGGTGCTCGTGGTGCCCTCAGACTCAGAAGCCGACCAGGTAATGGAAAGGCTGGAAGGTCTGTTGGGCCATATTGGATTTTTCATGGGTCAGTAGGACAAGTGACTTCCTGAAGCATTTCTGATTTCTAACATGCTGCTACCCAGCTCTAAAA
Organism: Arvicanthis niloticus; assembly: GCF_011762505.2. Taxonomy (NCBI): domain Eukaryota; kingdom Metazoa; phylum Chordata; class Mammalia; order Rodentia; family Muridae; genus Arvicanthis; species Arvicanthis niloticus. The sequence continues at coordinate 42,431,810 of NC_047665.1, read as the reverse complement.
AGGCACTAAGGATTTGCACACTCAGCACTCCATCAGCTGGTCTTTCAGATACCCATTTCGAATGCCATTGACTGTCCCTTTCTGTACAATTGGATGAGATGACCTTTTCTTGTCTCAAGATTTCTTGCTAGGAATGCCTGTACTTGTAACATCAGGTTTTAGGAAATGCTGACGCCAGGCATGAACTAAACATCCTTTTCAGAAGTACCTCTTGTGGTATGGTACCCCATGGAAACAACCTGGGAAAACTTATAGGCTCATAGAAATGTTTTGTATCTGATGGGGTCACACCCATGTAGCCTTCATAAAGCCTTATCAAACTTTATAACCAACGGCTCTGCCATTATACAACACAACATTCAAATTATACTTCAACTTGGAAATGTATCTCTTATCAGAATGATTAGATAATAGGAAGTCCAAGGTTGCCCCTGTTCACAATTTGGGAGCTGCTGAAATGGTATAAAAAGTCTGCACAATCAAGCCTGTGAGCACGTATTTTATAGAAAAGAGCTATAATGTAACTCCCATAGTAATTTTAAAGAAATACACTTATAAGTCTTTCCATAAAAATAAAGTTTAAAACCACAGCTTTCAAAGTTAATATTTACATGCCAATACTTTGCCCTTTCTTGTGGTAATAGAATTAGCAATATAAATCAGCTGATGGCTAAACACCCAGATGCTATGCCTCTATAAGTGTTAAAAATGATAAAAAAATTAAAGCTCCAAATATTTTTAAAAATTAATGACAGATATTTAACTGATAATTTTATCAAATAAATAATGAAGTAAAAAGTATTTCATACTAGGACTGGAGAGGTGGCTTAACAATTAGGGGCACTGGCTGCTCTTCCACAGAACTCAAATTGGATTCCTGGAACACATATGGTGGCTTACAACTGTTATCTCCAATCTCAGGGAATCTAATACCCTCTTCTGGCCTGCAAGGACTGTACATATATGATGGATGCATAGGCATGCAGACAGGTATAACACTCATATACATAATAAATAAATAAATAAATAAATAAATAAATAAATAAATAAATTTTGACATATAATTAAATATAAAGTGAAAAAAGGAAATGATAAAAAAATAAGTTTTTCAAATGAATGCAATCAGTAGTACTCAATAGCCAAGAGTTATGGCCCATGTCTATATCCCAGCACTCAGGAGGCAGATACTGATAGGATGGCTTAACAGTTAGAGACTATTCTAAACTACGTAGAAAACTCCATTCTCCAAACATGTACACACAAAGAGATACATTGAAACATAACACACACACACACACACACACATAACCCCCCAAACCCCGGAAACGTACAAAGAAGGCAAAAACCTTACAATTAAAAATAGTTAATAAGCCATAAATTAATTCTTTTAAATAGACTAATAAAATTGTTATGTAATTATTAGACTATTTGTGAGCAAGAATTGATAAAGCAGAGATTAATAATATAGGCAGATCCAGAAACAACTTATGCAACTTAAAGTATTCAACCTCTGGTTAATTAGTTCCTTTTCTCATTGCTGTGACTTGAAGAGAAGCAACTCACGCCAGGAGGGGCTTGTTGGGAAATGCAGGTCCTCATGGATGGCAGAGAAGGTCTGACAGCAGATGGCTCCATGTCGGTAGGAATGTCATCTGGGCCGCCTCACTTCTTGGCAGGCAAAGAGCAAAAAAAGGACATGTCAGGACTTTACCAGATTTCTCAGTTTTCCTTTTTATTTAATTTAGATAACAACCACGTGAATGCGCTCTGTGTATTTGGGACAGGTTTTATACTCTCAGTAACACTTGCAGGTAAAGCACTCATAGACCAGTCCTAAGGCATGACTCATGAAATGCTCTAGGCATTTATTAATTAATCTAATCAAGTCGACAATGGAAAGTAGCCATGGCAAGTATGTTCCCTGTCAAAAGGATAACCAAAAACATTATCACAAAAGACAGTGTCTCACTCTTGACCCCTTTGCCTCACAGTGCAAATGCATTCAGTTCATTTCTGACGTCCCCAGAGTATGAACAATTCTAACATTGTCCAAAAGTCTAAGTCTGGAGTCTCTACTGAGACTTGACAGTCTCTTAACCATAGGGCCTATAAGATCAAAAAAGAAAGAAAGAAAGAAAGAAAGAAAGAAAGAAAGAAAGAAAGAAAGAAAGAAAGAAAGAAAGAAAGAAGGGAGGACAACCCTATTCACATTCACATCCCAGGAAGGAGGAATGGGAGAAGAGCATAGACGTGATGGAGCACTGCCAGGCATGGTCCCATCAGACTCAACACGCAATCCTGCATCCCCATGTGTGGCATCAGCATGTGGAGATATCTTCAGTGCTCCAGTACACTTGGCTGTTCCACCTCCTCCAGCACTGCCTCCTCCAGCACTGTGCCCTCACCCTTCTGTAAGCTTCACTAAATGAATAAAGCTTTTCTTGGCAGACATCCTTTGCCTCCCCCAAATCCTGTGAGATATTGCAAATTGGTCTTCACCGTCACAGCTTTCTGCATTGCCCTCTTAAAGCCCCATGTAGAAAATCTGACGCTGCTACACACTGGTAGACTCTGGCTTCTTCGAACCTTGGTGTAAACTTCAGGAGCCTGTCATTTGTATATTGCATGTTTAAAAAAAATTAATATCCTGTGGAAAAAGCAAAACTCTGCTGCCAGTTCAAGGTGTAGCCTGGCTCCCTTGGACCACAATCACACACAGCCATGTAGTCCCAGTCATAAGCCCACCCCACAGCGATAATTTTCTATATTAGTTACTGTCTTCATCTAAGTATCAGACAAAAATCAGCTTGAGAGAGGAGAGGCTTATTTGGTATCTTAGTTTCCATTGCCATGAACAGACACATCTGACCATGGCAACTCTTATCAAGGACAACATTTAACTGGGGCTCGCTTACAGATTCAGAGGTTTCGTCCATTATCATCGTGGTGGGTAGCATAGCATTGTCCAAGCAGGCATGGTGCTGGAAAAGGAGCTGAGAGTTCTACATCTGAAACCACACGTAGCAAGAAGACTGTCCCACTGGGCATAGCTTGAGCTCAGATAAGGTCTCAAAGCCTGCCTCCACAATGACACGCTTCCTCAAACAAGGCCACCTCTACCGCAATAAGGCCACATCTCCTAATAGTGTCACTCCCTATGAGCTAAGAATTCAAATACTTGAATCTCTGGGGGGAAGGACAGTGCTATTCAACTCACCACATTTGGGTTCATGGTTTGAGAAGATGCAGTCCATTGGGGCGGAGAAGGCACAGTGGCTGCTAGCTCCATTTTGGTGTGACTATGAGGCTGAGATTACTCTCCCCTTCATGTGTCGTAAGAACAAAAACCAGAATAAAGAGACTCCCAGGATTCATCCAGTTTTCTCCCCTTTTTCCTTTTTATTTACTCTAGGATCCCAGACCATGAGATTGTGTCACACACATTCAATGAGGGTGCTACTCTTCCTTCAGTCAGATCCCTTTGGAAAACAGTTCTCAAGGGCACAAACAATGCTGTGTCACGTCAATATCCAAGGCACAAAACCCATAATGACAATTGAAATTATCCATCACACCAATTAGAGACATTTATGTATTTTGCACTAACTGTATTATTATTTTTTTTTAAAAAAAAGACAAACGAGCTAGTCTTTTATACTTACCAGTAAACTTACTGTTTCTATAGGTATGAGTTTCTTCTTCTTTTTCTGATCATTTATTTTCATTATTTTTCCTGCTTTGGCAGTTCCTTGAATGCCGATCTGCAAACAGCTAGTCCCATGAGTCTGTATTTGTATTCTTTTCTAAAGATTCCTCTCTAGGGAAAGTGCACTGAGCTGACCTCTTTTCTCTGAACTCTTTAAGATGTTTTTTTTTTTGGTCACTATTGTTTATAATTAGAGCTCGGCTGTTGTTTTGTTAATATAACTTATCCATAAACAGTGTAACTTTCCAGAATATGTTTGTATATTCATGACAAAACCAATGAGTTTAACTATGATATGGTGGTGGTGGTGGTGGTGGTGGTGGTGGTGTGTGTGTGTGTGTGAGTGAGTGTTTTCCTACTTGGGATTCATTTTGTTTCTTTGACTCACAACATTGTATTTTTCAGTATATGAAAAACTATCCACTACTCTCTCTTTAATTTTTTTCTCCTGCCTTCTTTTTCTTCTCTGTTTCTGAATTTCTAATTCTATTATGTTCAAAGTTAATGCCTAACAGCGTGACTTTTTTAATTGATATGTATTTCACCACGATCAATTGATATGTATTTCACCACGATAGTCAGCGTGGGGAATTTATGAGGATTCCTCTGCTGCTCTGTGTGTGTTAAGTGTATGCAGCGGCCATCCCAGTACCAGCCATGCTTCTATTTAGTCTCCATTTCCTTGCTAAGATTTCCCCTGTACTGTTTCATAATCACTGTCTTCCAACTTAGATATTTGAACAAATTCATAATAACTAATTCAGTATTTCTAACTGATTCAGTATTTCTAGTTGATTCCAAATATTTGGAAATTTGCACAACATCAGGGCATATTTCTATCCATTGCCTTTTGTCCATACGACATATTTTACTAATTGTGTCCTTGGGTCTGGTAACATTTTTATTTATACTGGACACAGTACCTGTATGGTACACTGTAGGGAGCTGGATTCTGTCTTCAGACATTCAAGGGTTATTTATTTTTGTTCCAGCCGGCACTTAAATTACTAACTTATTATCCTAAATTTGTGGAAGATTGTTCTGCATTTTCTTAGAATACTTGCCTGTAGACTTTTTATGAATTCTTATCCCTAAGACAATATTTCTACCTCTAAACCATAAGGTATTTTTAGTGGAGTTGTCCGTAGGAAGCCTGTAGTGTAGTGATTTTGTCAATTCTTTTAACTAGGTTTGCATTATTTTTTTTAATATTCATTTTTGTTTTTGACTTTATGTGTGCATTTGTGGCTGTGTGGGGCTGTGTGGGGATGTGTGCACATGATGCAGGTGCCTAGGTGAGCTTGGTGTCAAATGTCCAGGCCTGAATTGCAGGTGGTTGTAGGCTGTCTGCTGTGGGTTCAAAGAACCAAACTCAGGTGCTCGGACCTGAACTCTAGTGCTTACAAGAAGTGTTCACATTCTTAACCAGTGAGTCCCCTCTCCTGCCACACTCAGGATTTAAACTCCAGACTCCCCTTTTATTGGCAGTGCTAAACTCTCTTGCTGTTCTCAGGTATTTTACTATCGTTTTTCTTCTAGTTACTGAAATCTCATTTATAAATGCAGCCCAGGATTTAAGGAGCGTGTCTCTGTGTACTTGGGGACTTCCCTTCTCCCAGAACTTCACTGTCCACTAGCATGCAGCTGTTCTTGTGTCCTCAAATTCTATACCTCTGACACATAGATAATGAGGACAATCCTTGGGGGGATGCTGTATTAACCTACTCTCACCCACAGTGATTCCCTACATTCAAGGGTTAAATATTCTCTGTTCGTTTTTTGTCTAGCTGCCTTCAGCAAGCTCTGCACATGATTTATGTCCATCCCACTATACACAGACTTCATTTTATAATTATATTTTACCACAAACAGTTGCTGATGTAAAAGATTCATAAATGCACACGTGCATACATAGTTGTCTGAGTGCTTAGTCTGGGGAGCAGCATTTATCCAATACAAACTGTTCTACCGTAATCAAAACTGGAAATTCTTCTCTGCCACATATTTTAGGCAATTAAAGTTTAATTTTCCTTAGCTAAAGATTTATATTGCCTAATAACCTTCACTTTACAGTGTTGAAGTATATTTCAGAGTAATGTGTTAGAATATATCTTCATTATGGCTTTTTGGATGTCCGCCCTTATCTTTTTGTTCTCTCTTAAAATGACTGTAAAATACCTAGCTCCATTTGGTCTCATTAGATTTTGACTCACTGTAAATAGAATCCAATATAGGTTTGTGGTAAGGGAACTGACCTTTCTTATGCACACTAGAGGCTTGGGGAATGATTACTTACCATCTCTTACTTTAGATATAGCTGTCCTTCACATATGTGACATCGTAATTTGAAGGAGGGCACCTTTCCTCATCAGCCAGACTATTATCAGTCAGTTTATTGGGGCAATTCTTCCCTTGCTATTTTTTGAGGGGTGTTTTTTTCTCTCTCTCTTCAAAAATTGGCCTGTCTGAGTGCTCATATTTCTTGTCTTTTTAGAAGCGTCAATTTATAGTCTCTGATGATAACAAAAGGGAATACATCTAGCCCTTTATTTAAGTTTTGAGACCTCTTTTTTATCAGATGTACTTGAGCTTCATGGAGGATGGTTCAGATTAAATCTGACCATTCTTCTTTGTAAGTGGGTGCCTTTCCTGCCTTGGTTAACATAATAACGGTAGTCATTTCTCACTGTTATCCATGTAGCGCATGCCTGTGCATGTTACCTCCTCCAGAGGGCATGGAGCAGCCTGTAATTCTCTGTTATTGCAGTAGTCTCCCGTTCTATAGGTGGCCATCTAAGCCACCTATAGGTCTCTGACCTTTCTATGGCTAAATGTCTTTATTTCCATGGTGGCACCTATGAAAGACAAAGCTCATTTAGAAAGAACACGTGTCTCCAGCAAAACACCACGGCCTCAACCGTCTCTGTAACCCACATGGATGAGAAACGTCAGATATCAACATTAGCAGCAACAGCAGTGTCAGGCAGCACTTGTCCAGCACTCAGTAGTGGTGAGCCAGCCCTGTGCTGGGTGCTTTATTGGTGGTATGTGGCATGAGCTGTGGGGCAGTGCTTCCCTATAAGAAAGTGACACCAGACATTTGGTGGTCAAGTCAGCATTATTTTCTAACTTAACCACTTTAAAATATTTGACCCTCCCTGCCACCAAGGATCATTCTCTTACTCCTTAGTCCACTGTGAACCACAAGACGGTTGGATTCCCTGCATACCATATTTTCGTGTGAAACACTTTTTCCTTAATAACTTATAACTCAGATAATGCTAACTAAATAGGCTGTATACAAAATTAGAATGTTAAAATTTACCTTCAGTTAAGTATGTACAATAATACATAACTTAAATTATTAATTTTTTAAAAATTAATGTTTAAATGACCAAAATTTACAGTGCTTTGTAATAGTGTGGCATCCTGAGGTCACAGTACTAACTGAATGGGTTATTGTGTAAGTTCTTGGCACTGTGCGCTCTGAAGTTTGCTGGACTCTGAAACACTGTCCTTGTCTTGCAGGATGCAGGCTGGTTGGTGGGGGTGAAGGAGTCAGACTGGCTTCAGTACAGAGACCTGGCCACATACAAAGGCCTCTTTCCAGAGAACTTCACACGACGCCTGGAGTAGGGCTGCAGATGTTGCAAAAGGGTCACGTGACTGGGTTTTTAAACCTTCATGAAATGGCGGAGGAGTTCACTTTTGCTACTACACTCTTAAGGATCGACAGACTGGTGCCGGATGAGACTTGGGAGGACTGGTTACTAGAGCATGTATGCAAAAACTAGAAGAGGGGAAAATAGCGAATTAAGGAAAGAGTCTTTACTCTGTTCCCTATGTTCAATAGCGGTCTGTTTGTGCTTTGTCTAACCGTGGACACTGGTACCTGATTCCCCTCCCACCAAAGTAGCTTTCTCCAGACCAGACTTTGACTTCTTTGCATCAAGTGTGTGGTGTCGAGTGGTTGCCCTGCAGATGTGATAAGTTATCCTGTAGTAAGACATCATCTTACTCCCTTGCCCGATGTGAGCACGTGCTCTCTTTTCCTTCCAAGTTTACCGCGTTTAAAACTGAACAGCTGCAAACGTTCTTAACAGTCTTTTCCAGTCACCTCTATATACATACATATGGACACAACAGTCGCACAAGCTAGTTCCCATGCCTGCTGGACCTATGTGTATGCAGACGGCTACATATACATAGCTGATTCCCCCCCCCCCTTTCCACTGTAGCTCTTCGCCTCTAAGTGTCATTGATACACGCATTGCTCTTATCCGTCGGCATTACAGCTGCAGTTTTGCCTTGGGGCAAAACCACTCATCCCATTGCCAAAACAGTTGACAGTGTCTGTGTGTGTTGTATGCAGTTTTCAGGATGATATAAAAGATAGTGCGTCCATGCTGCTGCCCCTTTGGAGAGAGCAGGCCTGGTTGTGTAGCTGCCCAGCTGCTCAGTCCAAATAAATACATGGACCAGCAACTATGCAGTCATTATTTCTGCCTTTATGTGATTGACCGGACGAGGGGGCAAAAGAACCTATTTACAAAAGCTCCTATATACTTCCACGTTCTATTTATGCAACTTGTCTTCACAGATCATTCTAAGATGAACGAGGTGATGTACGTTGTACCACAAACCATCTGTAACAGTTGTGTTCTCAGTGCTGTGTCATTCCAAATAAACCTTTGGTAATCTCCAAGTTACACGGGTTCTTTTTCAAGAGTGTTTTTTTTTTTTTCTTTTTGAAATCTTGTTCCAGTTGGACACGCTACTTGACGCAATTTATATTGGAGTTGTTATTTGTGCCGATGTGTGCTTGTTCCACCTCTGGGCTGTGCTCCATGGCCCTACCTCACTTCTCCATGCCTCCATCCCAGTCATTGCTGGTCACTGATGCTTCCTGGGAACCAGCAATTACTAGAGCGCAAATAACAGCTGTGGGAGACCTCCTTCTATTGCTGCAGTGGACGCACGGTCTATGAATCACTGGCAACCAGATGATGCATAGTCAGCCTCATGACAGCCTCATTTTCAGTCACTTTTCTTTCTGGCATTTTTATGTTTGTAAGTACATAAAGAAGGAGCTCTGATGGCATAGAAAAGTAAGTTCATAGAGCCATTGTAGTGAGAGGAGAACATATCATGCAAGCATGTTTCATCTTGAGAAACATCTACCAGTATAGCTCTATATACAGTGATACAGTGTATGCCAACCAAGACTATGTGTGAATGCATTTCTTATTTGTGTTTCGAGTTCTCCCAACCGATCACTGGGTTTTAGGTCTCTTAAGTGGTAATAGGGAACTTTCAATTGTTGGCCACTGTTTCCCCGGGGGATACTTTAAAAGAAGGCTTAGTCATTGTGAATGATAGTCTACTGTAAGAAAACAAAATGCCAGTGTCCAGCAGCTTGACGGGGAACTAAGCAAAGTACAGCGAGGTGACCCTTACAAAGGCCCTCACTCCTGACATGAGAGCGTATGGGCTGTTGAAAAGTGACTGAAGAACCAATCAGGGCCTTTGGTTTTGTTGTTGTTTGCAGTGTTTGGTATTAAACTCTGACCCTTGCAAATGCTAGACAATATACCTGCACCCCAGTACCCCAAATGGTTTTAATAATAATGTGTACCTAAACTGTGAAAAGCTAAATACCACATCTCCAGGAACAGTTACTCTGAAATTCCACCGGGCTCCTACCCACAGTGGCTCACACGGGCCCTAACGTGAGTCAGACAGAATGTGGCTCAAGTGAATTTTGCCCTGACTTCCTAGATAAATTTAGGTGACCTAATAAGTCCATCCAAGACAACTTTTAAACATTTAGTCCTACTCTTAAAATACTTTTTTTTTCCTTTTGAAATACTAAATACAAGTAATCAGATTGTTTAGGGAACTGGAAATATTCAAGAACTGCCAGTGTCCTGAGAAGGAAGGAGTGGGAGACCATGGTCTACTTCCATGCTACAGAACCTGCTCTTACAGTGGACAGCCTGTTTTCTGATGGGCCTTCTAAGGGCTTTGTAGTGACTTCAGGAGCTTCCATGGGGACTGCTGTGGTGAAGGCATCCTGTTCGCATCATTTGGTCATAAATTAGTCAGTCTGTAACTATATTTTATCCCACATAGCCTGGATCCAGAAAGCTGTGTCTGAGTCACTCGCTCCTTTACTTTCTCTTTTGAAACTAATAGCATGCAGATTTTCATATCTTTAAGAATTAGATAGAGAAAGCCTGTGGTTCTCATGAAGCAGACACTGACCGGTCCCCCTGTGTGGTGTGGATAACTGCAACATCCTTTGCTGTTTTTAAAATTCAATGACTCAGGGTAGATTGTACCCTTGCACAGAAAAAGCCCCATGCACTGTTCCACTCTACCATTATGAACACGATTCTTTCTGTCAGAGCCAGGGAGGCTTTGAAGTCAACAAGAAACCCACAATGATGGCATCTGTCAGATAGTATGTGAAGACTCCGTGTTCTGATGCTTCTTAAAAACATACAGAAGTCATGGATTGGGTCATTAGAGAAATCTCATCGTGATTCTGCATTCCATTCAGATGGCCCAGTAAAGAAAACAGCTTACCTTGGGGAAACTCCGAACACATGAGAAATGAAGGATTTGATGATGACTGTGGGTCGGTGCTTTAGTCCACGTGAAGGGTGTGACCTTTAAGCTTTAGAACCACGTCCGCCAACAGAAAGACTATCCTAGGACTCTACTAGCCTTTTCCAACAAGCCCAACTAAAACCTGCCTTCTAGTCTTTACTTAGATCTGAGAGAAAATTCCTATAAACACTATGTGCCAGACCTTGGTACAGGGTGCATCATACTGTTCCATGTGTGATGGTAGCTACTGTCTTCCCAGAATGGAACCTCTTCCTGGACCTCAAGTCTAAATAGTCTAATTAGACATTTAGAATTTTCATGGAGAAGACAGTGGCAGTCTCCTGGCAAAGTTAAACAACTGAGAGCCATGTGATTTTTTTTGTTCAGCTTGGAGGTACTCTTTTTCCTGGCTCAGGCATTATTTGAGACTTTTCTTAACCTACAGAATTAAGCCGAAAGCATTTTGGCTGAGACCATATTGCATCCTAGCACATATCAAGGGGACTGAGCAGATTCAAAAGCACCAAACATTCAAATGCATGAAAAACTTGAGTAGTCTCCCCAAATATTTTGTAAGTCATTATTTACACTTTCTCAAGATTGCTTAATGACTTTTATAGTTTAAAAGATAATTGTGATACAACTCTTAAGTCTATGCAAACTGAAAGAAAGACCCTAAAGCTTTTCAAAGGAAACTTAAACTTTGTATTAGTTTCCAAAATCCAAATAGTCCCAAGACCCTTACGATCTCAGGTCAAACACTCAGGTTGTCTGATTCTTGAAGATCACACGGAGTTGTAAACTTACTTTTGCCTCTCTGCAGCACTTACAGATGTGTATGTATTTAGCTCTTGAGAAATGCATTCGTGTACATCACAAAGCACTGTAAATTCAGTCCTCTGTGAGAGAACCTTGTCCTTAAGCACTTAGCCACGGGATGACACTCTTCTACCCTCTCCTCCAATCAATAAATATTATAGAACTCTCACGTTGCTGTATCTTTCCCATTAGTGACCACTGTGTGATTTCTGTGGCATTTGGTAATGCTATGCAACATTTTCACACTCTTCCTAAGATCCCAGGATACAGATTCCCCTTGTCTTTCTACTTCTCTGGTTTTCCCTTTTTGTTTTCTGTGCTTGTTTTCTTTCTTTCTGAGGGAGCTGGGAGTGGGGCACTAAGTAGGGAAATAGAAATATTCTTCCATTTGTATTTCTACTGTCTGAGGTCTGTCCCTGGAGAGGGTCCTGTTGTTGCTTCCAAGTCCACATATCTGCATATTCATTAAACAGTTGTCAATCTTCTTCTCAGTGTGAATTCCTACAACTTTCGGAAAGTGATTCTACAAGGCTTTCCCCTGGTACCCAGCATATGGCTGAATCCTGAAGCTGGTGAATTTGGAGTTTCCCTTGTGCTTCATTTCACAAGAACACACACCCACTGTTATCTCTTCCCTCCAAAATGTCTTGCCATCCTGCATTCTAGTGTCTATTACCAAGTCCTGTAGGCATGTCCCCATCCATAGCCACAGGTGATTTTTTAGTTCCCATCTTCCCAGCTTGTTCCTCTCCTCAACTCATTTTATGTGCATAACACCAAATGCCAGTACATTAGCACCCCTTCCTACCATGGCTTCTCATACCATGTGACAGCGATGAGTGTCTTTTGGATATTGTATGTCACTGAAATCACAATGTCACTGCTTGGCTCTCAAAGGCTCCCATCTTCTCCAGCATCACCTTCATCTTCGGTTTCTCTCATTTAGTCTCCCTGCTGCCCCACCCTGTACCTGCTAAACCAACACACACTCCACCTTTGCTACAAACTCTCTTAGAATGCCGAATGCCCCTTTTTCTGTTCGCCAGTAGTCTTCTCCTGGCACTCCAAAGCACAGCTTACATCTCCCTCTGAATTAAACTCCTCTCCACCTGTTCAATCCTGCGCTGCCACCCACTCAGACTGCTTATTCCGTGTAGAGTGTGCACGGGTACCCTCAACCTTTTACTTCCCACACTAAAGGGTATTCTCTCACCCCAGCTTCATATTCTCCATCCCACCTGGTGTTCATGTGTGAGGAAACAGGAGGCCCAGCACCAACCAACTCATGCCCCAAAGTGCAGAGACACCTCTAGTACAGCACTCCAGGATCTCTGAGATTAAATATTAAAGAAATATCAAGGAATCCTGTCACACTGCAGTTTTATTTTAAATAAAACTTCAAAGCGTATCAAGTGTATAGCCAGAGCAGATGAAAAGGTTTGGCTAAAAGGTTTATGCAATAAAGCAGCGCAGATGGCAGAATGGTTCTCTGTGTCTGTTATGTCTGAAACCCACAAAGGACTGATAGATAATACACAAAATACTCATCCAAGAAGGAATTTCTAAAATCCTTGCAATAACTTATTTCTAGAGCTTCTTCTTAGATTTGTTTATTAGGTATTTTTGATTAATTGATGCAAATAATGAATACGATGTTTGTTTTTGCCAGACTTTCTAAAAGTTCTGCGTTTGAAATCACTTGATCATCACAAAATTATGTTGCCATCATTAATATAACTCCTGGAAAATTGAGCAAGTTCATTTGGTCTGTAAACAGCAGTACCAGGCTGTGTGTGCCCTCAGAGGACTGTGTCCTTCTCTAACCCTGTGCTATGGTACTGCCTTTTGTGCTACACATTAGGAACATAGATAGCCAGGATTTTGAAGGAGACATACAGTGCACATACCAGTATCTCAATGATCAGATCACACTCTGGTAACCAATGAGATCCTGCATATATATATATATATATATATATATATATATATATATATATATTAGCAAATATTAAAATTTCTACCAAGAAAAGTACTCACAGTACTTTGTGTAAGTGTGTGTGTGTGTGTGTGTGTGTGTGTGTGTACACATATGTGTATGTTCTCCCTAACCAGCAGCCCTAGGACCGAGTTCCCACAAAGTGCTGACCTTCTGTAAGGAGGCCCATGACAGTCACATCACAGCATGGGTAGTGACAGCCAAGACCCGAACCCTGGGAAGCTGCGTGAATAGTGAGTACCCAGCAGGGCCAGCTGTGGAGCAAAAGAAAGAGATTGGAGCACTGAGCCAGGTGCCCAGTCACCTCCAGTGGGATGCGTGTGCATGGAGGTAAAATACATGACTCACAAAGCACTGTGGCGTTTTCACAGCTAACAGAGGCCCTACGGACATACATCAAATGTATTAGAGTTGGCGCACAGGAAGAGATAAGAATGGAGGAGAGAAAACAAGGACAGCAGTTAGCCAATAAATAAAATTATCCTGCATTACTGGCATGGGTTAGTAATGACAGCACAGCAGCATTCAGAAATACAGTGGAAAAACGGGAGATGTATAACCTAAAACAACACCAGCGGAAAAACGGGAGATGTATAACCTAAAACAACACCAGCGGAAAAACGGGAGATGTATAACCTAAAACAACACCAGCAAACGCCACAAGATTTCAATGACTAATTTCTGGATCACTGACCGCAAACCCCATATTTAAAAACTTTTATTCTTTATCAGTAAGTGGGATTGAATTCAGGCATGCCAGGCAAACACTCGACCACTGAGGCCTAGCCTGGCCACTTTTCTAAAAACTTATTTTTATTTTGTGGGAATATTAAGTTGTATATTATTGACTTAAGCTTGGGGTCAAACCCAGGCAGGCTTTGGACTTGACATCTCATACCTCAGCCCCCCAAGAAGCTGGACCCTCAGGTGTGCCCCACCATGCCTGGTCATTAAGCCTAAGACTTAAAGAGCCCATAATCCTCAGCCACAGAGAATGGATTTAGTTCACAGACTGAGACCGGGGTGAAGTGAATTTTTCTGTTTCTTTGGTGGTTGTAAAAAACATGACTTTCTCCTTTCTCAGGGAAAATCTGTATCTAATAGCTTTCAAGGGCCACTTAGGTGGCTCTGACCACTGGACACTCACCTTGGGGATTTGTCTTAGCTCTCTTTTCTGAGATGAGTGAAGCAACCTGGAATGGTGACAGTAAAGGGGACTGGATTTGGGCACTGACCAGAACCTTTTGTAGCTCAGTCAATGAACATGAGAAAAAATGGTAAGAGATTGCTTTTAGAAATCAAGACCTTACTCAAGTCACAGGCAACCTCCATGGCTTCCAGTTACAGGGTGCTTTGAGTCTCAGCTGATAGTCTTACAGGCTCTTAAAACTCGATCATTAAAACGTTTAAAATGGTAAACAAGGTTGCATCTCCCCGAGACTATGCCAACAGATGACCCATTCTGAATATTCCAAACCAGTTCCACGTTTTTATTGAGGGATCTTCTTGTTCAGTTTCTAGGCAGGCTAGAACCAAACACCAGTAAGAGTCAGCATGCCTCAGCTTCTCCAGTATGTTCCAGTTGTGTCTGTGTGTATTCATGGGTGGGTCCAAGTATGTCCACAAGCATTCAAGGTACCACTGCAAAGCTCAAGAGTCTGATCTTTCCTTGGGGAATTTCGAGCATTTCCTTTCTATTGCTCTAAACCAAGTCTGCTGGGATTGCCCACTTTAAGCAGAGACCAGGCTAGGCAACTAAACCACCAGACACTCTGCATCCCATGTGGTTCTCTTAACAATCCTACTCAGTGTCTAATCAAGAGGATAAAAGCAATACAGATTATTGTTGAATCAAAATTAAAATTATAACTCTTCCCTTTTTTATCTTAACACACTTTTTTTGTTCCTCAGTGTATGAACCATCTATTCAAACCAGAGTCACAAAATACTAATTCTGGAAGAAAGCAAACTCGTCAGCCACTTCTCTCTTCTTTTGAAGTTTGTAAAGTAAAGACTGCAGAGGAAACTGTTTTCTAAGCCCATGATGTGCACCAAGGGAGGATTGGTACCTGCCTTGCTTCTCAGTCTTTTCCAGTCCTTACTGAGGACTGCGGGTAGAACTTGTCATGTTCTGGAACCTCAATATGGCAATAGAGTGTATTGCTATACCAACTATGGCCAGGAGGGGGCGCGAGAAATCAGTGGAAAAAACAGAGCAAACTTTCTTTTAAGCAGGAAGCACACTGTTAAACACTTAGAAAAAGTAGATCACCATCATGTCTCCTTGTCTGAAATATGGCATTCTAGTAAAGATCATTAATTCTGAATCACAACCTGCCAAGTAGTTTACTCAGGGCACAGGCTCAGTGGTCTAAGTGGCTCTTTCAAATTCTTTTTGTTTTTAATTTTTTAAATTCGGTGTGTGTGTGTGTGTGTGTGTGTGTGTGTGTGTGTGTGTTTAGGCATGTGATGTGTTTGTACGTCTGTGCACGTTTGTGTGTGTGAGCATAGATACATGCTTTCCACAGTGTGCGGCAAGTCAATGACAACCTTGAGTGTTGACCCTTCCATCTTGTTTGAGACAAAGTCCCGTTGTTTTTCCCCGTCACATACCCCAGGCTAACCGGCCTCCAAGCTTCTGGAGATTCCGTCTCCGCTTCCACTCTTGCTGCATCAGCACTGGAGTTCTGGATACAGCACGCGCTGCACACAGCTGAAGTGTGGGGATTCAAACTCAGGTCCTCACACACGTGTGGCAAGCGATTAGCCACCGAGTCAACTCTCCAGCCCCCTTCTCAAATTCTTAGTGTATTCCCTGAGAGCTACAGTCACGTAGCTTCATTTTTTCTAAGCCGGAATTTCATCAGAAAAATTGGAACAAGTGACACCTACTCTGTTCTTTGTAGGAAAAGGCTAATTATGTCCTAAGGAGTGTTTGTTATCATTTAATGCATCAATAATTAATTTTTCAAAAAGCTCCATTAACTATTAAATGTTGGGGTAAATGACTACCATGTTTTTCTGCCCCCATAATCAATTAAATGACTTGAGAATGCCCTGCATCCTTTAGTGACATCTGAGGGTTGTTTTCTAGCTTCTGAAATTTTCTTTACATTATTATTCCCTTACACTGTCTAGTCTGGGATAGAAGTTTCTTCTACACAAAATTCCTCATATGTTAAATGACAGTGGCTCTGCCTGGCAACTTTCTGGGCTTGTTTAGTCCAAGCCTCCTTGTGTCTAAAGTGACCTTGAACAGGTAAGGCTCTTAAATTCCTATTCTCCCACCTGTCAAATGGAGTTTTTATCTCCCTTGAAGAATTATAATTAAGACTAAAAGGTTATAAAAATTTAAATTGTTCTTAAAACTAACCTATCTATTTTCATAACAACATGTTGTTGTAGTTCCAAGCACATCATGGTAGGGACACGCAGGGAAGCGTTATTACTACCTGTGACAGTGGCCTTCCCAAGGACACACTCCTCTAAGTGGCAGCACTTGGCTTGACTAGCAATTCTGCCTTTTTCAAGGCTATTCTGCTCAAAGTTGTAGGTTCTCAGCCAAGCTCTCTAAAGGTGCCCTTCCAGAAGCTTCATCTTCGTCCCAGTGCACTGTGTATGGATTCTTCAGTTGTGCCTTCCAGATGAGCCCCTCAGGCTGGCTGTGCAGTATGATAGCCATGTACCAGATGTCAGCCTCCAATTGTTGATGACTACCCTAGGCCTAAGGCTTGGTAGTATAATAACGTACGTATTTTGCATTATGCCCATATTACACATTTCACAGGAATGGCCTCTCTGTTAATGTTAATGACTATATAATAATCTGGGCAAAGGTGTGGCTAACATCTCAGCAAAAATGGTATATACTGGGACCTTCAGGACAGCCCTTAAGGCTGAGGAAAAGAACTCTAAAAATATGAGTTCAAAAATATATAATTTTTCAACTATGCAAAGAATAAGAACACAATATGATCTATATAAGGGGCTTCATGAATCTAAAGGAACAAAGGCAGTTGCATTCATGTGCCAGCTTGTCAGAAAGATACAAAGGCAAGCAGATTCCTGAGTTCAAGATCAGCCCAGAACACAGCAAAGTTAGGCCCAGGTAAGGTAGAAATGATAATTTCAGGCCAGGATCCCACCCAGCTAGTTCACTATCTGTGCTTAAGAGACAGGCAGATCTCTGAGTTCTTTTGCAATGTTTAAAGAAAATGTATGTTTGCTGTCTCCTAAGAATTAAGGGTCTGGGGGTCACGAGATGCTGACTCATAGGATAATCAAAAGGAAACCTGGAGTAAATTACTGAACTGATATGTAAAATAAAAAGACTGGGCTTATGACCTGCAGGAGATAAGCTATCCAAAGAATATTCTAGACTAGCAAAAATAACTGCTTAGAAAACTGTCTCAAGCAGGACATGCGAGAGTTGTCTGGAGCTCCCCAGAGAAAGCAGATCAGAAAGAAAGCAGAACGGAGAGAAAGCAAGCCGGGAAGCTGTCTGCAGCAGAGCATAGGCCGCCAGCATGGACCTACGATTTGACTTTAAGTCTTTTCTTTTCTCTGCTGATCCCAGACAGTCCTTCCTCAGAAACCCTGCTCCAAGCCAAGGCTGATCCTTGGCAGCTTCCTGACTTCCTCATGCGCATATGGATACAGTGACCAGGAGGCCAAGCTTTGGCTGAAGTTTTCATGATACACCCAGCTTCCCTAGACATGGTGTCTGGCCCAAACTCCCCACACTGGTGACAGATGCTTCTGCAGTCTGAGAACCTGCAGATAGTAAGAGCTGCACAGGCACATGGGTATGACCAAGCATCCTCTCCCTACCTCCTCGGAGCCCTGTCTCCTCCTCTCTTAACTCCTGATTCAATCTTCTAGGTCAGTAATGGTTTTAGAGTCACTGTTCCTGTTCATGACCTATCCTAGGGTGGCAGGATGAAAGGTCTGTTAATGCTAGTTTCTTTTAATCTTCTATGGAGATAACACAATGTGCTATCTCCACTGATACCCTTATAATAATCTAATATAATGCTAAAGTATATTATGGTGACATCACTCTTGTTCATATATATTAAATATCAGTGATGTTTCAGACTCTGTGGTGAATGCTCTTAATCCTGATGTATGTGGTCCTAGGAGCTAGCTGCAAACATTAATGGCCTCACTATGCCTAAAACATAATGCAGGGAGATCACACACTTATTTATAGGTCATGAAATCATGGGGAAAGCAGTAATTATAATAATTCATAGTAATTAGACTAATTTCTATATCATTGCTAGGTAGCATCTCATAGAGGCTGAAATGGAAATAGGAAATTAATGCATTTGCTATAACCTGCAATTATTACAATTCTATCTTGGCAGGGATTCATGTCTGTTGATATGTGGTCTGAACAATTACCAGAAAAAACAGAAGACCTATATCTATTTGGAAAATCTCAGCCTATCAGATTGATCTGGCCAGACTCTCAGCCTCCAATTCAAAGTCCAGAGAAACAGAGAGAAAAGTCAACATAAAGGAAACACTTCAGAGACACAGCTAAAAATAGAAAGCAGGAAAGGGATTGAAAGAGGACTAGAGAGCACAGGGGACAGAGAAGACAATGGGAAACAATGGGGACCGTGACATGTGTGGATAAACTATAATGTAGAAAGACCATGACAGAAAGATGGAGAGATTAAAAAAAATGGAAAAGTTGTGCTGGTGCAAGAGATGTACAGAGATTCAGAGGAAGAAGACAGGCACAAATGAAATGTAGAGATTCTAAGACAGAGACTCACAGGAAAATGATGCCCAAAACTGTTGAGCTCTCTGCACAACTTTGAAGCACCTTGTGTCTCCTCTCTGCAGCAGTTATAACTTTGGGGAGGGGCCTTGGGAATCAAGTGGGTTTCTGGGCTTCCAGAGCCTGGAAAGCTGCATGAGATTCACTTCTCTTTGCTGAGGTAGGATGGGGATCACTTCTTAGAATACAGATTCACACACAAGGACTCAGCAGCTGTGGCTGGATATAAAACTAACTCAAACAAATCAGTAGCCTTCCTCTACTCAAAGGATAAACAGACTGAGAAAGAAATTAGGGAAACAACACCCTTCACAATAGTCACAACTAATATTAAATATCTTGGTGTGACTCTAACCAAGCAAATGAAAGATGTCTTTGTATGACAAGAACTTTAAGTCTCTGAAGAAAGAAATTGAAGAAGATCTCAGAAAATGGAAAGATCTCCCATTATCATGGATTGGCAGGATTATATAGTAAAAATGGCCATCTTGCTGAAAGCAGTCTACAGATTCAATGCAATCCCCATCAAATTTCCAACTCAATTCTTCATGGAGTTAGAAAGAGCAATTCTCAAATTCATTTGGATTTAAAAAAAAAAGAGAGAGGATAGTGAAAACTATTCTCAACAATAAAAGAACTTCTGGGGGGGGGATCACAATCCCTGACCTCAAGCAGTATTACAGAGCAATAATGATAAAAAAAACCTGCATGGTATTGGTACAGAGACAGGCAGGTAGATCAACGGAATAGAATTGAAGTCCCAGAAATGAACCCACACACCTATGGTCACTTGATCTTTGACAAAAGAACTAAAACCATACAGTGGAAAAAAGACAGCATTTTCAACAAATGGTGCTGGTCCAACTAGTTGTCAACATGTAGAAGAATGCAAATTGATCCATTCTTATCCTCTTGTACAAAGCTCAAGTTCAAGTGAATCAAGGACCTCCACATAAAATCAGCTACACTGAAACTAATAGAAGAGAAAGTGGGAAAGAGCCTAGAACACATGGGCACAGAGGAAATTTTCCTGAACAGAATACCAGTGGCTTATGCTCTAAGATCAAGAATTGACAAATGGGATCTCATAAAATTGCAAAGCTTCTGTAAGGCAAAGGACACTGTCAATAGGACAAAGCAGCAACCAACAGATTGAGAAAAAATTTTTACAATCCTACATCCTCTAGAGGGCTAATATCCAATATATACAAAGAACTCAAGAAGTTAGATTCCCAGAGATTCAAATAACCTTATTAAAAATGGGGTACAGAGCTAAATAGAGAATTCTCAACTGATAAATCTCGAATGTCTAAGAAGCACTTAAAGAAATGTTCAACATCCTTAGTCATCAGTGAAATGCAAATCAAAATGACCCTGAGATTCCATCTCACACCAATCAGAATCGCTAAGTTCAAAAATGCAGGTAACAGCAGATGCTGGTGAGGATACAGAGAAATAGGAACACTCCTCCGTTGCTGGTAGGACTGCAAGCTTGTAAAACCACTTTGGAAATCAATTTGGCAGTTCCTGAAAAAGTTGGAAATAGTTCTATTTGAAGACCCAGCTATACCACTACTAGGCATATACCCAAATGATGCTCCAACATATAACAAGGACGCATGCTTCACTATGTTCATAGCAGCCTTATTTATAATAGCCAGAAGCTGAAAACAATCCAGATGCCTCTCAACAGAAGAATGGATATGGAAATGTGGTACATTACACAATGGAGTATTACTCAGCTATTAAAAACAGTGACTTCATTAAATTCGCAGGCAAATGGATGGAACTAGAAAATATCACCCTGAGTGAGGTAACCCAGACACACACACACAAAAATACATGATATTTACTCAATGATAAGCAGGTATTAGCCCCAAAATTCAGAATACCCATGATACAACCCACAGAACGTATGGAGCTCAAGAAGAAGAAAGGCCAAAGTGTGGATCCTGTAATCCTATGTATAAAGGGGATCAAAATAATCACAGGAGATAGAGGGAAGGAGGAACCGGGAAGGGAGAGAGGAGGGGTAGGAAAAAGAAGTCAGGATCAGGTATTGGAAGAGACAGGGAAGGAGTACAGAAGGTCAGGAAATTGAACAGAAATATGTAGTGGGGAGGGGGTGGATAGGGAAATGGGGGCGGGTAGTCCAGTTCTGGGGTAGAAAGTCCCAGAAGCCAGGGAAGTGAGAGGCTTCCAGGACCCAACAGGAATGACTTTAGCAGAAATACCTAACAAAGAGAAGATAGAACCTGTAGATACCACTTCCAGTAGATAGGCATGGTCCCCAGTCGAAGGATGGGGCCACCCACCCATCTCAAAAATATTAACTCAGAAATGTTCCTGTCCAAAGAAAGAGAGGGTCAAAAACTGGAACAGAGACTGAAGGAAAGGCCATTCAGAGACTGCCCCACCTCAAAATCCATCCCATTTGCAGACATCAAACCCCCACTCTATTGCTGATGCCCAGAAGTGCTCGTTGACCAGAGGCTGCTATGGCTCTTCCTTGAGAGTTTCTACCAGCACCTGATCAATACAGATGCGAAAATTACAGTCAACCCTTGGACTGAGGCCCAGGACCCCAATGGAAGAGCTAGAGGAAGGACTGAAGAAGCTGAAGGGAATTGCAACCCCATAAGAACAACAATATCAACCAGCCAGATTCTCCAGAGCTCCCAAGGACTAAACCACAAACCAAATAATACACAAGGAGGGATCCATGGCTCCAGATACATGTGAGCAGAGGATGGCTTTATCAATGGGAGAGAAGGCCCTTGGTCTTGTGGAGGCTTGATGCCCCAGCTTAGGACGATGCTAGAGCAGTGAGGCAGGAGTGGGTGAGTGGGTGGAGGAGCACCCTCATAGAGGCAAGGGGGAGGGAGGAGAGGAGGGATGGGTGGGGGGGGTTGTGGAGGGTTAACCTGGAATGGGGATATCATTTGAAATGTAATCAGATAAAATGATTAATAATAATAAAATCCCATTAGTGAAGCCAGGTATGGGATTAAAGGTTCACATACCTTTAATTCTAACACTCAGGAGGAAGAGCTAAGCAGATCTCTGTGAGTTTGAGGCCAGCCTGATCTACAAAGCAAGTTCCAGGACATCCAGGGCTACATAAAGAAAACTTGTCTCAAAAAAAAAAAAAAAACAAAAACAAAAAAAACCCACAACACAAAAACAAACGGGAGTTGAGGATTCAAGAACTGCTGAATTTAGCACATGAGGAACTGAGGCAGTGAGGGATTACTTGACTTTCCCAATGTTGGGGATATTAAAGTGGTAGAAATTAGAAGCCCAGCAGTCTACACATGTGACAATTGTTCACTTACATGGAAATGTTGTGTCTCTATTGATATCTCATATTATTTACAGTTTGTTGATAACATATTTCTTGTTTACTAAACTGACTTTTTGTTTGCTTTCCAAGGTTTTTGTGGAATATTCATGGTTCACAGGTCTATAAGTGTTTTTATTCTTTATTTCTGAGCTATCCCTTGTTACCAATTGGTTGAAAGCCGCATCTTTGATGATTTTTTTTTTTTGCCAGCCTTGAGGCAAAAAAATTATAACATTACTTTTAAAATTATAACATTACTTTTAATACAAATTTTTTTCTTTCAGATTCCATTTTTTTCTTTTAGAGATCTGACCTTTGTTTAGTTATTCAATTTATTCTGTGAAGTCTACTTATCAGAGAAAACATACTTGATTTTGCTTTTGATGTCAGCAATAGAAAGAGCCTATCTGGTAATGTATATGAAAGGTGCCAGTGTAAAATTTTAATGCTTTCTGCTTTCAATTCTATTATATTGAATATTTTTGTACAAGTTAAGGTAGAGATTTAATAATATAATTCCCCAAAAGAGTACTGAATAAATAAGCAGTATTTCTTTGCTGATCTGAATGGCCCCACACATATATGCATGGATTACTCTATGGATTTTCCATTGTGTTTCATTGATGTTTCTATCATAACAGTCTCACACTGGCTGCTGGTCTTATGGCTCTGGTGTAACAGGACTCTTTTAAACTTTATTTTATGATTAGCATAATCTACGAAAAGAGAAGACACACAGTGGTGGCAGTGACCTTTAGCAATGACTCATGATTATTCCCACAGACTTGAAGAAGTTGCCTGAAATCTTTGCTTCTGAAAACCTGATAATCCCACTTTGGCACTTCTAACCTAGAAGAATTTATCTTAGTTAACTTTTTACTGGTTCTTCGTGAATTTCACATCCTGCATCCCACTCCCACTCATCTTTTTGTTCTTTAGTATCCACCCTCTGCCTTTGCAACCTCACTCACAAAAGGAAAAGAAAATACCATTGTGGAAACCATAGTGCTCTGGGTGTCTGCTGTCATCTCAGGAGTGCTATGATCCTCCAGTGTGGCAATGGACAAGGGTTGTAGCAGCTTGCTGCCACCCCAACCCCCCACTGAGCCACATGACATGGTACCTGGCTAAGGACTATCTCTGGTTTACTCTGCTTGCCTGGGCTACATGGTAAAGAAAATTCCTTACACTCTGATGGATAAGAATTTCCCTTTCTTTAGTTTTAACTCTGAACCTCCTACCTAGGTACTCCCACTCCCAACCAAGGCCTTGATTTCAGAACTGCTTCTAGGGTAGCAGTTGAGTTGAGATGGTAGCTTTCCATCCTTGCACTTTTGACTAGAGCCCAGAAACACAACAACTGGCCACAAGCGTTCTGATTGGCTACCTTCCATTGTACTGGAAAGTGAATTACCTAAGAGAGGCCCCAAAGTGACTAGAACAGATATTGTCCTGCATTTAATCATGAACTTTTAAAATATTTAATGTTTATGTGCACGTTTGTGTGTGCCCAAGTGAGTGCATGTGTAGCGTACTGTGTGTAACAAGAGCCTGTATTTTATTCTCTGTTACTGGAGTTACAGATAGCTGTGAGCTACCATGCAGGTGCGGAGAGTCAAACTTGGTTCCTCCTCAAGAGTAGGGGGTGCTCTTAACCACTGGGCCATTTCTCTGGCTCCACAGGACTTTTACCTTTTTGTGTCAGTACTGGGGTTGAATCCAGTGTCTTGTACATACTAGGTATGTGCTCTACCACTGAGACACATCCATGTCCTTTCATATTTTGTTTTGAGACAATATCTTACCAGGTTGCCTAGAATGACCTTGAATTTATACTGAAACCAAGTTGATCTCTCACTTGGAAAACACTTGTATCAGCCTTCTTGGAACTAAGATTACACTCATACTCACCAATCCCAGCAGAAGGTTTCTAACAAGTTGATTCATGTACAAATGCTCTCTCTCTCTCTCTCTCTCTCTCTCTCTCTCTCTCTCTCTCTCTCTCACACACACACACACACACACACACACACACACACACACACACACATCTATTCCTTTAGGAGGGGCTCAGATGCAGCCATCAACATTGAACCTAGTTTCTTTTAATATAGTGGATTAAGCCTTAACAGGTTTGCTGTTGGCAGTTGCTCCAGTGTCCACTCACACATGTAACTGAAATTGGCTCAGGACAACCACATAGAAGACTTCTCAGGACAAGACCACAGCAACGTTCACATATGGAGACTCTGAGTTGCAGGGATTTCCCATACAGTAGGCCAGGCAGTGTCATCCATATGGCATTGTCTCAAAATGGACCTGTACTGAGCTTGTTCCAGTTTCTCTACACTTGCTCAAGTCTCTGAGTAGTTTCTGCTCTCAGTCACCTCAAGAGGGTGCCAAATACAAACAGATGATCAGAGAGGGGTGGCTGTTCCCAGACATGCACCCCTCCCATTGGACAGCTGGTTGATTTGAAGAGAGCATTTTAGCTTAAGTCTCTCTGCCTGTCACTCAGTCAGCAAGACCAGCTTTGAAACACAAGTTTGTGGATTAGTGTGTAAGAGGGTAATTGGGTTGTCTTGTCTTGTCTTGTCTTGTCTTGTCTTGCTGCACCTAGCCTTACACAGTTCACAGAGCACAAAATATGCTGTGGGCTCTGGCCCTACTTCTAGCCTTCTTGCCTGCTGGTAAGTATATGGCATAGATGCTCATGAAATTTCATTTGTCGGTGGGAAGCCATGCTGATGAATTGCTAACCTACTATTCTCTGTTGCTGTTACCACTGTAGGCAGACAAACATCCTCCAATTTGGAAGAAAGAATAATGTCAATCACCAGGCCAGTGGGGTCTTCTGTTATAATCACTTGTGATATTCACAGAACAGGCAATTACATCCACTGGTACCGATTCCAGAAAGGGAAGGCCCCACAGCACTTTCTCTACCATAACTTCATCAGTTCCACAACTGTGGTGGATTCCAGACTCAATGCAAAGAACTATCACATTTATGAAGGCACAGACAAGAGTTATAAATTAATACTTTGGAATGTGGAGGAAAACGATTCTGCTCTGTATTACTGTGGGAAATGGGCTGGCACAATGATTCAGCCCCACCCTCTTCTGTACTGAAAAATTAGCTTGCAGCTTTTCCTAATGCAGACCAACTCCCACCTCACTTCTTACATCTGACTTCCTCTACTCTGAAAAGGAAATTCTGGACCCCAGGTCTTATCTTTACCTTGTAACAATCCAATTTCCCTCTGGCTATCTGTACCCTGACCCCTAACATTACCACTGGACATTTCAACAGACCAAATTTCTATTTTTAAACCTTGACTAAGAACCCTTACTGAAAATATAATACCTCCAATTCTTTTAGGGGCTGCAGTTGGCAGTTTAGAATATAGGAGTTTGCTTAGTATTGATATTTGTCACAAGATGTTTACTTAAGAGAGCAGTTTGGGAAAACTGGTTATGGTGATTCGTGTGTGTAAACATGGTACAGAGAAAATGAAACAGCCAGTAACTTTTCATTATTTAGAGTCTGCGAAATGGGAGAGTAAAACCTTTGGGTTCCCAAAGACTCCATGTTGATGTCCACTCTACCTTTTGGACAAACTGATATTTCCTTCATGATAACATCCATTGTTTGGATGACAAATAAGGAAATTTTTGCATGTAAATATGCCAACTATTGTAGCTACTTAAAGAATACAACTTTAGCACACTAAATTTCAAAGATTAATTATAACATTATTAAACATAAAATATAACTATAAATGATAATTATTATTGTTGTTCTCATTGTCTTAATTTCCTAGATGTTTTGGAGTTAAAGATTTGAGTTCTCATGCCACTCGGTAACTGATATTTGAGCCCATTTTGAACTGAAAACTTCATTGCTTTGATTGCAAAGTGATGAGCTAAAGTGAATGGATAAACTAACCCCCAAATCCTTCTTCTGCAAACACTTTGGGGTGAAATAGATAATGTTTTTACCATTGTATGAGTTGTTTCATTACCTGCTTGCTACCTTGGGCTGTGTTCTCCCAAGTGATGTGAGATCATACAGATGAACTTGAATTCAGTACTTATAGAAAGATTTATTGTGCACTGAGACTCTAAGAACTGTATTTTTTTACCCAAAAGGAACAAAAGACACAGCAAGAGCAGCAGTGGTTTTTACCAAGAGCAGAGCATCAAGGTGGGTCACTAAGATATGTTCAAGAATGACATCATTGGTGCTGCTCGTTTGCTCTCATTCCTCTGGATGCACAGAAACATCATTGAGACAGATGCAAATCAGGCTCAGAGTTTAACTAGACCACACTGTTGCCTATAATTACCCTGTGAAAATTTTGCACATGGCCGTGTAAAGAAGATCTGGCACGGCTAAGTAGGTATCAGACTTTGAAACATATATTCCTCTGCTTATGTATATAAAATCATATTCTTGCATGTGTATGTGTGTATATTTGCACATTTATATGTGTGTGAGCATTCATGCACGTGTGTGTGCTCATTCCTGACACATAGCCCTGTTGAAACTGTGAGGAAGGTTAATGTTAAGTAGAATTGTTGTCAAATATTCAAATACTCAAATGAAATGTGTGGGAAAAATAACATTCCAAGCTTTCAAATCTTATTTATGTTATCTTTTATTTTTATGTCCCATTACAGATGGTTTCGAACCACCATGTGGTTGCTAGTAATTGAACTCTGGACCCCTGGAAGAGCAGTCAGTGCTCTTAACCACTGAGCTATCGCTCCAGCCCAATTTCTTTTATTTTTAAATGCAGTTTTGTATTAATTATTTTTGCCACCCCCCTACAGTTTGAGGAGCAACAGTACATTGAAATCATTTCTTTCCCCACAGTCTTTGCTAAGGTCTAGTGTGAAGGTGTCTCTAGAAGACAATGGACTTGGCCAGCCTCAGAACGTTGGCCATGAGACAGCACCATCCTAAGCACCTATCAGGACTGAACATTCCATAGTGCTTTTTCCCACACAAGATACTATGAATAATAATTGAGCCAAAAACTAAGGTCATATAAAAGGATACCACAAGTCTACCTCAGGCATCCCTATAAGAGCTATGCACTGCCGCTCTTCAACAGGAGGCATAGGAAAGAAGGAGGTATATGATGTGAACACTCGGAGTTATGAGTTGCCATGTGTCTTGCTATTCACCTTCTATAACTAGAGGCTAAAGGGTAGGCATTTTTATTTAGTTTTCAAGGTCAGGCCACATCCAAGAAGCAGGACACAGTCACTTCATGCTCCCTTCTATACACCATGTGACTTACTATTAAAGAAACAGGTCTGAGATTCATGATTCCCTCTGAGATTCTCTTTGAGATTCTCTTTCTGCTTGATTTCATCACTTTTCAAATCTTTGAAACAATCAAACAAAAATTGTGATTTTGATTTTAACATATTATTGGTTATTGCAATATGATCCATAAAACAAATTATCCATGACAAACAATAAATATAAAGAACTCAGTAAAAGGAAAGAATTCTACTTGATTCCACCTGTTTAAGCATCTCTAACATAGCTCAACATAGCAGAAAGTAGGGTAAGGATATGGAAGTAATAAGAAACAGCTGGTCCATGAACATCAGTGCTACATGTTAAATGACTGAATTATTATGCAACCTCTTCTCAAAGAGGTGGTGGCAAGATTAAAGGATCTTTTGTTTGGAGTAGAAATTGAATACAAGTGAACTGAGTGAACCCACTACACTGCAGAGAGGAAGCATGTATTTTCTCTGCAGGTTATCCACTATCCAAGGTCATTTACAGGTAAAGAGCAACAAATGTGAGGCATGTAAAACCCTTCTTTGGTCTTTAATAAAAATTTCATGGAAAATCGAAATGTGATGACATAGTGGTCCCAGGAACCTACTGTGATTAGAACTATAGTAACGAGCACATACATGCTCGGTATGTCTGCAACCACTTCCTTCCTGACAAAGAGCAACCTATTCCAGCCCTGAGCCCTGTTCAACCTCAATCCCCACCTGCAGCACTTCTAACAAGGGAAACCAGAAAGGGGGTCTGATGGCTATCAACTGTGCCCCACAGAATCCAGGAACTGTGGCCCCACTTTCTGGGTCAGCATAATTTCCTGTTGACTTTGTTTAGACATTAAATGTATTAATTATTGTCTCTCTCAGTGAAAAAGCAAGATCCACTGTTTCAGTTCCCATGGCTTTCCAATAATGCTGGCTCTTGGTAGAGGCGCCGAGAAGGAATGTAAGCAATGTATGTATTTTCAGCTTCCATCAGCTCTCATGTTATACAATGTATTTTCTATCTTCTTAGAATCCAACTGGATCAGCAGATCAATAGAGTCAGACAACCTACAGAAGCATAACTACTGATCTGTTGTACCACCAAAAAAAAAAAAAATACAGTTTGGACAATTGAAGCAAACAAGCAAAGATGAAAATTCCTGTTTTCTGAACTAAGACCATAAGGTCACACATAGAAATGTGAGGACTGCAATTATGGGAGTGAATGATAGGATTATTTGCAGCATATTACAATGGAAGAAGAATCTTTTACTGGGAGTTGGAGTAGGAAAATCTTTCAGGATGCTGTCATCAAAAGACAACTGGGACCGCTTCAGCCATTGGTAAACTCAAACCCTTGCATGCTTGTCAAAGACAAGAGGGAACGTGTTAGAGGATAGCTAATCCTATGTGTAGGCTCTCTACTGGTGTTCTCAATCCTTTGTGTATATCAGTTCCTTAAAGCCATGCCACCTAAATATCTATTCTCCTTTTCTTGTCAAATGTATCAGACTCAGAAAATAAGTGAAACATTAATCAGTCCAGGCAGTTATCCAAGTAAGAGTCCATGGTAGATCAGGGTAGAGATTCAGTTAATGTGTCTCTTTTTGGCTATTATTGTAAACTGTTTCATTTCTGGGAGCATAAAAGAATTAAATAATTGCTTCTATTCTTTAGAGGGTGCATACCATAGTGTAACATTTCTTGATGCTGTTTTTATTTTATTGATACTTTTATTTTATTTATTAATATTTCATTATTATTATATTATTATTAATATTTTATTGTACTTATTGATATTATCACTATATGTCAAAGCAATAGCAAATAGTGACTACAAGGTTTTATAGAATAAATAATATGCCGACAAATCCTAAATTTAAATTTTTCATATAAAACAACTCAGAATTCTCTTTTTTTAATTTTTAACAATAGTGTTTGTAGTAGTCTTCAAGAAGTAACATGTCTTTATTTTCTGTACCTATTTTTCATCTTAATCTTCAAATTTACATACACATGTTCATTTTTGCTTTTCCTTGTGTCAAGGACCCATCGTTTGTTGGTTTATTTGAGGCATGTTTGGGGGAGTAGCAAGAAATTTGCAAGGTAGGCAAACACAGGAAGAATGTTTTATTGGCATATAACATATAATTAAACATAGGACATAAACATAGACATATGAAATATCCATTTCCCCCTATCTCTATTTAAAGAGTAATTATTTCTTTAAAAATTGGTGTTTTAATTTCTTCTATATACATTTTATAATTTTACTTGTTTTTAAATGAGATATTGTAGTTTTGCAAAAAGTAATCACTAATGTTATCTTCTGTTGTTTGATAAGATTTAATGACATCACTGAAAACTTACAATGTACAGGGCAGACATATCTGAGCTTCTAATGCAATGCATTTGTGTGACACAGCATTATAAATCTCCTAACATTTCAAAAACTATATAAAGAGGCTACGTTCACATGGAGAAATCAAACCAGCGAAAGATTAATTACCTCAGCTAGTTTTATACAAGATTGTGATCTATAGGAGGGCATTTAATTGCCATTGGATCTTAAAAATGGTGTGCATGTAGATATAAATGTGGGAACTATTCCACACAATGGGAAAATCAGAATGGGAAACTCAATTATGTGCATCTCACTTAAAGTTACATGTATATATACACAAATATAAATGATACTGAACAGCCTTATTTCTATTAATAAATACAAAATAAGTACAAAAATTCAAACTATTTTGATGATATCATTTGTCAAACAGAGATCCTCATAAGACCCACCCTAAAAGGCCTTAGAAAAAGTATACCTAAATAATATAAGATACTAAACTAATCATAAGGCTCCCATTACGTATTGAACTTAATACTGATTTTAAAATACTACTGCCCTGACATTTGCTCATGGAAAGTTCTATTACTCAGAGAAAATAATCTAATTTCCACAGTTAGTCTGTCTCACATCCCCAGTAACCGTCATCTGATTCATTCTTAAAGGGATTTGAAGTATACACGAGTTGATCGCCACCTGCCCCAGAACAATTTACTTAGTGATACCCAATTGATTCCAAAAAAAAAAAAAAAAAAAAAAAAAAAAAAAAAAAAAAAAAAATACCAAGTATCCAGCGCTTATGCAGTTGACATGTTAAGTAAAGTCAGCAAACCATTTCAAAGACCAATTTGTCATTGTTAGACAATTAAGGTCAGTTGTTTGTTTGTTTCCTCAGGCCTGAACATACAGCCAATCGTGGACATTTAGACATGGAAAGAGAATAGCAGATATGTCTCCATAGCTCAGAACAGCTTCTCTGCAGTGAGCAATAGAAGGGGGAAGTCATGAGGAGAGTGCACTCATGCTGCCCCACCCCGAGAAGAACAGGTACAACTTAGGCACTGATCTGACCAGGCTGTGTTGGCCAGGAAACCCAGAACCGCTCATAACTACAGCAGACCATGAAGAACGCTGGCTTACAAGCTCTGCTTCCTTTACATCTCCCCTGCGGAACCGGTCTGGCAGATGGGAATCCACTCCTGAAAGCAGTTATTTTCTCCTGTCTCTTGACAGGTGAGTTGCCACTGTCAGGTCTCTGTGCAGCAGAGAATGAAGTCAGTCCACACTGGTGTTTCTTGCCCTGCCAGTAATTCACGGGTAGTTTTCTCTTTTGCTTGCAGTTGGACGTGGGAAGTTGGAGCAACCTGAAATATCAATATCCAGAGCAAGAGATGAGATTGCCCAAATATCCTGTAAGGCTTTCATCGAAAGCTTTAAAAGTGTAACCATACACTGGTACCGGCAGAAACCAAACCAAGGTTTAGAGTTCCTATTATATGTCCTCGCAACCCCTACCCATATTTCCTTAAATAAGAAGTACAAGAAAATGGAAGCAAGTAAAAATTCTAGTGCTTCTACATCGACATTGACAATATATTCCCTGGAGGAAGAAGATGAAGCTATCTACTACTGTTCCTACGGCTAAAGCACAGCATTTGAGCTTCCAGAATAGCCTACACAAGAACCATCCCCAGAGCCCATGTTCCAACCCACATCCTTCTCAGTATGGGTAGCCACCTGCTGTTCAGCTAGGGACACCCCCTGAGCCTCGAACCACCTGTATCACTCCTTACAACACGTTCAGAGTTTCCCATGCAAGGGACGTGGATTCTCCTATCCAAGTGAAGCCTCAGGGACTATATTGCCATCAAAGGCTGGTTGGCACTGTTTCCCACTGAATGAGAATGTCTGGGATGAGTTCAGCATAGGATGGCAGGCTCACTACATGATTGGGTTCTTTTTTTTAGCTATACAGAAGTTTCCCATAACTGAGTTTATAAGGAAGGCAAGATAGAGCTGTGTCAAAAGAGAGGTGTAACTATTTCAAAGATAATGGACTAAATTTACTCATGACCATCAGGGGCTTTTAGAGGTTGGAAAGTCTGGCAAATGTAAAATTTTGATGCCTATTATCAGTATCCTAAGATCTTTCTGGAAAAAAATAGCTCTAAGAGACAATTCTCTTCCTTCCTGCTATGACAACAGAAGAAAATACTGCATGTGGGATGCAGCTCAGTGACACTCAGGACAAATCTGGGACAAAGCACTGTCTGCTCTTGGAAAGTACTTTAACTCAGTACTGTAGAATTCTGTAAAAAACAAAAAATAAAAATCCTACATAAAACTTCAATTACTAGAAAAGAAAAGTAACACCTGCTCCTTTCAGCAACAGAAAAAAAAAACAACCATCACTCATAAATTGGAAAAGCAAAAAATAAAATTATTGACAATTACTTTACATGTTTATTTTCTCATTTCTATTTGGATGATTGGGGCCATTTAAAAGATGGATGCTGGGACAAGACATTAAATGTAAAAACATAAAACTTTAGGGTCCACCTTCTTAAACATTAGTGAGGAAAAATTCTTCCTGTAGAATATTTTTGTACCAATGAAGTTAACAATATCGCATCTCCCAGTCATTCAATACAGTTCGCCTATAGTCTCTGAAATATCTACAGTGCTCCGACCTATTTCTTCCCTCTAAGGGTCAGGTCGAATGATTAAATAGAGATGTCACTGACAGTTGAATGAGAGATCACTTAGATGCTCTAAGCAACTTCCCAGGGACACTTAACACGCTGGTGCCACACCCTGTACATAATGGTTTCTGAACATGGTGTTCTACAGTGAGAACAAGCAAAGGGCCCAAATCTCAGTGGACATTGCTTCTCACCTAATGTGTGCATAAACATAATTGTAAGAAGACTGTGGAAAAACAGTCTAAGGATAAGAACCTGTCTAGAAAGAAATGGACAAAGGACTTGAATTAAGCTTCATATACTCTTTGAGCTAAGTGCTTGATGTAGATGAGTTCACTCAATTCTTAAAAGAACAGTGGAAAGTGCCACAGCCTGAACTTTCAGATAGACTCCCAGAATGGAAACTTGATAGATGCTGAAATGATGCAGAAGAGAGAAAGAGGTACCTTATCTGTGATTGTTAAACAGTCTTTAAAAATTGTTGACAAAATGAAAAACACTCAGTACTTTGTAGTAGAGGATGAATGGGGCCTTAGAGGCCAAAGGAAGGAAAACAGGGGAAAATGGCTTGTATTAGTCAATGCTCATGTGTGTGTGTGTGCGTGCAGGCTGCTCACATGTGGAAATGCACACTCATCCTATCTCTCCTGTAGCCCCTTCTTTCTGCCTCCCTTTAAATTCTAACCTCATTATAAAATCCCTAATAGTTTAAAACACCCACTCCAAGTGCATATTGCCACAGATAAAAGACAAAGAAGCCAAAATTTTGTGCAAGTCTCAACCTTGTGACCTTGGCAGTTCCCTAGCTTTTGCCTGGCCCATAAACCTGTTGTGCAAATAAAGCAGACATAGCTTCCAGTTACCTACATGCTACCTAAAGATGAAGTTGCAGTGAGCAGCCAAGGTGAGTAGTTGTAACTGATGCTCATATAGCCTAAGGCAGTTATTAGTTGGCACTTCAAAAACATACATTTGTTGCAGCTAAGTCCGGTATCTCAGTTGGTAGAGTGCTTGTCCAGTGCAAAGCCCTGAATTTCCTCCATAGTATTACATAAACCAGGCATGATGCTTTCTGTACCTATAATCCCAATACTTGGAATGTATCAAGCCTGTCATAAGTAAATAAATAAGATAGATGTGTTATTGCTCCCAGTGATTGCTGATGAATGACACTTACGGTTATTTTAATTTGTTTCTCTGTGTGCCACCGTTTTCTTAATGGCCCTTTGTTATACTTCCAACCTTTCCATATTAGTTGTTTCACTTTGGGTAAATTACCTCACCCATCTTTGACCTACTCTCTTAACTTCAAATAGATAATATCATAAAACTAACTTGATGAAACTATGGCAAGGACCATCTTAAATGACAGACAATAGTTTTACAAGTACATAGGCTTTGCATTTGATGAATGTTCACCAACTGGAAATGATCACATTGGTGATATTGCATATCAGAAAATGTCATTGTTACTATTTTGATTCCTATTCAGAGACCTTGTCATCAGCAGCATGTGATTTCCAGAACCTCTTTCGAAAAAAAAAAAAAGTCTTAGTCTAGTGTTACTGAGTCTGAATCTTATTTCTCACGGACCTCTGGGATACTTAAGATCTGAGTCACGGAAGTCTAGGTTCCAGGCTGTTCAAGGAAGGAACCAGCCCACAGCTCAGGACAACTAGAAGCTGACCCCATTTGCACATAGCAGCTGATCTGGCATCTTCTTTGACTCCTTGATAGAAATAATGAATTGCTACTTGTTTTCCCTGTACCCAAATGCACAGAAAGTTTCTAGCCAATGCGTGTACAATGTAGTGTGCTACCCATATATATGTATTCTTTTTGCTCTTTATAAGATTTATTGGAGTCAGTGAAAATTTTCAAGAGCTACCTTATTTCCTAGAAAACAAGTTTCCTTCACTAACTTGAGGTTTTTATTTACAGTTAATCCACTGGAAGATTAGGCACAAAATGCTTGTCTTCTTGTCAATAGCTTCGTAGTGCTAATGGGAAACAGCAGAAACCCATTGGACTGGGGTGGAAGCAACATTATTTCCATTGTGACCTCCTCCTCACACCCCAAGCAGGCTGTGGACCAATGACTGCACTCCCTGACAAGGCAGATTTGTAACATTTCCAGAGAGAGAGAGAGAGAGAAATTGTGTTACAGACATCTCATGTCCCTCATTCAGGTTTGATATTTTCCCGAGGTGGATTGGGATTAGGCAATCTTACATGATGACCTCTCCATCCAGGTCTGGCCTCTGGGCTCATGTATATGAATCTGATCACATTACTATGCTTATGGTGCAAAGATGAGTGTCTTATCTTTTCCTTTTCAAACATGTACTCATTTATAATAACGAGGAATAAGCCCGATAAAGCCACTCCAATGTGCGCATTTAATGGTAGCATTCAAAATTAGAATAAGAAAAGCACTTCCTTTGTCTAGATTACCTAGAAGACAATGTTGATCATAACTAAGCAAGTCCTCCTCATGCACCAAACCAGTGCTCAAAAAAAAAAACCCCAGATAATATACCAGAGTAATAATGAGGGGGCTGGAAAGATGGCTCAGTGGTTAAGAGCACTGAGTGCTCTTCCAGAGGTCCTGAGTTCAAATCCAGAAACCACATGGTGCCTCACAACCATCTGTAATGGGATCTGATGTCCTCTTCTGGTGTGTCTGAAGACAGAGACAATTATATATATATATATATATATATATATATATATATATATATATATATATTTTTTTTTTTTTTTTCTTTTAAAAAATCCAAAAAAAGCCGGGCAGTGGTGGTGCACGCCTTTAATCCCAGCACTTGGGAGGCAGAGGCAGGCAGATTTCTGATTTCAAGGCCAGCCTGGTCTACAGAGTGAGTTCCAGGACAACCAGGGCTACACAGAGAAACCCTGTCTCGAAAAACAAAACAACAACAACAAAAAACAAAACAAAATAATGAGCAATCAAGAACTCTCATGATGCATGCTGGAAAAAATATTTTTAGTTCTCTTCTCCTCTCCTCTCCTCTCCTCTCCTCTCCTCTCCTCTCCTCTCCTCTCCTCTCCTCTCCTCTCCTCTCCTCTCCTCCTCTCTTTTCTCCTCCCCTCCCTCCCCTCTCTTTCCCTCCCCTCTTTTCTTCTCCTCCCATCTCTTCTCCATCTCACTCCTCTTTTCTCTGTTTATGACTCTTTCCTCTCTCTCTGTTTCTTGCTTGCTTGCTTGCTTGCTTGCTTGCTTGCTTTTTCTTTCTTTCTCCTTTTCTCTCTTGTCTGTATGTCTCCCTCTCATGCATCATTAAGTCTGTTTGTATTTTTAGGAGTAACTCAATAAAGAATGTTAATCTTTCAACAAGACAATCATTCCTTACCAGAAAGGAACAAAAAATTCTCTCTCATGAACGCAACTTAAAAGATGTCAACCTGAAGCTGAAATCACAATTCACAGGGCTTGAGAAGAGCACAGTGAACACTCTGCATGTGAAGTAGTTCCACACTTCATTGATACATACAATAGAGGCATGCTAACAGGAAAAAAAAAACTGCTTATCTAAATTCACAGTTCATAAACATCTTTCATAGGGACAATGAAAGCATTTGTTGATAACTGAGTCAGGTAAACCAATTTCCACAGGAAGTCATGGTGAAACACCATGCCCTGATGTTCAGTCTGCAGAATCTCACTTCCTCTTCCTGTACTAGCCTCTATTTTGTTCCTGTGTAAATTCAGTATCCAGTGCCTCTTCTGGACAAAGGCTGTAAAATGTGGCTTCTACTGCAAATCTTCACACTGGCCTCCCTCAGGATTTGTGAGTACATGTCCTTCACTCAAAGGAATAGAGGATTCAGAAAAAAGGGACAGTTAGGTCATACCACATTCACAGGGAGGATGATCACACAGCTGTTCAATTTGAGACAACAAGTTATACTATGATGCTGAATCCCTCAATGAACATGTAGGGAGGAGGGAACCCACAAAACCCAGAGAGCGATTTAAATTGGACACCAAATGTGTATTGTTTAAGAAAATTAAAAATTCACAATTTTGAAAGTTTTCCAAAGTTTTAGCTTTTGTCATCTTTCAGATTCAGGAGGAAGCATTCTTACATCGTCTCTGGTGCCATATGTAATCAAGAGAAAAGGAAATACAGCACTTCTCAAATGCCAAATAAAAACAAATGTTCTGAAGAGTGATAAATATATACACTGGTACCAACAGAAGCCAGAACAGCCTCTCCAAAGAATGTTATGTATTTCTTCAAAAGAAAATATTGTCTATGAGAAAGGGTTTAGTGAAGAAAGGTATGAAGCAAGTAAAGGGCAGCATGATTTATCTTCAGTCCTCAGAATACACCAAGTGACAGAAGAGGACACAGGGACATACTACTGTGCATGCTGGGATACACGCTATCAAAATGCTGCACTGTTAACAAACAAAAACCCTCTTCAGGAGGCTCACCTGCAGACACCCACGCCTCCCCTTTATACCTCTCACTAAAACTAGACCACTATTACTCATCAGAAGCAAGCCATCCAAGCTGATCCCACCTGAGGACACAATTACCTCCCTTTTCCCTCTCCCCAGAGATCTATGACCAAGATTACTGAGCATTCTTATGCTGTATCTGTGCTCTGAGCTTGAGCTCATCAGAAGTCCAGACATTCAGGGCAGTGACTCCTTCACCAAAAGCTCATAACCTTTTCTCTCCCCATCCCTTGGACATCTCTCACCAGTGTTCCTGATGGTCTCTGCTTCCCTACCTATGACAAACTTCCTTGGAAGGGCGCGTAAGTACAGTACTCAAGAAAGATGGAAGGCACAAAGCCTTTTTAAAGAAATAGACTTGGATTCCATTTCATTCAGGATCACTCATTGAGGAGGGTAAGCAGAAATTCTCAGCTCAAAGCCATAGTAACACTAAGTACTCAGGATGCTAAGGACTTCCTGAATCTCCTTTGATAGTTTGCAATGTTGCAATCAACTAATCTCAGTTTTTCACATTGTAACACCATCACTTCAGTGAGCTATCTCAGCTCACGTGAAAACATTCCAAAACTCAGGAAATCATGTCTTGTTCTCCCAATAACATTAAAGCAAAACTTTAATTCTTAAAGGTTAATTACGAATGGCTCAAAGAAATGATGTTCTTTTTTTTCTCAATAGGATTTTATTCACAACAGAAGATTATAACATATTTCATTACACCTCTTGCTATTATAAAGTAATCAAGTCAAAACAGACTACTAGAGTATCAATTCTACATACACATAAGACAGTGGAGAACCTCGCTCACTACTATAAAGAGAAGTGGTGCTTTTCTTCCATGTCCACGAGACCATTCATAGTTACCCACAATATTCCCCCCCCAAAAAAAATGGAAATGGTTTTAAAATATGGAGTGAAAAAGATGTCAAGGAGAGGTCTCACTGAAATGATTCTTAAGGGAAACGGGGTAGGGGGTTGGGGGAACAGCTCCCAGTGGGAAAGGTATCTGGTGCTGTAACAGTTGCCTTGATGAATGTCATTTTCTGGTACCTTGTAGTTCCTTTGCACCAGAAACATGATAAAATGACCCAGAGGCACAGCTAACTGAGCAGGACTATTAACAGCTCAGAAATAAGTCTTGCCCGCCTCCCCTGGCCCTTCACCACAGAGCTTGGGCTGCATATTAATCCACTGTAGCTCATGTCCCGTTCACTGTCTCTGGTGCTCATTCTAGCAGCCACTGGAAATGCCAAGCCCCTGGGTTTTTCTTCTGTCTTTGGCTTGTATTTGTAAGTTAATTTCCCTTCTTTTTCCCTTTTGTTATTTTTGTGTACTGAGCCAACTGGAAATAAAAATGATTTGAAAATCTCCGATTTCTCTTCCTTGCTTTTCAGATGGAGACTCCTGGATATCTCAGGATCAGCTGTCCTTTACCCAAAGACCAAACAAGACGGTGCACATAAGTTGCAAGCTCTCTGGGGTCCCCCTTCAGAACACCATTGTGCACTGGTACAAACTGAAAGAAGGGGAGCCCCTAAAGCGAATCTTCTATGGCTCAGCCAAAACTTACAAAGACAAACCCCACTCCCGCTTGGAAATCGATGAGAAGGATGACGGTACCTTTTACCTGATAATTAACAATGTTGTCGCATCAGATGAAGCCACGTACTACTGTGCCTGCTGGGATCTCACAGTGTCTCAGTATCTGGAGGAACCTTTAAGAAAACCATCCTATCTCCTTGGGTGCTCTCAGTTCTGAAACCACTGAGAGCCCTCAGTGGTCTCATTCATAGGTCCACAGGTGTTGGGACTGGGTGGGTCCTGAGGACTCAGTTTGCTCAGAGATGTCAATACAAACGAGGAAGCTGGAACCCAGAAAAGGCAAATGACTTGTCCTAAGCCAGTGACCCAGAGAAGTAGCTACAGCCCTGTTTCCATCCCCCTCCACCCACTTTCCCTGCTTTTCTTATGGTCACTCCTAAGATAAACCTCTTTTTGCAAGACTGCATTTAATTCAAAGGGACACTGAGACAAATATGCTTGGCTTTCCTACGCCATTAGACTCCTAATGTGGCTGGCTGATGTAACCCAAGTATGACTCTGTCGCACAGCTGAAAGGGAGATGGGAATAGACAACAGATGAACTCCTCCATTCTCATTCCCATGCTAGTCTCCCATGGCTACCAATCCATCTTCAGTCCTGCAACTTTCTCTTGGTTCTGAAGTCTCAACACCTGGGAGAGCTTCTGTGTCATAAGTAGAGTGTGAGGGGAAGAGAGAATAGCTTCTTCATGAGTATATTTTATATTTATCAGTCTTTGTCAGCTCTAGAAGGACCCTTGATACAAGGCCTGCATTTCCTATTCTACACTATGAAGCCATAGACTTCTCGTACCTGGGGCCATGGGGTTGTTACAGAGATGTAGACTGTTTGTGTCCAACACCTGTGAACCAACGTCATACAGAGAATGTGAACAGCAGCATCCAAACCTGTGCAACTGTGCTCTAGGCAGATGCTTCTCTGCAGAAGTCTCAGCAGCAGTCAAATCAACTGGTTCCAGTTCCAGTCCGATGCCAGTGTCCAAATATTTCTTCTCAAACCCTTGATTCCCATGCCCTCTATGACAAAGATGCAGATGTGTTGTGAAGAGGGAAAGTTGGTTTTACTTTTTTTTTTTTTAGCTCATACATGTTTTGTCTCCTCTAGTGAAAAAAAAAAAAAAAAAACAAGGAGATTTGACTCTGCTTTTTAAAATATTTATTTCATTTTTACTTACATGTGTATGTCTCTGTATGTTTGTTCACCATGTGTGTATGTTTCTGTGTGTGTGTGTGTGTGCGTGTGCGTGTGCGTGTGTGTGTGTGTGTGTGTGTGTGTGTGTGTGCACGCGCACGCGTCCATATGTGCATGTGAGGCCTGTGGCTTTTCCTGCATGATCAGTAAGGACATCTAACCACTGAGGCATCTCTACAGCCCTGACCCAACTTCTCTGAACTTTCCTATAATGTGGGATTTGTAAAATGACACGACCCTGAGAACTGTGGTTTCATCTGTTAGAAAGTCAGCCACAGCTAGACCAAAGTCTGACATGCTCGCAACTGTGATGGCACTTAGGACAGAATCATGAGTCAAAGCTCTGCAGGTCCAATGAGGCAACTGCAAGTCTCCTCTAACCCTGGCTTCCTTATGTCTACATTGTCTAGTAACAAGTAGCCATGACAACGATAACCACATAAGCCTGATTCAGATGGTAAAGACAGAATTTCTTCTTACCATGTATGTTGCGTTACAACTGTACAGTTGGGGGTGGGGGAGGAAATCAAGTAACATAGTTATGTGGACACTCAAGTTCATCAAAATCTAGTTCTTGTGGATTCTCTTCTAAGGTATTTCCTGCGTCTACCCACGTTCTTCTTGTTTATAATAAGCAGCAGACCACTTAAATCCCTGAAGAGTGACAATTCATATGGCATACACCCACCATTCTAAGTAAATTATCGCATGAATTTCTGTTTTTACAGACAACAAGCAGAACTGTCACTAAAAATTAAGGAAGTGCTAAAATGATTTTTAGAAGAAACATATGAAACACCATGCACATTAATCCCTGATCTTAATAAACTTTAGAGTTTACAAAAATTTTGTCTCAACAATATTTTTCACTTAAATTTATTCTTTAACTGATATATGCAACCCAAAAATTATCATACAATATATTTTTAATGCCTACAGTGTATAATATTAAAATCAAGACAAGCATATACATTTTCAATCCTTTATTGTTTCTTCATGGTATAAATCTCAAGCCTCTTCTTATTTTGTAAAACACACATTATTCATTATGTGTGGCCACTCTAATGCTTGCTTGAGTCACACTACCATGGATTGGTAACATTGCTTTTATAGCTAATGTATCAGTCAGCCCTCTATTTTTTTGTTTGCTGTGGCAATCCATGTGACTTGCACAAGGCAGTACTCAGTATTGTAAATGTTCATTTCAGATGCAGATCCTCTGATACCCACCAGGCATAAACCTATGAATTTACTTCCTGTTCACTACTAAGAGCCTAGAATCCAGACTGGCCATCCTAGAACACGGAGAAAGAAAATTTTATAGCTGAGCTGAGTATAGATTTCCAAAGAAATATATATCACGCATTCTTATTCAGTATAGACAAATATTTCATATTTGCCAAAAAGATCCATGGGCTCTATCTGGCATGCATGTTTGTGAGAATTGTACATATCAAGACGTTTCTGTAACACTTGAAGTGGCATGTTACATGTTCAGTATGAACAAAGTCTTCACTCACTAGATAGTAAAAATGCAAAAAGAACAGTGGTAAAAATCACAAAGGGGAAGCACCAGCTGCAAGAGTTATGCCCTGTCCTCTTCTGAACAGTGCCCTTGGGTGTGTATAGGAAGGGAAGAACCAAGAACATACCCATGACCTCCTGCACAGGAACACGTCTGCTATTACATAAGTGACATAGTAAGTGGGGTTGCAAAGATAGACTCTAAGAATGTGAATGTTATTGAAAAGTATTTATCTCTTGAACGTGGCAGATATTATGTTTAGCTTTCTTACAACAGTGTTATACTCCTTTCTTTTCTTATTGGGAATCTCTGAAAATTACTCAAATACAAACTGTATTAAAATTGATAATTTCCAGAAAATGACCCAATGTAATAAAAAAGAAAGTTACTATTGTGTTTTAAGAAGGCAACGAAACCTTGAAGTATGGTATTGTTTTAATCAAAAAACAAATTTGTCTGAATATTCTCAACTATAAAAATTGTCACTTTCAAACTTGATAAAGTAACATAAAGCTTTTCTTTTTTTTTTCATTTCAGAGATTTATTCATCAGTGTAATAAACTCCAAAAAAAAAAAAAAATCAACATGATTTCATGCATTCAGAGACTTATTCCCTGCTTAAGTGGAAAATTGTGCGGATGGCTTCTGAAAGACCTTCATTATCAGCAGCTTTACAGTGAACTTCACAGTTTAGAAGTCTGGGCCTTCTTTCTTCAGTTTGCTGTAGTCCACATTCACTGAGTAGAACTTATATTGATCATTGGGACCCAGTTTGTTCCAAGGCTCAGGGTTATTCTTCCTGTCCCAGCTGACATCTGGATTGAACAATGCCAAACGCAGCACATACAGCGCTGCTCCGGTGCCCCCTGCTCCAATAAACACGAAGAGAGGAATCAAGCTGGGATGCTTCTTGGCTTGCCCGAGGATCTGGCGGAGCATGTTTGAGGCACAGGCCTACCTACACAGAGACAGAAGATAAGCAACATAAAGCTTTTCAAAGCCACATTAAAACTTGAGTTTTATGATGCTTCATTTCCTCATTTACATATTTATTTATTCAGTCCTTGCTTTGAATTAGGATTTAAGTTATCTTCACCTGTCATCCTTTTCTTTTTCCTTTTTAAAAAATTAGATATTTTTATTAACATTTTAAATGTTATTATCTTTCCTGGTTTCCACCCCTGGAAACCCCCCTATCCCATTGGACCTCCCCCTGCTTCTGTGAGGTTGTTCCTCCATCCACCCATCTACTCCCGTCTCCCCACCATGGCATTTCCCTACACTGGGGCTTCTAACCTTCACAGGACCAAGGTCCTCTCCTCCTATTGATGCTCAACTAGGCCTAGATGAATGAGGAATGTGTGTGTGTGTGTGTGTGTGTGTGTGTGTGTGTGTGTGTGTGTAATAAAACAAGGTGAGAAGAAAAACTACTGATACAGCAAGTCTGAGATGTTTTTCTGCTTATTAAAATGTAAATCAGACTGGCAACATGACTCAGGAGATAAAGGATCTTGCTGCCAAGCCTAATAATCTGAATTTAATACTTAGGATCCACAGACTGACTAGCAAAACACACACACACACACACACACACACAAACACACACACACTAAATCACACTAAATAAATAAATGTAAAAATATTAAAATGATCTGTGCCTCAAGTTTCACATCATTGGTATGAGAAACCATTTCTGGACAATTACTATATTGGAGTGTCTATTCTCGAAACATTATTTTATTTAAACCTCATTAAATCCTGCAACGCGGATCTCATCACTTTGGATGAGGACACTTGATCCCTGAAAGCTAAATGTATTCAAAACCAAAGCCATATCACCAAGAATGGAAGCACTCCATCTGATGCTCTGCTTTAAGACTGAATGCTTCTTGCCCATCAATTTCAATGTTCTGAGGAAATTGTCTGACTTTTACATAATGACCTTCTTCAAACTCTGCTGAGCCTCTCAGCATTCACACTAGCTACTTATTAATCCTCACTGTTGGCAGCAATGCCTCCTACTGACTCTGACTCCTTCTAACACCTCCAAGGTATTTATACTCTGGGATAGCTATGCCACGTTTTCCATAGAACCTCCAGTAAATCCTGCTTGGATTTTCTCTTAGAAACACTCATTTGAAAATACTATAAATTATAATATCCCACACTGAATTTCTTAAATATACATTACATGGTGGTTCTCCTATTCTTCAACTTAGGGAATGAAATATGCTTCAATATATTCTTTCTAGTATACTGAAAGCATTGTCACTTTCAATTTAATTTTGAATGTATCTTTTATGGAAATTAGATTTTTCTAAATGTTTTTAATGGATAATTGTTGGCTAATAGTTGACATATAGTCAATGATTTTACTTTAATTCTGAAATGCTGTGCTGTCTTCATTGTATATTAATTGTTCAAAGGGATCTCATTGTCAC
Organism: Arvicanthis niloticus; assembly: GCF_011762505.2. Lineage (NCBI taxonomy): Eukaryota > Metazoa > Chordata > Mammalia > Rodentia > Muridae > Arvicanthis > Arvicanthis niloticus. The sequence continues at coordinate 42,387,950 of NC_047665.1, read as the reverse complement.
ACTTACAAGGCTGAGGATGTCTTTGAACTCCTGATGTTCCTGCCTCTACTTTCTATCTGATAGGATTATCAGCTTGAGCCATTGCCCCTGGTTTCTGTTATTCTTTCTTCCTACTCCTCCCCTAACCTCAATTTCTTTTCTCCATTTTTACTATTCTCAGATTTAGTTTCAGGCCATCTTTTCCATGTCACTTCTTCCAATGAAGAAAAAGAAACAGGCTAGATTAGTCTTTGTGAAAATGACTTATTTCACCTAAAATGATTATCTCCAATCCCGTCTCTTTCTTATAAATCATATAACATGGAATTTTTTGGCTGATATGTATAAACACCAATTTTTCTTTATCAATTCATCTTGTTGATCCCATAAATTCATGATTTTGACTAGTCTTGCAATGAAAATGTGCCGATATCTCCATAGTACGCTGATTTTTATTCTTTGGGATTATTAATACAGAAATGGAATGGTTTGATAATATTGACATTGTTCTTTATTTTTTTGAGGAACTCTTATGCTGACTTTCAAAGTGGTTATACTGTTCCATAATGCCTTCTTACAATCACCCCTACAATCATTTTTGTATTTGTTGATTCTGTTGATAGAAACCATCCTCACTATCAGAGGATGCAATTTTCATTTCTGCTTCTCTGGTGGCTGAAGATTTTGAGCATATTTTCAATTATTTATTGGCCATTTAGACTTTATCATTTTAGAAATGTCTGCATTTCATTGAACATTTTTGATTGGACTGGAGAGTGTGTGTTTCTAATATTCAACTTTTGTTATTTAATCTTCATGAATCCTCACAGACTTTATAATATTCTTACTTATACACATTCTAGCAGTCTCATCTAAGAAAGAAAAAGACAAATTACTCTGGGAGCTCAGACTAAAATTGTAGCTAGTGTAAATATGAACTTATAAGATACTGGCTTTCTGATAACTGTAGATTTTCTCTATAATTGTGTTTTTTATGAAGTCAGATTTTAGTGAACAATTAATAAACTTGATACTGTGTTTTAATATAATTCTTATATTTTTGTTTTCTTTTTGTTTACATTTGAGATTGTATTTTAATTAAATTTCTCCCTTCTCTTTCTTTCCTTCCAACTCTCTCTCTGTTCCTCTTCAAATTTATGGTCTCTTTTATCATTAATTGTTATTATATTCATATATGTATTGTATGTACATACATATTTATAAATATGACCTGTTCAGTCTATACAATATTAATTGTATATATCTTCTCAGAATGATTGTTTGGAATGATACAGTCAATTGATGTTTTTCCATGGGAAGGACCACCTCTCTCACTCCCAGATTTACACAGTTTTCTATAATTCTTTGTGTAGGGTTGAGACCTTGTGGGTTTTTCCCTTTTCAGTTTGGTCTGTTCATTATGTTGATTCTTGTTCAGCTCACATGCGGGCAGTCATGTTGGTAACACTTTATGAATTTATCTTCTGGTGTTACTAGGAGAAATATTATCACAGTAAATGCACTGACCGTTTGGCTCTTAGAATCTTTTTGCTCTCTCTTTCATAATGTTCCTTGAGCTGCAAGTGTGGGGGTGTTTTATAGATGTAATGTTTGGAATTGTGTTCCACAATTGTACGTTTTGATTGGTTGTGGTTTTCTGTAATTTTTTCAGGTGTTGCAAAAAGAAGTGAAGACTACACTTATCTGTAGGTATAAGGACAAATGTTTATAGATTGTTGTTAGGAATTATGCTGTGTAATACAATAGTAGTTGAAGACTCTGTTCAAACAACCATGACCCCACTAGCCCTAAAGTAGTTATGTAGGTTTCCATACCAGGCATGGTATGCTTCTTGTTGAGAGATCTTAAGTCCAATAAGAGAGCTGTTGGTTACTGCCAAGATACATATGCCACTATTTTTAAAATAAAATAGCCAAGATTCAACTAACAGACCACATGAAGCTCATGAAGAAGGATGACCAAATGTGGATGCCTCAGTCCTACTTAGAAAGAGTAACAAAATACTCAAGGGACCAAATATGGAGACAAAGTATGGAACAGAAACTGAAGGAGAGGCCATCTGGAGACCATTTCACCTGGGTACCCATCCCATGTACAGTCACCAAAGGTAGACACTGATGTGGATGGCAGGAAGTGCATGCTGACAAGAGCCTGATATAGCTGTCTCCTTAGGGGTCTGCCAAATTCTGACATATTCAGATGCAGATGCTCACAGCTAACCACTGATCTGATCAAGGGTTTCCCAATGGAGAAGTTAGAGAGAAGACTGAAGGAGCTGAAAGGGTTGGTGGCCCTATGAGGAGAGCAACAATACCAACCAACCAGAGCTCCCCAGCTGAAAGGGTTGGTGGCCCTATGAGGAGAGCAACAATACCAACCAACCAGAGCTCTAAACCACCAGCCTGGGAGCACATAGGGAGGGACCCATGACTTCATCTGTATATGTAGGGGAGGATGGCCTTGTCGGGCATAGGTGGGAAAAGATATCCTTGGTCCCATGAAGGCTGAACACCGAGTGGGGGAGGGGAGAATTCGAGGGTGGGGAGGTGGGAGTTGGCAGGGTAGGTGGGGGTACATCCTCATAGAAGCAGGAGGAGGGGGATGGGATAGGAGGTTCCTGGGTGGTGGGGGGAATGGGGTAAAAGGATAAAATGTGAAATGTAAATACAATATCCAATAAAAATGCAATGAAACATTTTATCTTATTAAAATTTACATTTATTCTATGTATGTATGTGTATATGTGTGAATGTACACATGCCATAGCAAGCAACAGGGACAGGAATGGAGCTGACTCTCTTTCCACAATGTGGGTTTCAAAAACCAAACTAGAGTCACCAGATTTGGCAATAAGTTCCTTTACCTACTGAGCTATTTTGCTTCAGTTACTCTTTTGCATTTTAAATTAGTTTATAATTCTATAGACAAATCATAAGACTTCTAATAATTCTACTCCTGGTCTTGGAACAAGGGATAAGAGTGGAAACCAGAAACTGAGAACATGTCATACCTGTGTAAAGTACAAAGGGTAAGAAAATTGTCAGTTAAAATGCTATTTTTAATCAGCCAATCAATAAGTTAATCTACAAAATTTTACAACACTTTACAGATACGGTTTTTACCTAACCTTCTTTATTCTAATAAGCCATGACAGATTACATTTTTCATCGACATGGTTAAAATAATGGTTCTTGATACCAACTACTAATGGCAGCTTTTTGAAATTATAGAATTTTGGGCCACACTTTTCTAATAGTGGCATGCCTTTATTTTTTAATTACTATAGAGCTTCCTCTTTTCAGAAATATTTCCCCTCTTGTTAAGAAGAAACATTGGTGCTGGTGAGAAGAAAAAATACATTCCTTTGATGTAAACACTGAAGAGTTTCAACACAACTGAACTCCTGGAAATTAAAAACAAAGCAATTCTTAGAATATTTTTTCTAGTTACTTGGAAAAAAAAAAAAACCAGTTGGAGGACCAGTTAGCCCAACTCTCTTATTTTCCAACTGAATCCTTTCTATTTTCTGTTGGTGCTTTTCAATTATCACTACCTTCAGGGAGAATAGTGTATGAGTTTATTTTGTGAAGAAGCTTGTAAAGTATTAGATACCACACAGTTTATATGCAGTGGATTTCTAAGGAACACAGAAGATGAGTTTATCAGGACAAATTTTAGCCTATTTTTATGACACGAATATCTGGAGACAGTTCAGATTTTTGTAGAAGCTGTGAGCACTGTGATAGCTCAGGCTGGAGCAAGGTGTTTGCGAAAGGAACTAAGCTCATAGTAATTCCCTCTGGTAAGTAACTTTATTCTGCTTTATTCCAGTGACAAAAAGTACATATACAGTTTTAGAAAAAATAGAAGTCTACTATTATCTACTGTATCTGACTACAATATTCTTAGCCTGAGTCATTTTTCAGGCTATGTTACTGGATATGACAATAAAACCTACTTTGTAAATGGTTGCTTTTCTCCCTACAGAAAACACTGAAGCTCTGTGTTTAGAATATTCACACATGCAAAGAATAAGTGGGAGTTATTTTGAGGATCATGGGCATAGACTATTTGGATAAAATTTTGCTTCAAGATACTGTTATAAGAGGAATTGCAAGTGTGAGTCCTCAAAAATGGAGTTTTGACGAAGGCACTTGTATGTATTTTGAAACACAACTTAGCACTACATTCTCCAGACAAACTGTAAAATCCTTATTATTAGTTTTGATCATAATTAATAGTAAATTATCATAGAACATGAGTAAATCCATGTCTTATTTGTTTGACACTTTATAGAGTAGATTGTGACTGGCCACAATTTATGTCACACTGAGTCTTGAAATATTATCTAGAGATTTCTCAGTTAGAATTTGTAGATTACACAAACTGCTTCTGTCTAGTGTCCTTAAAAAAGACTCTTTATGAATTTACATATTTATTTGACCATTATTACACTCAATTTCTTTAATTTGACTTTTTATTAGAACACTTTCAGTGTCTAATTATTAGTAGCAATACCTAAATATGTGGTTACTGCTTTCATTTCTTTATGAAACAAAAACCTCAATTAACCCTAAATTGCATTTTAGGCTAAGAATTGATCTATAAATGATAACCGTTTAAGGGAATAAATGCAGAAACTTCTGGAAAATCCTGAAAAAAGTAAAATAAGACTTCTCAACCTTTGTGAACATGACCCAAGTTTCAAGGCATCAGAGTGTGTTCCATCCCTAAATTCATTATACTTAGACATGATGTGACTTTGTTTGAGTTTTCTCTCCTTTAATATCAACAGAGCCAATTTTATATATTCATATATATAGTAAGAAAATATTGTTGAGTTTTTTACATGTTCACAAGATAATTTCACATGTTGTGGATTATATGCTAATTAATCCAAATGCTTGACCCTGGCACAAAGCATATGCCCACAGGAACATTTCTTTATATTCTGCAGAGTAAAGCAGGGAGAGAGGCTGGAGGGCAGGTGCCATAATCTTCAGTCTTAGCATATTTGAAATTGTTGCTGGTTTGACCACGATATCCAAAGAGGTCAGGATACCTGTCTATAACTAAGGAGTCTGTGCTTATTTTTATTCTGGTGTGGGAAACGTAAGAAAGGAGTGTAGAGTAACTGGCGATCCTTCAGTGCTAGAAGTACCAAATTTTATGTTTAGAGTAAAATGAAACATAATTCAGCACCTTGATAATGAAGCACAGCAATTTTCAAATGTGATCATTTTTCCATTGTAAAATTAGCGAAGTACCTGGGGAGGTGACTTGGTGGGAAAACTACTTTCTACACAAGTATGAGGATCCAGGTTTGAATCCTCAGTCAGTCTAAAGTTGTACATAGCAGTGCCCACATGTGCTCCTAAGGTCAGGTGAAATGCTGAGTCAGGGAAAGCTCTAGAAGGTCATAGTTCTGCTACACTGGAATATGGAATGATAAATAGCAGGAGATCTTGTCTGAAACGTGTAATTGAGGACTGGAGCAAGGCTGTCCTCTGACTGCCACAGGGGCTATGAGATGTGTGTTCCTGAATCCATACACAGGGACTTGCAGGCTCCTAATACACAGACTGTACACACACACACACACACACACACACACACACACACACACACACACACAGAGCAAAAGAAATTGAAGAAAAGATTTCAAAGCATGTATTCTTTGGAAGGAAAGTAGATATTGAGTAAATATTATTTCTAACATTTATTTTGAAAAATGCAAAGAAGTAGCCATAAAACAAGGCCAGCTATACTACCACGAAATCATAACATTTGATTTCACATTCACATTGGGATTCTTAGCCTATGAGGTCAGTCAAATAACAGTGTCCTGAGATGTCCTTGAGGACCAACCTTGTGATATTTCTTCATTCAGTTTTCATCAAAGTCAAGCCAGTAGCTGTAGAATAGTTTGGTGTGAGCTAACCGAAGCCAGATTGTACCAGAACTTTCAGTAAAGGATCTAATCGTGTGCATTGCACTGCTGACTGGGAGCACAACCTCTGTTTTGAACTGCAGAAGTAAAGTGTTCTATGCACTGGTACACACTCTAGGCTTAACCGTATCTCCTTTTGCTATCCTAGAGCAGCAGGCTTCTTGTGATAGTAGATTTGGGAACCCAGGTGTACTATTGCAAAGTAGACTGTAGCTGGTGGGTGAAGGAACACTATTTCTCTCCTTATTTGACCTATATTTAATTGCAATACACACCTTCTAATTTTGTGATTAATAAAAAAGCATTTACCCGTAGAATGACAGTGTTTTATTTGAGCACAAGTCATAGGAAAATAAGTTGCTGTTGTTAGCAGCCATGTTGATGACAGTAAGAACCTCTGTATTTTTATTCCTTTTAATTAGTTTTCTCATCTTCTTTCATTTTGGTTTCATTCTTGTACTGAGGTTGAATTGGCTTACAATAAAAGGTATGTTTTATGAAAAATAAAGCAGCTAACAGAACTTATTATGAATCAGTTAAGTCAGGATCAAAGTGCTATTCTTGTACGAATTCCAGACCATCATGTCTCTCGAATCTGAAGAATCAGGGACACTAGACTAAGATAGTAGTTTTGATATGATTTGAATTACTGTGATGTTCTTTCATCTTTGGTTTAGGAACAAAGTGGATCATCATAGGTAGATACTGAAGGAATAGATTTTCAAGGTAATTGGGGAAGGCAAAGCTGGCCATAGGGACATGAGGGTGATAATGTTTAGAAAGAAGAGGGTTGTGAGCGGGGCTTCCCGAAGCACTTTCCAGGAGATTGCAATTACAAGTGCCAATGCTGGAGAGCACTGTGCACACATTCTAGCAATGTTTGCAGAGATCTGGACTTCCATTAAACATTCATATGTAATGTAGGGAAGGTCGTTATTAAAGCATTTGACATTGGTGTAGGGTTCATTATTATAGTCAAGATGGTGATAGACTCACTAGACTTCCTTTTTCTTCTGATCAAGTGTGCTGTGCTCAAGTCTGGGCTTTGAACTCAGATGTGGAACTCTGGCTTCTCCACTTACTTCTAGAGACTATGGGAGACTTTATCCTCAGTGCCTAATAAGTAAGACAGATGAGGACCTGAGAACAGCAAGACTGTGTGAGAACCAAAGGTGATGTGGTGAATAAAGCAATGGGCACAGTGTGTAAACCACAGCGCACACATGGAAGAATAATTCCTTTACATAAATGACTATATACAGTTACAAAGAAAAAATTCAAGCTACTTATTGATGTCCATTTCACTGAGATAAAAGAAATGCAGAGCTCACTGTAGAATCAGCTAAATGAACAGTGGGTTGCACTAAATGACATAGCCAGAGAACAAAGTAACAAGGGAAGGACTGGGAAGCATGTTAGAAATGATACGAAAGCTTCTTCTGTACATTGACCATAAAAGCAACTTGGTCTCCTTGCCCTCCCATCCATCCATTCAGCAAGAATTATGCTTTGCTATGAGGCAGATGCAGGAGGATCAGAAACTCAGGCCATCCACAGGTACATAACAAGTTTGATTCTGCACCGAACTACATGATTAATTACTATCATTAGTATCTTTATTAACTTCCCACTTTCTCTTGCAGACAAAACCTTTGATGCAGACATTTCCCCCAAGCCCACCATTTTTCTTCCTTCTGCTGCTGAAACACATCTCCATAAGGCTGGGACATACCTTTGTCTCCTTGAAAAGTTCTTCCCTGATGTTATTAGGGTGTATTGGAAAGAAAAGAATGGCGATACTATCCTGGACTCCCAGGAAGGAGATACGCTGAAGACTAATGACACATACATGAAGTTTAGCTGGCTTACTGTGCCTGAAAGGTCAATGGGTAAAGATCACAGATGTATCGTCAAACATGAGAAAAATAAAGGAGGAGCAGATCAAGAGATTTTCTTTCCTTCAATAAAGAAAGGTATTTGCATATATCCTTTGAAATACAGCTTTCTAGAAAAAATGTGTTTGAAAATACCCAATCCTTTCCTACAATGTATCAATAAAAATGAATGTAACATTTAATGGGGCCAATGCAATTATTTTACCTTGTATTTATTTTACCATAGTTCTAGGCTGGCAGAGGCTTTGGGAGAAAAGTTGAAATATTTTGCTGAAGCTTTCTAAGCTGTAGTGTCATTATTCACAATAAATACATGATAAATGATAAACTTGAGGTTCTACCTTTGATGCTATGACTAGGAACGTTCTGCCGAGCAAGCAAAGTTGTTTATTCTTATTGTGTACAAAGTTTAACCTCCAAAAATGGATGCCTTGAAAACTGATGCCTTAGTCAAAAAAATTTTCAAATGTAAGCATTAAAGCCTGTTACAAAAAAGGAGTGAACCTAGCAGCCTTGACATTTTTGGATTTTATTGCTGTGTATGTATCACTGTGATAGAATATCACAGTTAAAGACGAAGTGAGGATATGACTTGCAAGCGTGTCACTGTCTATAATTCATGCATCTCTTGCCATTTCTGCATTTTGGAAATCTGTGTCTGTGCCACCACATGTAGGGCTGAATAGGGATGTGTGGGTGTCACTCAGGATTAGTCAGCGTCCCAACGTGGAAGGGCTGTACAATAAAAACGCACACTCTTTCCTAGTTACTCAGAATAATTCAGATGGAAGATCCCAGGGGATCCCCTTGACTCAGTGAGGTACACAGGTGCAGCCAGGCAGAGGGCTGAGTGTGCAGAGAGCCTCTCAGTCTTGTATTTCATTGTATGCCACAACTGCTGGTAATGAGCAATAGTCCCAAGGCTCCAGAGACCTTCTGAAACTACAAGAAATGAACAGATATGAAACCTGTGAGCTGCTGGCTGCTCACTCTCTGGGTTTCTCCTAGGAAATCCCTAGTCTCTTTAATGGTCAGTAAACTTTGAACAGGTCCTTGGTTTGGAAAGATGTGGCTGCTCTTCTATGAAGATTATTTTAGACAGTCTATTATATCTTTTAGGGTAAAAAAAGAAAAAATACTCTTGTTGATTTCTACTTATCTGTATACAGAAATACAACACGTGAATGACATATACTGAGTTACATATAATAATACTAATTTCTGTAATTATACATATCTATTTAACTATGGGGCTCGTGTTTTAATACACTTCAGTCTATGTGAGGCCATATATGTATTCATTTATATGTAGATATATTCATATTCACAAACATATAGAGAACGGTCAAATAATGTGCATATTAACAAACTCTTTTTGCCATTTATTTTAGTTGCTGTGAGTACTGAGCCTATAACTTGCTGGCAAGATGAAAATGGTAGGTTTTAGTATATGTTTATCTTTGTGTCACATTACAGTATGTTTTTTTAGCATAACACTATTTGAACTGCCATGAATTAATTTAAAAATATCTGAAAGTCTGAATATTACAGAAGAAACGATATTTACAACCAGTATGTCACTACACAGACATCACAATAACATAGTGAATTACCAACTCTGGTGTAAGTGACTTTGATGAGGGGTACAGCGCTATAACCTAACCTATATTAATAAAAATTTTATTTACTCATGTGTCTCTTAATTTTAATCACCAAAGGAAGCATGATAAAAGATAAGCCTGGGTTTTTAAAGTCATCCATTTACTCTCTAGTTATGGGAACTGATGGGTTTAGACAAGCTGCTTTCCAAGTTTGATCTCCTTATACACGGTTCTTTTAGGAATGGTGAGTGCTGAGTTTCAGGTTTGAATGAAGAGAGCTGTTACTCAATGTAGTCATCAGAAATTAATACCTATTACTCCCTCCTTGGTAATGTGCTATACCATCAAAAAAGCAGATGGAGCTAATAAAAAAACTCTATTTTAGATATGCTGCAGCTCCAGATCACAAACACCTCTGCCTACTACACCTACCTCCTTCTGCTCCTCAAGAGTGTGATCTACTTGGCCATCATCAGCTTCTTTCTGCTTAGAAGAACATCTGTCTGTGGCAATAAGAAGAGGTCCCAAGGAAATGAGTGGTGGTACAGCAAGTAACCTGGTTTTCATCTGTACTGTCATAAATGTGCCTTATGGGGGGTCCAGCTGCCTTCTCTTGTTGGCTTTGACTTCCGTAGAGTCACGTGCATATTATTCTGTTATTGCATAAACATTTTTCAAACTTTAGTAAGCAAGTTCAGCAACTTCTCTATAACTGATTTCACTTCCTTCTTTATTCCATCCTCTCCAGCAGTCCCCTCGCCCAAAAGTCTGAAGCATCAAAGCTCTAGTACACATAGCCTACAGCTTTTACCCATGGCCCTTGTTGCTCTTGAGCCAGTTGACTCTCTGAAAGCCTCCACTCTAGACAACCTGAAGAGCCCTCTTGACTGTTTGATTCTGTGCCTTGTATTTCACATTAAGGACAATAAATTTTTCAAAAATTAGAAGTCTTCTTTTGTCACTCTTTACTTTAATTTAGTAACACTGAAAGCTGTGGTATGAAACAACATGACAGTTACCACGGCATTCGGCGACAGTAACAAGAGCCTAAAAACACATTCCTAAGCTTGGTTCAGAGTCTGTGATGATGACATTTCTTAAGAACAGTGGGTGGAGGAGGAACCATAGGCAATTGAAATCACCATGTCTGCTTTTAAAGGCTGCAAGATTTTCAGTTCATTTGTTTTTAGACATTTTTGAGACAATGAACAAATGTCTAGCATGACTCACACTCTCAGTGCCTGTATTTCACAGCAATATGCTTTCTGATCCTCAGACTGGCCCCTGAATGCTACCAGAACTCTAGAGAGCAAAAGGTGATGAAGGAGACCTCAGGTACTAAACTCCCTGCAGCAAAGCTTCCCTCTGTAAGATGAAGTTATGATATTCTGTCTCCTAGAATTGTGTATATTTAATGAATTAGTAACAGCAAGTGCAAACAAGCCCTTGAGAGTCCTGTTATAAGCCCTTGACTCTACCTTAGAGAGAATGGATTACACACACACACACACACACACACGCACACACACACACACACAGAGAGAGAGAGAGAGAGAGAGAGAGAGAGAGAGAGAGAGAGAGAGAGAGAGAGACCCTGATAGTGATTTCCATTCTTCTCCATGGGAAGGATAGAAAAGTACTATAGTACCGTATCCTGTACTACACGTCAAGCAACCCCTTATCCTCTAACAGCCTTTTGAGATAGATACAATTTTGGGCCACAGTTCACAGATTGAAGGGTTGATTTTACTACCAAGTCTGCTTTTTTGAAGACGCATTCATAATTTAAAGCCATATTTCTCTGATCTCCAGTGTGTGGGGGAAGGTGTCACAGAAAGACAGAGTGTGTGTACATCAATGCACCCCATATCCTATCTTTTAGTAATAGTAGATCAAAAAATCCACAAAATATAAAAACACCCATTGCTTCCTTAAGACAGTGCTGATTTCCTTAAAGACATGTGAGTTTATCTGTTTATTCCTTGTGATTACTCTATGCTACTGGCTTGTCATTCTTACTCTCCCATCCTTCCACTATCTACTTTAGAATAACTGTAATTGTGCCACTTGCTGTAACTAGAACAGCCACACACTGCCTTCCATTGAACCTTTGGTTTTGGTTTAAAACTGCTCTTTCAGAGAAAGTAACAATGTGGACTGAGAGCCTCAGGCATAGTAGACTCTTTCATAGTGATGCTGGGTGGATGTGAGTAGCATCCTGAGACCTGGTTCATCCATAGACTGAATCACTTTCAGAAGCTTCTTGTAATCTGGATAATTTCTGATGTAAAGAAGAATTTATGCATCTTTGTTTCATGACTTTTTTGTCAACACAAAAGTCTTATGCAGGTAACCACATAATTTGTTGGGAGAACCCTGAACACAAAGCCACATTTCACAGAATTCTGGCTACTTCGCCTGGCTTTTCTTAAATATATCAGCTTCTCTTTTAGATTAACAAAATTTGCATGTTTATAAAATCTTATGTAATGTCTGAGTCCATACATATATTGAGTATTCTTTAAGTCAGACTAAGCCTAATTTTTTCCTAAAACATCATCCATTCATTATCTCTATGACATAAAAACATTCAAAATCTTTTCTACTGCCTTTTGAAATACACATCATATTATTATTTAACGTTTTAGTCCCACACTAAAATATATGCATCTTTAGGATAATTCATAAAATTAAGTGATTTCAGGTTTACAGTCAAAGTTACAAAAAGAATGCTTTGACATCTGAATGAAGTAATGTTGGAAATCACTGCTATGGTATTTTCTAGGTAGTGGGCTATGCATTATCTGAGGTACACGTCACAAAAGAACAGTGAGATACACAAAATTTCTGTGTTCTGTACAGGGGAAGCTGTGGCAAGGAGTACTGTGGGATCTCCCGAAGCCCCAATGGGAATGACAGGATCTTACCCATAGCTGGTTTGTGTCAGCATCTCTACTCTTACTTATGATAGTATAGGTTTGTAGGATGGAAACAGTCTATTCTTTAAGCAAATTTCCTTTCACTATTGTGCTCAAAATGGATTAAGGAAGTGATCTCTTTATTTATATTTTCAACTTAAAATGTGGGGTTTTGCACAATCAACTGCAGTTTCTGCAAAACCAAGGAAAGTTCCCCATGGAAAAGCAACAAGAATATACAGGCTTAAGATGATGAAATAGCTCCACATTCTCACACAATTGACAGCACATGCTGGCAAAGATGTGAAAAAGGAGGAACACGAACACTCTTCCATTGGTGGTGGAATTGCAAACTTGTACAACTACTCTGGAAATCAATCTGGCAGTTTCTCAGAAAATTGGAAATAGATAATTCTACCTAAAGACTCAACTATTGGGCACATACCCCAAAGATGCTCTCTAATATCACAAGGACACATTGCTACACTATGTTCATAGAAGCCTTATCTATAATAGAAACTGGAAGCAACCCAGATGTCCCTCAGTAGAATAATAGATACAGAGAATGTGGTTCATATACACAATGGGATACTATACACTTATTAAAAACAAAAAATTATTAATTTTGCAGATGTAGCAGAGAGAAGGAAGGACCTGAGTGGTGGAGGGGAATGGAAGAGGAATGGGGAGGTTAGATCAGATGTGGGGAGAAATAAGAGAGAGGCCCAGAAGACAAGGAGTGGAAATCTGCAGCTGCCAGGGGAGAGGAGGGGAGAATCTCTAGAAAGTCTCAGAGACCTGGGATTGAGGAGGCTCCCAGGAATCTTAGCCAAGATGCCAGTGGTGAGGACATGGAACCTGAAGAGGCCACCTCCTGTAGCCAGTAGTATCCTCAGGGGAGAGATAAGGACACCAACCCAAAATGTATCCTGTCAAAAAGAAATATGGGGACAAAGATGGAGCAGAGACTGATGAAATGGCCAACCAAAAACTGGCCCAACTTGAGACCCATCCCAAGGTCAAGCACCAATCCCTGACATTATTAATGATACTTTGTTATGCTTGCCAACAGGAGTCTATCATAGCTGTCCTCTGAGAGGTTCTACCTAGCTAGCAGTTGATAGATGCAGATGCCCACAGCCAAACACTGGACAGAGCTTGGGAACCCTTATGGAAGAGCTGGGGAGAGGATTGAAGGCCCTGAAGGGGATAGGAACCTTATGAGAAGACCAACAAAGGCAACTAATCTAGATGCCTGGGAACTCTCAGAGAATGAGCCACCAACCAAAGGGCATACACGGGCCACATACATGGCACATATGTAGCAGATGTGTACTCCAGTCTCCATGTGGGTCCACGACAACTAGAACAGAGACTTTCCTCTAAAGCTATAGCCTGACTGTAGTATCCATTCTCCAACAGGACTGCCTTGTCTGGGCTCCAAGGGAGAGGATGTGTCCTAGTCCTGCAGAGACTTGATGCACCAGGGTGGGGAAATACCTAGGGAGGTCCCATATTCTCAGAGGAGGAGGGAGGGAGGGGAAGGTAGTCTGTGAAGAAGAACTGAGAGAGTGTGCAGCATTTGGACTGTAAATACATACATATACATACATACATACATACATACAACATACATATATACATACATAAAAACATACACGGAAAATTTTCCTAATAATAAAAAGATGAAAGTAAATTTAGATCTACTTCCAGATGCTCTTGAACTGACTAGACCTCTCCAGTACCTGTCTCTAGCCTCTAAACGGAGCCATGACTATGTCTGCACTAGGAAACAGATGCCATGACTGGGAACTGACAATTGACAGGAGTCTTGTATGGCTTCTATCATTGGTCAATAGCACCAGGCCATGTTTCTTGTAGTGTAAAACCTCTTAGCACCTTCCTGCTGGAGTACACATGGGCAGCCAGAGCTTCCGTAATGAGTGCTGGGAGCAGAGAGATGAAAAGCCTCTACTGTGGCTAAAAGCAGTCTTACTTTCTCAAGCTTCTTTTGGTTATCTGCTCTGTCTATGTGGTTGCTTCCTGGAAAATGGTTAAAGTCAAACCTCCTCTGTTTGGGGCAGCACAAAATGTGGCTAAGGTGTTAGAAGACAACATAGGAGCAGTTAAACCACAGACAGTTTTTGCTTGCTTTCAAAAGATCAGGGCTATTAGAAAAAAAAAAAACAAAAAAAAACCCTGTTCTGGAAGTAGTCCTGAAACAGCCTCTGTGCTGATGGAGGCAGAACTTGCTTTGATTACTGGTCACCATGCTCAGCTGAGGGGACTGGAATCTGCTTTTCAGAACTCTGTAGACACTGGACCCAAAGGAAAGATGTACCCCCAATATCATTTTTATTGGATATTTTATTTATTTACAATACAGATATCATCCCCTTTCCCCTCCTTTCCCCTTTCTCCCCTTTCTCCCCCTTTCTCCCCTTTAACCCTTTTCCCCCTTTTCCCCCTTTTCCCCCTTTCCCCCTTTTTCCCCTTTCCCCTTTTTCCCCTTTTTCCCCTTTCCCCTCCTTTCCCCTTTCCCCTTTCCCCTCCTTTCCCCTTTCCCCTTTCCCCTTTCCCCTTTCCCCTTTCCCCCTTTCTCCCCTTTCTCCCCCTTTCCCTTTTCTCCCCTTTCTCCCCTTTTCCCCTTTTCCCCCTTTCCCCTTTTTCCTCCTTTTCCCCCTTTCCCCTTTTTCCCCTTTCCCCTTTTCCCCTTTTCCCCTTTCCCCTTTCCCCCTTTTCCCCCCTTTTCCCCTTTCTCCTTTTCCCCTTTCCCTTTCCCCTTTCCCCCTTTTCCCCCTTTTCCTTTCCCCTTTTTCCCCTTTCCCCTTTCCCCTTTTTCCCCTTTCCCCCTTTTCCCCTTTCCCCTTTTTCCCCTTTCCCCATTTCCCCTTTCCTCTTTCCCCTTTCCCACTTTTCCCCTTTCCCCTTTCCCCCTTTCCCCTTTCCCCTTTCTCCTTTCCCCTTTTTCCCCTTTCCCCTTTCCCCCTTTCCCCTTTTTCCCCTTTCCCCTTTCCCCTTTTTCCCCTTTTCCCTTTCCCCTTTCCTCTTTCCCCTTTCCCCTTTCCCCTTCCCCCTTTTTCCTTTCCCCTTTTTCCTTTCCCCTTTTCCCCCTTTTCCTTTCCCCTTTCCCCTTTCCCCTTTCCCCTTTCCCCTTTTCCCCTTTCCCCTTTCCCCTTTCCCCCTTTCCCCTTTTTCCCCTTTCCCCTTTTTCCCCTTTTCCCTTTCCCCTTTCCTCTTTCCCCTTTCCCCTTTCCCCTTTCCTCTTTCCCCTTTCCCCTTTTTCCTTTCCCCTTTTTCCTTTCCCCTTTTCCCCCTTTTCCTTTCCCCTTTCCCCTTTCCCCTTTCCCCTTTCCCCTTTCCCCTTTCCCCTTTCCCCTTTCCCCTTTCCCCTTTCCCCTTTCCCCTTTCCCCTTTCCCCTTTCCCCTTTCCCACTTTCCCCTTTTCCCCTTTCCCCCTTTCCCCTTTTCCCCTTTCCCCTTTCCCCTTTCCCCTTTTCCCCTTTCCCCTTTTCCCCTTTCCCCTTTTGCCCTTTCCCCCTTTCCCCTTTCCCCTTTCCCCTTTCCCCTTTCCCCCTTTCCCCCTTTCCCCTTTTCCCCTTTCCCCCTTTCCCCTTTTCCCCTTTCCCCCTTTCCCCTTTTCCCCTTTCCCCCTTTCCCCTTTTCCCCTTTCCCCCTTTCCCCTTTTCCCCTTTCCCCTTTCCCCTTTCCCCTTTTCCCCTTTCCCCTTTTCCCCTTTCCCCTTTTGCCATTTCCCCCTTTCCCCTTTCCCCTTTCCCCTTTCCCCCTTTCCCCTTTTCCCCTTTCCCCTTTCCCCTTTTCCCCTTTCCCCTTTTCCCCTTTCCCCTTTTGCCCTTTCCCCTTTCCCCTTTCCCCTTTCCCCTTTCCCCTTTCCCCTTTCCCCTTTCCCCTTTCCCCTTTCCCCTTTCCCCTTTCCCCTTTCCCCTTTCCCCTTTCCCCTTTCCCCTTTCCCCTCCTTAGAACCCCCTATCCCATCTCTCTCCTCCTTTATGCTTTTATACCATTTGGTTGAGGGCCTAGAAATACAATAGATAAGAATAGTCAAGGAACAAGCAATATAATAAACACAAATAGTCAAAGAACAAGCAAGGCATTAAGCCCAATTACATGAACACTCCTATAATCACTGTTTCTAAGGGCTTACTTATCATGATGACTAAAGTATTTGAGCCTACTTCCCTGTCCTAGTCCAAGGTCATTTTCAGGTCTGAAGCCTACTTCTTTGTTCTAGCCTAAAATTTAGATTCCTGTCTGAAATTACTTCTTTTTTCTAGCCTAATGTCAGATTCCTGCCTGAAGCCTACTTCCTTGTCCTTGGCCAATGTCATATTCCTGGCAAGCAGCCCATTTCCTTGTCCTTGGCCCATGTCAGCTTCTTGCCAAGCAGCCCCAAAGGCTCTCCACCTCTCCCCCTTTTATATTTTATTAACAAGACTGAGCCTGTCTTAGGTCATTCTGATAAAAATGCCTTCCTTACCTGTCATGAAATATGCACTTTCAAAAGCAATGCACTTATGTCTTAGGTTAGTAAGGCTCCGTGCAGAATCTTACCAGTTCTTAGCTTGCCCACCTGTTAATTTAATAACTGTTGGGGGGGGGGTCCATTTTCAGGTTCAAGCCATGCATTTGGCTACCAACATGTTGATGTTGTTGAAGAAAATCTTTAACACAATGGGCAGGAATAAAAGTATTCCCAGGACAAAAAGATTCCCAAGATGATTTCATGATTCCCATGATCAAGCTATATATGCCATTCTTGAAGTGGGCCAAAATAGAAATATTGACCTCAGGCCATGGGTAATTTTATCTTTAGTATCTACTACATCAATGCCCAGCAGAGCAGCAGTCTTGAAATTCATAAGTTCCCTATGTATCATTATAACAGCTTTAATTACATAAACTGCTAGCATCACTGCTTCTGCAATTGCTGTGGCACAAGAAGTTAAGACAGCTACTTTTGTTAATCATTTAGCAAAAATGTTACTAATGCATTGAATATACCAGAGGATTTAGATAGGCATTTGAAAGAACAGATTAATGCTCTTTATCCTATTCAAATTACTGGAAGGCGGTTGAGAATTTAAGGGTAAGGAGCCATCTTGAGTGTCATGCCAAATACCATTGGATTCATGTTAGTTCTACAATTTACAGTGGTAGTCATTATAATTAGGAAGAAGTTTAATGACACATGCAGTATATTTGGCATAATTCTAACACCCCAATATCATTTTAACATTCCACCAAAATCTTTTCTCTAGCACTTGATATGAGTATACAAGTAGCTTTTTGCTTTAATTTATAAGTGGATAACAAAAGAACAAGGCTGTGCCCTTAAAAAAGTAGCCTAGGAAAATGAAGGTGTTGGCAAGAACAATGTGCTATAAGAAGTCAAAGAAACAGATAACCAAGGAAAGCTGTGCTGTGTGCCATTCACTGAATAACATCCACCCCAGGAGGAAAATGGTAGCAGAGTCCTCTGATAAAGGCTTAGTTGAAAATATTAACAGAAGTATCAGGTACATAACAGACTAGAATCAGAAAATAAATGTTCAGAAATATGAACACAGAAAGAAAATATCTCCAAATTTTGTTGCACAGGCTGGGTACAAAGTAGGCAGTGGACACTTGGCCTCATTTGTCCAGTTTCAGGATAACCATGAGTATAAATGGAACATTTGAGTTAAGCTTTCAGAGTCTGATGTCATGGGACATTTGAATTAGATACTATGATAATTTTGTCTGTAATTAGGGCTAACTTCTATACCAAGTTGGATGATTATTAAAAGAACTGGCTTCATTTATTGGCTTTGTCCATAATTCTCAGGAGCAAGCTCTCAACTCAACCTAAAATGATATGGTGATGCCTTTCTTAACTCTAGCTGATGGCTCAGAGTACATGCAGCTCTATCACTGAGACAAGAAATTATCAGAGTTTGACCCATTTAATTCCTAAGGTCCTGTCCCAAGAACAAACAGTAGGTAGAGTTCCCTCCACTATTTCTTAGCATGAGTAACACTTCTTGGCTTCACCTCAATCTCCCTGCCAGTCTTCAATGGCACTGCTGAGGTAGGCATACTCTCAGAACTGCATAGATGAAAGACTGGATCTTCAGAGAAACTGTTTCCACTCAGACCATCAGCATCACTCACTGCTATGTGCAGTTAACTGTCCTAGAACAACACAGCCAATGACAAGGGGACTCATGTTCTACTTCTCTGGAAAGCAGAAGGTGGATATTCACCTTCAGAAAAATAGTTCATGATGTAAACTAGTTCCCCTTCATTCACACTATTAAATACACAGGAAATTGATAACAATGCTTTCCCAGGACTTCTGATTTCCAAGTAATGATGCCTAGAAAACAGCAGGACACATCATAGAAAGACATTTTATACTAAGAAGAATATAAAAAGGAGATATTTTACATATTCTCAATATCTCTTCATCCCCTTTTCATATTTTAATATGTTGGGCCAAATTAATTATAACAAAAGAAATACAACCAACCATTTAATATGTTGAATTTATTATATTATAAAACTATATAAAGTGCATGGTCATAAGTTTAAAAACATAAGAGTTGAAAAATGTTTTAAAAGAAGTACAAAGAAATTTAAGGCTCAAAACCAACAATTCAATTCCTTAAAAGGCATTTCATTTACCATGAAAGTGTTACTTGAATACATTTTAAAAAATCTTCTCAGTCTAAGGAAAGATTATCAGTTACTCGATACCAGGTCAAATTGAGTTTCATCAAACAGAAAAATGACCATGGTGTAACATGAGTACCACAGATGAGAACTATAAATTGAGGTGAGGCAAACATGCAGGAGGTATCACCATGAAGAAATTCATTAGCTCACCAACAAAGTCACCAATGAACAGATGTCACCATTTCTTTTTTTGTCACTGGAAAACCCCATTCTTATCTTCAGTCTTGTTTCCTCTGTCTGTCTTATCTTCCAAAAGCTATAACATACCAAAACATATTATATAACCATACTCAGACATTGAAAGAATCAAAATTCTGTCCTTAACTAAACAAATGAAATCATTAAAATAGTTAGTTCTATGTATAATCAGTTGCACAGCATTGTCTGTTGAGGATTTGTCCAGTATGAATTTACATCAATGTAAATGCTTTCATGACTTTAGTAATGATGATCCCTGGTCCTTCAGTAGGGCTTCTGTGGCAGATCTATGTTAACCTATCATTTAACCTGATAATCAAGCTGAGGAGTATGCATTGTTAGCCTCTCAATTTTATTTTATTTTTTTTCTTTTTTCCCCCTCTTTTATTGGATATTATATTTACATTTCAAATTTTATCCCCTTACCGCATTCCCCCCACCTCCCAGGAACCCCTTATCCCATCCCCCCTCCTCCTGCTTCTATGAGGGTGTTTACCCATCTACCCCCCAATTTCCCTCCCCACCCTCAGATTACCCCCCCCACACACACACACACACTCAGTGCTCAGCCTTCAAGGTGCCATTGACCTCATCTCCCACCTATGCCCAACAAGGCCATCCTCCCCTATATGTACAGCTGGAGTCATGTGGCTCTCCATATGTGCTCCTAGGCTGGTGGTTTAGACCCTGGGGAGCTCTGGCTGGTTGGTATTGTTGCTCTCTTTGTGAGGCCACCAACCCTTTAGGCTCCTTCAGTTTACTCTCTAACTTTTCCATTGGGAACCTTTGATCAGATTAATGGTTAGCTGTGAGTATCTGCCTCTGGGTATGTCAGACTCTGGGGGACCCCTAATGAGACAGCCTTATCAGGCTGCTGTCAGCTTTCCCTTCCTGACATCCACATCAGAGTCTATTTTTGGTGACTGCACATGGAATGAATACCCAGGTGGAATGGTCTCCATATAACCTCTCCTTCAGATTCTGTCGCACACTTTGTCTCCATATTTGCTCCCTTGAGTATTTAGTTACTCCTTCTTATTGGATGGGAGGCCTCTCAATTTTAGAATGAACAGCTTGAGACTTTGAAAAACGAAATGACTTGATAGATAAGATTTGCTCTAAGTTCTGCTTGATTATGACTGCCATTCACTTGACCACAAAATAGTTGCCAAGAGAATATAGCCTGTAAATAAAGGTGTTTCTAGGAATGGTAGGAATTTAGCCAGTCATTTTATCATTGGCTTTAAAAATCTTCACTGTAGGTTCTACTATTCAGAACTACATGAAAGTATTTAAACTGATATAAAATGAATTATATACTTAAATAATTATGTGGAGACTTCGATGTTAAGCATTTTTTCTCTTCATATTTAGTCTTTCTAGATAAATAGAAATAATGACAATAAAAACTGTATTTCTTAGGCAACAAAAAAATGTTCCAATAGACAGTAAAGCAGGACTCTGACCATGACGTTTGGCTCTGTATGTTCCAACTCTACATGCTGGGTCCATGGAAACATTATCCAAAGTTGATGGAAAAGCTAAATAGAGCTAGACAAACTATAGCAGATGGCCAGGCTCTTCTCCCATACTTCCTGTAGTGGCACCCAGGGATCACCTGACTGTAGTTAAGGAGGTTTTAGATCCTGAAGTTGGCATGATTTTTTTGATGTAGATACTACCATCCCTTTAAAGCATTTGCAACTAAGCTTCAAAGACTGAAGCATGAAGATTATGTACAAATTACTAGGATCAATAGAGTGAATTATAACCACATATAATTATCAATAAAATTCAATTTGCCTATAGCCTGTGACATTACACTAATATAGACAGAAGTTGAGTAAAGGACAAAGAAGGTTAGTCTTCTCTGTATCTTCATGAAAATTCAGAGCATGTTCCTACAACTATACTCAAGTAGGAAATGTGGCCCGTTTATGAGAAATACGTGGCAGAAACAGCTGCAATTGACTGGATAAAACTGAATGAAATAATCATGTGCCTAAATATACGAGTACCTGTAGAGCTAGCATTCTATCATTTTGTATGTACTCAAGGGAATAAAAACTCTGGATTCTAAGATTTTTATGATGTCTGCAAGTGTTCTGGGAGAAATTAGTTGATCATTAGGAATATTTCATGAGGTTAGACTATTCAAATGAAAACATTGCTAAATATAAAAAATTTTTTTATAGAGGATTGTACTCCTTTTAAACCACAGGTCTCTACTACAACCCATATTCAATGTCTTCTTTTGTCCTCAAAGTGTGAGTTGTTCTCTACAGTGTGATTTGTTTCATTCTCAGAACTGTTTATTGGGTGCTGAACAGACCCTGATTAAAGCTTTGCATATTCCTTAAGAGGACTCCCTCCAGTCCTCATCAGTCAGTGTAGTTTCCTTTACTTACTTTCATTTATCTGTGTTCTGAGATAGACTCTTACTCTGTTGCCTGGGCTAGTCTTCCATTCTATTTTCAAGTTATCTCCCTGCTTCAGTCCTGTAAGAAGTATGGACTAAAGACCTGTGCAACTATGTGGATGAGTTCTTCTTCGTCTTCCTATCATTATTATTATTAACATCATTATCATTATTATTTTAAGGACTCTCATGTGTGGAGCAGAAAGAGCACAAGTCAATGGTCTGTTGAATGAGAATTCTAGTTGTGCTGCAGAGTTATAGTATTCCCAATGATTACATGAGGTAAACCAGTGAGGAGGGCCTGACCTGTGGGTGACAGGTACAGGTGCTTCAGAGATCCAGCTGATTTGCAGATGACAGGACACTTATGTGGAGGACATACAAATGCCTGTGCAAGTGACTGTTCTATTTCCCACTTCCTTATTCTCCTGCTCCTATGAAGGAGCCATTACATTGGGTGTGGCTTTCTCTTCTTTGAAGTGAATGACATGAAGATGGCAAAGGGTGGGTGCTGCTCTTGCAGAAGACTTGAATTGGGCTGCTAGCCACAACATGGGACAGCTTACAAGTGCCTGAAACTCCAGTTCCAGGGGACCCTGACCCTCTCCTGACCTCTGCAGGCTCCTGAAATCGCAAGTGCATGTGTCCACACAGCAAGACACAAATTATGTTTAGTTATGTACACCTAACTAAAATGTATGTACACAGAACCAGTATGCACACCCAACTAAAAGTAAAAAGAATCTTTTAAAAAGAAGAAATAAAAATAAGGTGAGTAAGAGTGAGGCCTCTGGAGCAGGAGTTCTGCCTCTACCTTCAGTGTCTTGGCTCTGGGATCTCTCAGTGTGAAGCAATGTAGAACATGCCACCCACATTATAGCAAGCTGCTCACACCACTCCAGCTAGGAAAGCAGTAATTGTCAAAAGATAATGGTGGCTGCTAAGGATGAGGTGAAAGGAAGCCTTCTGCCCTGATGGTGGCAATATGAATTGGTAAAGTCCTTATAGAAAGCATAATGGAGAGATCCTAAGTAGAACTGCCAAGAGACACTGCTGCCAAATTTTCAAGTGGAAAACCAAATAAAATTAAAGTAGTTTTGCATGTGCAAAGGGATGTCTGCACTCCCCTGTTGCCTGAGCATTTACCCCAACAGAGAGGATGTAAAAACCTCATAATTCTGTATTTGGATGAGTGAATAAAGGTAGTGGAACACACATGTACATGCACATGTACACACAGGGAATACATCGAAGAAGGAAATGACTCCTCTTTCAGCAGAAATTGATTTCCAGCGTTCTTCAGTGAAGAGTGAGGCTCTTGTGCTCTGCCCTCAGTACATCATCCTTGGAAATAATATAACTCTTTGCAGCATAGCTAAAATTCTCATTCAACAGTTCACCATCTTGGGCTCGTTTTATTTCACACATGAGATTTCTTGTAACCTTGGAGTTGAGATGGAGTTAGGTGAATCCCTGAAGCTCCCTGACCATCTAGACTGGATAAATGAGCAAGTTCCAGGCTAGTGAGAAGACTCATCTCCAAAAGCAAGATAGACACTGCTTAAATCCTTTGACCCCCCAATGGTACATGTGTGGATGTATACATGCACATGTGAATCTCTCCACACAAGAACATACACATTAAATAAACAAACAAATAGCTAAAAATAAAGGAAAGGCAGTGTGCATCCCCAACCTTCCTGCACCACATAGCAAACCACTCTGCTGCTTTATGTATACATGATATACACAGAGCAACAGATAACACACATACAGTACAATGACAAACACTTTGATGTTTAAGCTGTATGCCAAAGTCTTTTCAATTGCGATGTCAACATCTGTGACCTCATTGCAAAGTCAATAAAATTTAAAAAGACATTAACCAATGAAAAGTGTTAATAACTGAAAAAAACCAATTCTCTTATTCTCTCATTCTTTACTTGAAATGTATACAGAAGACATATTTCAAAATGTGTTTTAATATGTCTCTCCTTCATGGCAATAATTCTCAACTCAAAAACACCTTTGCATAGGAATGGTCCTAAATTATTTCATTTCCTTTGACTCTTGCTCAGGGAGCCTTCTGTGGCCTGTCTTTACTTGAGGCATACCCTATGATAAGCTTGGCTGGTGGCTTGTGCTGCTTCCAGCACAATTCACTGGAAGCTGTATGGTAAAATGTGTCAAAAATCACCACCAGTTTCTGGAAGCTCATTTTGTCCATGTGTGGGTACCTGTGTACCTGAAGGGATGTGTGTGTGTGTGTGTGTGTGTGTGTGTGTGTGTGTGTGTGTGTGTGTGTGTGTGTGTGTTTTGGTGGGTGGTAAGGGTGTTCCTGATTTTACTATCATCAGATAGATGAGGAGACAAAAGCCAAGAAATGTTCAGAGGACACCAACCTTGAAGACAGGTAAGAGTCAGTCTCAGGGATGTCCATAAAGAGATGTTAAACACTGATCTACATTTGAACTCCCATGGGTCTACATATATGGAATCCCATAATCTAATGGGTGAAGCTCTTTGTCCTTGTTCTTTACTTGGTTAAGTTTTTACAAATACCACACCTTAGGTGTTTTTCATGAGCATCAGAATAAATACAAATACTCCCATTTTCACTAGCTCACTCATTCCTTATCTTTTCCATCTACTCTATAAACACATAATAGGAAACTAAGCATAGTATATGGAGAAAGAGGAACACTTCTCTACTGCTGGTGAGATCGAAAACTGGTACAACCACTCTATAAATCAATCTGGTGGTTCCTCAGAAAGTTGGAAATAGGTCTACCTGAAGACTCAGATACACCACTCTTGGACATATACCCAAAAGATGCCTCACAATGCCACAGGGGCATGCATTCCATTATGTTCATAATTGCCTTCTTTGTGATAGCCAGAAGCTGGAAACACCCTGAAACAGTTCCTAATAAAAATCAAGTCAGGAAAGGTTGTGACAGAAGAGTACACAAGGGGGTGCTATTGTCGAGCAATTGAAGGCTTCTCCCTCTGATTTTCCAGGAGAGGTTGCCTGGAGGAGACAGCTAAGACTACAGAGGAAGTGGAGTTAGCCAGGAAGACTGAGTTTTGCAGCTGCAGTCTTGCCTGTTGGCTTTGTTCAACTCTGCTTCCTCTGTGGTTGCCTGGAGAAGAAGGAGCTAAGGCCCGTCTAAGGAGGCACATGATGACCTCTGTACCTTTTGAGATTCATAGAGGGTCTTCAGCATCCAGAATTACCAGTAACAGAGAAGGACTTAAATCTACTATGACTATCATTCAGATTTAATCATTTCCCATCACTAACCCAGAAGAAATCTAGAGCACTGGACAAGAGATAGAAGGGGCAGAGGTTTCTGTGTATGCTTGTCAAGATGCCCAACACATATTTCTACAAATGTGCCCAATATAAAGAATTGAAAAAACAAAATTCTAATTTATTTATGAAATAAATCAATTTGAGTATTTAAGCAAATAAAAATAAGAAAATATTACCCTGCTAATCAGTGTGCACTCTTTTTGATTTCATGATGAATGTAAATCTCTTCAGAATGTTGCTCTAATCTGAATGCTTTTAAGTTAAATATACTCCAAGTCAATCTTGAGACTGAATGAAAGGACTCTCCTAAAAGGTGGCCCTTTGTTGGAGACGGTACTATCTACTTAATATCTAGCCCAAGCTAGAAACAGAGAATTCAGACTTGGCACCTTAAAGTTTCTAACCAATCCTCCCAAAGTCCAGGTCTTCTTTATTCCTTTTAAGTATCTCAGAATCTATGTGCTTCCTTCCCTCCCTAAAGAAGGCATTTTGTTGCTGGCCCGCCATCTCTTGCTCAGATTAATACAGGCTTGCTGGCCCTGAAGCTTCATCACTGCACCTACTTCATGCTTTCATAATTGTCAACACACTGTCTTCCACTTGACACAATGTCTCCTACTTGACGCACTGTCTTCTAGACTGGGCTTCCAATCTATGCGCTCTGTTTCAGGTGACAGATATTCCTGTCTTGATGACATGACAACCACTGACACTTAGACAGTGAGACAACAAAGATACAGAGTCTAATCCCATCCTCTGGTTACATGATTGGTCTAGGTTTGGCCAATTGTGTCTAACCAAACTTACTCTGACTATTTCTCTAACACTGGATATCTAAGTGGAGAACAAGACTTTTGCTACCAAAGCAAGTTAACTAAGGACAAAAGCCCTGCAGAAAAATTTCAGAAGAACTTTATAAAGACCTGGAGTTGTTCTGGTAGTTTTCTTTCTCCAGTGACTTGCTATTCAGCCCTTTCTTTAAATCTGGGAGCCATCCCACTATTTTCCCAAAAATCCAACTTTAACTTATGTTTGCAATAGATTCCTGTTTAAGTAGCACTAAAAACTGTCCTCTGTCCCACTCCAGCACTCTCCAGGCTCGCCCTGCCATATTCCCACACTCCAGGACAGATGTCTCTGCAAATGTCTGCATCCTGTTTTCTCTTTCCTCTTGGCTGCTTGCCTTCAGCTCTTCCACCCTAAATGTCCTCTCTGAATAATTCCTCCTCATATTCAGGACTCAGTCTAGAAGTTACTACATCTTTAGTTTTTCAGAACTTCTCTGGCTGGGCACACATGCTCTTGTAGGAATTTGCCTGATTCCTCATTAATTTAGCCCAAGTATAAATTACAAGTGGTTAGTACACAGAACTGCATTCATGTCTGAGAGAGACTAGGTTTCCAGTGAATACTTCTCAAAGGAACAGACAAAACTAGATATCTACATCATTCAAATTAGTATTCAGTGTAGTGTAACAAAAGTTTAAAAATAAATATATGGTATGTACCATTACATACATAATTCCAACACTTAGAAGCAGCAAGGACCAAGTTCAAAGCCAGCCTGATATAAATAGCAAGTTACAGGCCAAGCTGTCTCAGATAGGGAGCTGGAGAGATGTCATAGTCAGGAAGGTGGTGCTAGCTGTAGAAGTAAAAGGATCTGGATTTGATCCATGGCATCCACATAAAAAGATAAGTATGATAGCATATGCTTGTAATCCCAACACTGGGGAGTAGCAGACGGGTGAATCCCCTGGGTTTGCTGACTACTCAGTCTATGTCAATGGGCAAACCAAAGGTCTAGAGAAAGACCTTGTCTCAAAGAACAAGGTATTCCCTATATACATACATGACACTCCCTACCACTACTTAAATACATACATACATAAAGACATAAATACATACATACACAAAGATAATAAATAAATTGGAATCAAGAGGCTATAGGCATGTAATAGTAGCTACATTTTAATATTAATCATACTCAAAATCATTTCTCTATGTGTTCACAATTCATGAAAAATTGTCACTAACCTTTGTACTTTAAGCTTTGTTTCCTTGTTTTACATTGCAAATCATATGCACTGATGAAAAACTTTTAAAAACATTTAATATAACTGAAAAACTAAGGGCCAAAACTACAAACTAGTAATCAATTCATATGCATTGGATTTTGTACAGTCACAGTACACTGAGAGTAAAGTTAGCCTTGGCCATACCACTGATTGCCCGTAACTTGTTGGTTTAGTCAGAATTCTGGATATTCAGCATTAACATTCACACAATGGAATCATAACCATTTAATCTAAATCTTAGTACATTGGGAGTGCCAAAATGAAATTGTAAAGATGTAATTTCAAATACAAAGTGTTTCTGTTAAAAAATTCTCTGTCACCGGAGCCAGTATTATCTGTCCAACTAAAACACAGGCATTGGAAAGCACAACAGTTAGCATAAAATGACCTACAAATCTCTCGTGAATGTACAACAAAAATGCTAAGAAATTATAAGCAAGACACTATCAGAGAACAAGTTCTTCTGGAGTGATCAGCCATAAATGGGACATCTGGATGACAACACATCCTCTCACAAGGCTCTAGAAATATGAAAGCAGTAGTAGAAGGACTGTAAAAGTTAGAGGTTCAGAAGAACTGAGGTGCAATGTCTTCTGGACATGACAGAACTTATGGATTCATAGCACATGTGGTTGCTTGCAAAAGACATGTACACAGCCAAGCAAATCAACACTCCAGCATTCACGGAGGAGGCGCACATGATGCCCATGCATACCTAAAGAGCTATTGACAATTAATGGCTTCTACAGGACAAAGAGTCTGTTTTCTTTAGGAATATCGTCCTTGTTCACTCACCAATGCCAAAGACTCAAGAATACCTGGGCAGCACTGACTGGACCTAGCCTGTGATAGAAAACAAAAAGAGGACAGGGGAATGTGGGATGATGATGATTTAAACACATTACATTCATGCATGAATTCTCAAAGAATAAATTTAAAACATTATATTACAAAGAGAAAGGCTGTAGCACTGAGGAAAGATGAAATTAGTACTAAAGTAGAAATATCTATGGGATACAGTGAAAAATCAGAATGAGAAAAATGTGTATGTAAAATTTTTCACAAGATTAAGTTGTCTGCTTAGATATAGACGGAAATACTTGACAGATGAATTCTCTCTTGCAAATTGGCTCTCTACATCAAAACACATACTGTAAAATTCTTGCCTTACCACTATAAAATAGAGATTCAAGTGAAATACTGAATGAGGCTCAAGGTGGTTAACCTGACCTCTAATCCTATACTGATTGAGACAGAGGCATATATATATATATATATATATATATATATATATATATATATATATATATTCAAACTGTATTATAAAATAGTATATTACTATTTTAATCATGTCATAACAAAAAGAAAATAGGAAGAAGTAAAAGGAGAAAGAGATGTAGGGAAGGAAGTAGGAGGAGGAGAAGAAAGTATCTTGAATCATATCCTATGAATTAAGTGTCATTAGTGATAACTAAGAGCATTATCTATATACTTTTATATGGCTAAGTTGATACTATTAGAAATCAAGTTTTCAAAGCAAGATTAAAAAATTAAATGCAGCAAAAACTTTATAATCTTTAATTTAAAACAGTTCTTTTTTCAAAGAAGTGCTTATTTTCCAATTATCCATTTGAAAAGTCTTAGAAAACATAGACAATCCAAATGTAACATACACTCCCAGTATCAATACAAGGGTCTAAAAAAATTTAGAATCCTATGTAAAGAGTAAGACTAGCACGATGATTGTGGAAGAGCGTCCAGCTGCCTAGCTTTGCCTGCACGGGTCCATGGCCAATCATCAGGCAGTTAATATTTATTTCTGCTTTGCAATGGAATGTTTCCACATTACCAGAACAGAAGAAAAGGATGAAGAGACATTCAAACCTTCTGAGGCTATAAGAAAATCTCAGGTTTCTATTATGTTTTTGTTTTTCTCCAAATGAAATTATAGTCTTCTTCTTCTTCTCTCTCCATCTCTGTTATTGGTCTATGGTGTAGAAGGTAGAACTTTGAGGAAAAAGAAAGCTATGCATCATTCTGCATTTTAAACATATATTTTACATGCTTTGTTATCTCTTATTGATGGTAAAAGTAACGCTAGGAATTGTTGACATCTTTGAAGACTTCTGATTTGTCAGCTACTATTATGTGACAATTCTATGTAATATTCTGGTGTAATTCAATGACATCAGCCTCTTAGTGCTTCCAAAAATTGAAGGGTAGACAAGGTACACATGCTGAGATCAAAGCTTACATAATTTAGTCAACATTCTATAGGGTAAAGAAATACTGGGGACTTTTCTCTTGGGCTTCATTCATTAAGTTTCACATGGATTAATCAAAACTTTAGTGCTTCTAACAGTGAGTTAATCAATGGAAGAGACTAAGAGGCACTAATGCATACTCTGTGTGCCTGTGTATGTGTGCACAATAACAAATACTCTGTGTGCCTCTGCATGTGTTCACAATAACAAAGGATCTTATTCCTTCTTTTTCCACAAACCCATTTTTCACTAAGTAAACCATAAAATTAAGAAGTCTCCAGAATTATTAACATATAAAATATGTGTTTTTGTAACCAACACATAGTAGTTGTATATAGTAATGTTTATAGGGTAAAGTGGGACGTTGATTTTGTTTTATTTTACTTGGAGACAGAGTCTGATGTAATCCCAGGTGGCCTTGAAGCTGATATTTATCCCAGGATGACATTGAACTTCTGATCTTTTTCTGTCTGCTTCTCAAGTTCTGGAATTATTTGTTTGTTACCACTTCCTTATGTGGTGCTGGGGATCAAACCCAGAGCTAAGCAAGCACTCTACCAACTGAGCTTTAGCTGATCCAGAGGGATGATACTTTAACTGATTTGGAGAATTGGCTATCCACAGTTGTTCTAGTCTGCTGAGGAACATTAGACATTATTCCCACTGCCTAACTGGGCCTTATCCCTTCAACCACACTGTCCCCATTCTTTTCTCAGTCATTATTTTATTCTCTACATCTCTGACACTAACTCTCTAGTATCCACACATAAGTGGGATTGAATGCCTCTTATAACGGGAATGAAGATAAGTGACGTACACTGTTTTCTGTGCCTCTCTGATTTCATGCTGTATCTTTCTATAATATCCTTATTGCTACAAATGATACTGTTTGCTCCTTTTGACAGGTAAGTAATATCTAATTTCAGATATGTGTGTGCAGACATATCCAGACCTATATATACCTCATGTTTTCTTTATCCATTCTTCAGTGATTAGAAAACAAAGCTGATTCATATCTTGGCTCATGTGAATAGTACTGTAAAACCCATGCAGAATCAAATCTCTTTTCCTTAGGGGAACATGCACAGTGTGTGTGGGCAAAGTGAGCAAAATTCTATTTCTATCCATAAATATGTAGAGTAAAAGTTGAAGAAAATACAAATCTCTGATATCTTCGTTGACTTTTTCATCAGACTCATACATTCATTAACAGATTTTTTCCTTATCTTAATCATCATATTTAAGAGTTCTGTGTTATTGAATGGTATTGAATTTCACTTCTCTTTTCCTTTGTCTTCATTTGTCAAAGGGAGAAGAACACAGCACCCACTTCATACAGCTGCAGATTATGTTAAATCAAGGCAGGAAACAAAGCTTTTCAAATGCCCAAGAAATTCCCAACAGCTAAGAAACAATAATGTTAACCTTAATCTTGAATGATAATGCTATCATTGAATGTTAATCATGGCTATCTTAAGCTGTATACACTTAAGCTGCAACCTAGTTTACAACCTGATTCTGAGACCCAACAAGAGGAGACAAAACTTTGCAAGGACTGCCAGGCTTGATACCTGTCAACAATATCAATTCAGTTTTTTAATTTGAAGTTTCCATATTAGAAGTGAAATGCAATTATCCAAGTCAAAACCTACTTTGCATTTGGTAGAAAAAAACCAACAAAACTATCTTTTTGCTTGTGCACAGAGTGTCAGCCAAGTATAGCATCTGATGTTTTTCTCCTAGTGCAGAACATCACAGCCAGCCTTTGTATCTGGGTCTTGAATCAATAGCAAATCAAAAAAAAAAAAAAAAAAAAAAAACCAGACAGAATATAGCAAATGTCTATTCATAGTCTCCAAGTAACAGAACTACAGTGGAGTGAAGAACTGACTGGGCCACTCTCCCTACTCTGTACCCAAATGCACACATGCAAAGGATGTCTCTCTAGACCTTTAACTCACAGACACATCTGACCTGCTGCTGTGAGGCAGGAAACCCCAGAACTGCTCAGGACTGAAGCAGATCATAACCAACCCTGGGGGAGCCACTGACCCTGCATTTTTTTGGAAACAATAGAACAGCTCCACCCTCTAGCTGGTGACCTGAAATTCCAGCTTACAGAGCACTTCTTGCCTCCTTGTGAAGTGGCCTGACCATTGGGATGCTGCTGCTGAGAGGATTTACCTTCTCCTGCCTCTGGGTTTGTAAGTAGATATTTCCATGGACAGGAGGCAGTGAAATCATCCTCATTTCCACCTCTTCAAAGGCTGCATTATTTGCTCATGAGATTTTTCTCTTTGCTTGCAGTTGGGCTTGGGCAGTTGGAGCAACCTGAAATATCAGTCACCAGAGCGACAGATGGGAGTGCCCAAATATCCTGTATAGTTTCTATTCCAGAATTCAGCAACACAGATATACATTGGTATCGGCAGAAAACAAATCAACAGATTGAGTATCTAATATATGTCAGGACAAACTACAATCAACGCCCCCTAGACGGGAAGAGCAAGAAAATTGAAGCAAGTAAAAATTTTCAAACTTCTACTTCAACCTTGAGATTAAATTACTTGAAGAAAGAAGATGAAGCTACCTACTACTGTGCGCTCTGGAAAAACACAACATTAGAGCTTCTAGACCAACCTGCATAAGAACCATCCCCCATCTGTGCCCACCCACATCCTTCTTGGCAAGCACAGCTACTTGATGCTCAGCCAAGGCCAACCGACCTGTCTTTCCTCATAGAACATTTGGGGCTTCCAGGAAATATCCTGGGTTCTATTTCCCCAGTGAGATCTTAGGTCCTGTGGATTACCAACTAAAGACAGAATAGGCTTCACACTAACTCTGTTAGGGTATCTAAGAGTGAGAACTATTCTAATACAGGATAGGGAGCTCAAAGTGAGATCTGGTCTTTTGTTAATTCTCTGCACAGAGTTTTGCAGTAAGTGAATGACTTAGAATTAAGTCAGGAGAGGGCTAAATGTGAGGAGAGACAGGAATCCCACAGGGATATTTCTTGCTACAGTTTTCCAGTATCTTCACAAGCACTGGGGATTTTCAGAGATTACAGGATCTGTCTTAAGTTATAACTTATAGTTTATAATGAAGAAAACTAGTTACCATTGTAACTAAATAATCAGCTCAGTGGGTGCTATTAGAGACCAATGTACAGTTTTAGGAAGGTGGGTCAATATAACAAAGCTTGGTCTACATCCCAGACTCATGGTTTATACTTTAGTGATCTGCAAAGAAAATCATGAGCTCAGAGTAAAAGCATCAGGGGATGCAGTGGGTCACAGAACAAATTAGAAAACAAAACAAAAGCACATGCTGTAGTTGCTTAGGAAGAGGAAGGTTTGAGATGAGGTAAAAAAAGAGGGGGGCGGGTAGTTAGTATGACCACAATGTGTTATATGGGTGTATGAAACAATAAATTAACAAAAAGAGGAAGAAATCTCCCTCCACCTCACAGAACAGTAATATAACAAATAATCTTTGACAATTATGATTATTTTAAGTTTAGTACTGGGATAATTGAGTACAACCAAGAAATAATGTGTCAAAATGCTAAAAGTTAAAAAAAAAAATACAAGTTCCTGTACCATGTCCTCAGAATGTACTTTCTGTGGATTAAAGTTCCCAGGGGAGAGCTGTCTGTTAGAACATCCACGATGGGGAAGAATTGAGGTGTTTGGTCTTGATGCCAAATCATCCTGGACTATCTTTAACCACTTAATCATTTTAATTGTCCTTGTTTGTGTTTAATGAGCATCTTTATGACTGACTAATGGGTAAATCCTTTCAGAATACATTAACATCCCACTAGCTGGCACTGACCCACAGGCTGAGCATCAGATGTTATCTGATGCCTTTGGTGGAAAGTCCCCCACTTTGCTATAATCCGTCTGCTTTATTTTTTACTAAAGTATTTGAAAGTACCTTGATTCATGATTTCTTTTGTTTTATTACTACAAAAACTTCATTAAACTGTTTCCATGTTCAAACATAACATTTGTGATAAACTCAATCCATGATTCTGGAAAAATGATCACTTACTGTTCTATCTGACATCCAACTCTCCCTTCTTCCCATTACAGTGAGAGCCAGGTTTTGCAATGATACTTGTAATTAATGAAATCATGTAATTAATGTGGAAAAATCTGAGTTCAAAAAGTGTACCTAGGTAGATGTTGTGCTGATCACTTTTGGGAGGCTGAAGCAAGAAAAGCATGACATTGAGGGCAGCCTGGGCAACACTGCTGCAGAGGAGGAGAACAAAGAGTGAGAGGCAGATAGAGACCGACAGGCAGAGAGAGACTGAGAGATAGAGAGACAAAGAGACACAGAGACAAGCCTGGAGAAGGCAAATCAAAAAAAACGAGTTTTTTATATTATGGATATCATTAGTATTAATAATAGAGGTAACTTATAACATGGGACTAGCCATAGTTTAGGTAAAATTTATTCTATGGTTTTATTTAAGATATTTTCATGATTTGCCCTAACATTCTCCTTATTCTCTTGTCCCTTAATTTATAGATTTGTTCTTTCACATGACCCAAAGGACTTGAATGTTACATCCCTCTGCTTCTTAAAATTTATTATGCTTTGACTGAATGATCTGAGTTCTCTAGCTTGTCTCCAGTCACTGGTATCCTATTGTCCCCATGATTATTCTACTGATGAGACGTTCCACTTAGCTATTTTATTTGACTTACTAAGTTTTTACTTCAAGCATTGTTTTAGCTTGACTTTTCTTCCACATCTCAACACTTGGTTCAATTCTATTTTCATATTCTGAATTGTCTTTGATATTTCATGTGCTTGTTCTGAGCATTCTTCCAGGTGCTCTATTTTTATCCTCTTTGCATCCATCTGGGAGTGAGTTCATGTTCTCTTTGAAAATATTTATATCTTCATGGAAAATATCTATCATTTAAATATATTTTTCTGAAGTTTTGTCTAAATTGATCTAACTGGGGATTATGTGTTTAGTAATTTGGGAGGAAACATAGTCTGAGCTTTTTACGTAGCTCATGTTTCAAGATTGATCTTGCACATGTGGAGGCATTTTGCTGGTTTGTTCTTTTGTATGAGTTTCTCGCCTACTTTTACTGAGCGGGTGTTTTGATCTCTCTCTGTTGTTACCTGGACTTAGTTTTCTATCAGATAGATGATGCCTGAAGCTCT
Source organism: Arvicanthis niloticus (assembly GCF_011762505.2). Classification (NCBI taxonomy): domain Eukaryota; kingdom Metazoa; phylum Chordata; class Mammalia; order Rodentia; family Muridae; genus Arvicanthis; species Arvicanthis niloticus. The sequence goes on along the minus strand of NC_047665.1, from coordinate 42,353,386 downwards.
GGTATGGAGGCACTCCATACTGATCTATGAGTGAGAAAGCTGTTCTGACATTAGCACAGTTGGGAAGTGTATGATCTCTGCCCTCACCAGGTGGTGTTCTGCTTTAGCTTGCATAGAAGGAACAGAAAGCTGCAGTGTCAGGGGTGTTGCCTCTAGGTCTTAGAAAGCAAGCAGGGTCCAGTGGTAGTGGGGGTTGTGAATACCAGAGGTTGGTGATATTGTCTCTAACCTGACAATTGGGCAGGTATTCTGGACGGTCCTGTACATGATCCTGGAGTTTGTGATGCCAAGAGTAGCTACGATGTGTGCAATTTATTTTTTTTTATCACTCTGTTTCTCAATGCTTCTTAAATGAATCTTTGTTACATATTTATTCCCTAAAATTGTTTGCTTGGCTTTGGTTAAATTACATATTTTTATTTCATTTTCCTAATTTGCAATGGAGAATATGATATTAACTTTAAGGAACTATTGAAAGTTATCACTAAATAACCCACATAAAGTATTTGTATCGCCTATACTCATTCACCAGTAAATAACTGATGTTATTGAATAACTGTTAGACAGTTGATCTGGATTATTAGCACATATTAGTGCTTAAAATTATTTAGACAACTAAATATACAGGGCTGCTGACTAAAGTAAGCAGGTTTGTTTTTAATGCATATTGAAATGGTACAAGACATGTCATCTTTAAGTTGGCCATTTAATGGCAACACTCAACAGCCAAAGAAAATCTGAAGCGGGTTTGTCTCAATGGTTAGAAGTCTAAAGTTGGGGTAGACATAAATTCTCTGTCTATAATAGCCTACCACCAATATTCCAGGTGAACAACAATGTTAGTAAAGTTTTGCCCAAGAGCAACTTCAAATGTAGACAATCTATCTATCTATCTATCTATCTATCTATCTATCTATCTATCATTTAGCTGTCTGCTCAGTATATATCATCTATATACTTATACATTTATTTGTCATCTAATATCTACTATTTACCTGTCATCAATCTTTTCTCAGTCATCTGTCTATTATCCTTAATTTATATACCTATCATCTATTATCTAGCATTTACTTATATGCGTTTATTATCTAACATCTATTTCAGTGCTGTCTTAATCACCTCCATCCTCTCCCTTCTTCTTCTTCTTTCTCTCCATCCTTACCTTTCTCCTTCATCATTCTCTTCCGTCTCTCTAACTCTATCACTTCTCAGATTAAACACACACTAACTTTACTTTTGAAACAAGTAACCAGCTTCTTTATATTAATAAATTCAAGTAGAAAAGTAGAAAATAACGTTTTTATTTAAAATTTGATGAGTAAAACAACTTTTGTAGCACATCTTGATGAATATGAGATTTCTCTTTTGCTACTCTGCATGTTTTAGCTAAACATTAATAATTATGAATAGGATAAGAACAGAAAGTGTTCATCCAAAGCAGTGTATGAATGTAATCTATAGCTGGATGATTATTAGAATACATGAACTCAACCTTGAGACTCTGGGGAAACTCTGCATCTATGAAGAGTTTTCACTATTCATAAGGCTCTGCAATTTTCTTCTATGACTGTGGATTTCTTACCTCATTATCTCATTCTACACTGTATATATTAATGAAACTCTTCCTGTGTGATTATTATAATCGTGTACTATTTGAAACCTATTAAAATAATATTGAACACATAAAAATCAGCTTCTTAAAAAGATGTCAGGGAGAACTGTCTTTGAGACACCTATGGACAAGAGATAGGGGACCTTAAATAGGGGACGATGACTCTGTTATCATGACATAGGTATAACAATGACATCTTCTGGTATTTAATGGTTCTTTTGCAATGAATATAATAGCTCTGAATCATGTCTTACCCTCCTCCCTGTCTTCTTCTCCACAAAGGGCTGCACCTTAATCCACTGTAGCTGAGGCCCAATTCACTGTCTCTAATGTCCATTGCTACTATCATTGGAAATTCAAAACTCCCTGCCCTTGATTTTTTCTTCTATCTTTGACTTGAGTTTTTAAGTTGATTTTGTTCCCTGCTGTCCTTCCATTATTTGTGTATTTGGAGTCAACTGGGAATTTAAAAGATTTGAAAATTTTCCAATTTTTCTTCCTCACTTTTAAGATGAACACTCCAAAATGAGACTGTCTCAGGATCAGTTGTACTTCACCAAATGACCAAACAAAACAGTGCACTTAAGTACATAAGTTGCAAGCTCTCTAGGTGTTAAATATTTGGTTCTAATGCTTTGATTTAATCAGGAATCGATGTGTCCAAATGCTAAAGGTCCTTGTTCCCAATTGTTTTTCAATCTATCAATAAAGATGCCAAAGGCCAATGGCTGGCCATGGGGCAGGACCATTAGAATTGCATGAGCAAGGATGCAGAGAGGAATAGGAGAGAATCAGGATGACTCGGGGTAGAAGGATGAAATGCAGGAGCAGCAGGAAATAAAGCCAACCAGCCTTGTGAGACTTCTGGTAAATGGTCACTGGCCACTTCCCCGATTGGGCCTGGGGTAGCAGGGAAAGGTTTAGGAGTGACTAGAATTTGAAGTAGCCAAGGCATTTTTAAAAAAATAAGCTAATTTGTGTGTCTTTCATTCACATATCCAAAGATAGCTCTTAGGTAGGTGCACACATGTAATCGACCAGGAGCCAAAGAGAAAACTCACCACATCTGGGTCCTCCATCCAGAATTCCAGTCTAAACTGGTACAAACTGAAAATAAAAAAGGGACCCCCTGAAATGAATCCTCTATGGCTCAGCAAAGCCAAACCCAACTCCCACTTGGAAACAGATAAGAAGAATGACAATACTTTTAGCCTGTTAATCAACAATGTTATAACATCACATGAAGCCACATACTCTTGTGCCAACTGGGATCTCACAGTGTCTCAGCATGTGAAGGGACCTGTAAGAAAATTGTCATATCCCTGCTTTTTGGCTTCCATCACAGTCAAGAAATCACCAAGGGTCTTCAGTGCTCTTATTCAGAGGTTCTCAGATATTGGGACTTTGGATTCATTTAGCTCTAAGCTGTCACTGCAGATGAGGAAGCTGGACCCCAGAATGGTTCTGAAACTGGTGACCTGCAACACTTGTCTGTGGCTTTTCCCATCTCTCTTATGATCAGTGCTAAGCTGAGCTTCTTTTAGAAAATGTTTTGATTAGATTTAGTTCTCAACGCAGCATGATTTGGAAAGAGAGTGTGAATGGGGAATTGTCATTGAATTGTGATGGCACCTGTGAGATCAAAATGACATCAGTCTATGAAAGTGTGTGTCACCTCTCATACATGTCAGTAGTATAGATGTAGTATATATTCTTAAGAAAACAGTATATATATATATATGTATATATACATATATATGTATATATACATATATATGTGTGTGTGTGTGTATATGTGTATGTGTATGTGTATGTGTAATGTAAAGCAAATAGCTAGCCTCCTCAGCTTTCTCATAGAAATCCTATCTCATTATGGACCAGAAGTTAATAATCAATATCAACATTTCTGGAAAAAAACTGATGAGAACTCAATGTATAAACTCTTCCGTTTTTCTCAAAATGCCAAGTGGGGGTTGGAAAGTTAGCTTAGCACAAGTGTTTTTTGTTATTACAAAAGTCCCATGTTCGGTTCCCAGTACCTACATGAAGGCTCACAACTGCCTTTAACTCCAGTCCCAGAGGATTCATGCCTTCTCTGCCTTCTGTGGGTACGGCATATGTGTTCTATACATACACACATTCAGACAAAATATTCACAGACATAAGACTAAAATTTGAACATTTACATGTAAAACCATATTTGAGATATAGTTTTTCTCTAAAGTCTTGTTCTCTCACTTGGCTTGGTGGCTGAGAGAGGGCTATTGATGGTCAGTTGTTCTGATCACAAAAAGTCCTTTATCCTCTGGGACAGAATTCGTGTGTGCTCATGGAATGCAGGCCTGGACTGTTGGGTCTTAGACATGGTAGTGAGATAGGCCTGGTAGGTGCTTCAGCTGGGCTCCAGAGCATTTCTGGACATTCTGCTCCTCCTGTTGAGGTGAACAACAGGAGTTCATCGAACTGCCTTTAGAGAGGCATACTTTTCTCTTTTTTCCAGATTTTCCAAATACCAGATTTTAGTTTCTATTTTCTAGTGTAACTAAGGAATGGATGTATAATTCCATGGGAGATAGAATAGTATAATTTTATTTTCTTATAAGTGAGAATCAAGATGTTAAGAGGTCATGTCTCACTAGGCATGGATGGCTTAGTTCACCATCCTTAACGTTTGTTTGGTTCATACATTTCTATTGCCATTGTTAGAGAATTTTCTCCCTCAAGAATCCTCCAAATTACTGAAGGAGTGAGCTTGACATTCCTGAGAAGAGAGGTGTGTTTGATCTTAGCAGTTTCATCAAAATTAAACATTTGAGAACCACAAAAAAAGAGACTTAATTCTGAGAATACATTTCCTGGTACATTAAAAAAGTAGTTGTTCTGTGGTGTGGTCCAACCCTCTTTAGCTTTTACCCGTCCCACTGTCTGTTGATACCTTCCAGTCATCACTACCCTACACATGAGAAGACTTTGTGAAGGAAACTTACAAATTATTGGATGACACACAACTTTCCAAAGGAATCCAGGTCATCTTTCTAAGATAAGAGTTCCTAAATAGCTCATCCTACTGAAGCTCAAGAGAAGGCTCATGTTTTTGTAGAAGCGCTGAACAATGTGTCAGGCAAAATCATGGGTCAAGATATTTGCCAAAGGGACAAAGCTCATAGTAATTCCCTCAGGTAAGAAACTGTCGTGTTGTTATCCTAGAGTGAATAACTAATGAGATTTTTTTCTTGTTTTTAGAACCCAGAAAGTCTGGGTTCCCTGGGTTACTGGATTCCTTAATTTGTGTAATAGCTACTGTTTTTTAAAGGCCAAATCTAGGATGAGCCTTTCACATCCAAAGCCACGTAAGATCTGAAACACCTGTGGGTGCAAGCATTTTGAATTGAGTGATACTGGAAATGTAGACCAGGAAAAATTAGAGAATGCGGCCACAGTTATTAAAAGGAAAAATAACACTGGAAAATACTTTGAAGACTAGGTGTCATGTTAAGGAGTTTGTGTACCTGTGGTCATTATTCTACATTATTATGCAGAAGCTGGTCTCTTTTCACAGAGAGAACACTGGCACTGAGAAGCTCTCCCTAGTTCCAGAATATACAATGGTGACCAATGTCATGAATTACGATGTCACAAGCATTCTCATGTTTTAACTTCAGAATATTTCCTGCTCTGTAGCTTGACCCTTTGCATGGATGCTTTCATTAATTACTTTATTACTAACTTTCTCAATTTGTGTATTACATGAACATTACATGAATGAAATGTTCAGTAGTAGAGCCAAACATATCCTTTCTTTCCTCAAAGACAATGGGGGTCTTTTGAGAATGATCCAGAGGTCACTCGGGATGTGTGGTTATTAAATGATTGAGACATGGATCTTGGATTATTTCTGTAATGTGGCCATATGGTATGACATGACTCACTTGTATTTCTGTATTGATATCAAATTTGTTGGAAAAATTGAAGATTCTAAAAGAAGGAAGCTGTACTAAATAACCATCCTTAGCTCATACTTCACAGCTGTCTGTACTCTCATGAAGAGAGAGCTATAGAAATAACCACAGGTTAGCATGTTCTGGTACATAGTGCAGAATTAAAATTCAATGCTCTGGAAACTGTCATTGAATCTTCAAATCAAAAGGAGATTTTCCAAGCAAGGAATAGCTTACGAGGTCATCACTAAAAATTCACATCCTGAGGTTGAGAATTGCTGCTCAGTGGTAGAATTCTTGCCTGGCATGCCAGAGGCCCCAGCCCAGAGAAAAATATGAATTTACTTTGCAAAGTAACTCAAGTCATTTACTGGTTGCAGTTGGATCCTAGTAAGAAGTCCTGCAATAATCTACCTAGATGACAATTATTTCACTCATCTGAATCACAAAATGCCCATAAATATTATCTAATACATCTTTATTGAATGTTCAAATACATGAATACTGTAACTGGTTCATAAAAAGTGAAAAAATATTTAAAAATGTAATTCTATGCTAGGCTAAACACTGATTTATGCATGAAAACCTTTTAAGGGAACAGCTGTTTTCTTATAGTTATTAAAGATCCTATTGATCATAGGAAAATTTGTAAGATATGTAAATAAGCACAAACATATGCTATCATCACTCACGGCCATCATTCTGTAAAACTTCAGTCAATCATTTGTCTGGGTATGTTTTAATTATATTTACACAATCAGGGTAGAGTAGGTACACAATACTGATTCTGAGTGTTTTTCACTTGGAACTATGCTACAAAGATTCTACCCAACCGTTGTTCTTAAAATTACTCATATTTTCATTCATAGTTGGCCTGTACCATAAAGAAAATGACCTCCATCTTTAGATTAATATAAACACATTGAGTATTTTTAGTTGAAGTTGTGAATTTGTTCTTGTCTCCCCCCAAATTCAAGAGACTATGAATCATTTGGAAGGGAAGCTTTAAAAACAATGCAGTTCACAAACCTAGAGTGGGTTTGATGTGGAAATGAGATGCTGTGGAATGATGAATACTAGGAACTGCATAATTGGCAGCAGAGATCCATGGGCCCAGCCAAGGGATCCCCTCAATGGGCAGTAGTGTACTTGGAAGGAGATGGCCACTAAAATAGGCAGCCCACCTTCTGATATCTCATATGGGCACTTTGAGGTACAGCTAAGTAGAGAACGCACTACTTGAATTACATACGCATGGGAGAGTGACATATTCAGTCAGTCTAAGAGACAAAAACCTTTATCAATTGTGTATCTTTAAAGTGAGGACAAAAGTAAGTCTCTGCAACCAATAGTGGGCAGAAGTCTACAGTAGGTGCTACAGTTGGGGTTTGTCTTCTGAGCACTGTGCACCAGTTTGTGTCAAATCCATTTAATATCCAAATCTCCCTAATAATTTTCGTTTTATATTTTACATGTTCCTACAGACAAACGCTTCGACTCAGACATTTCTCCCAAGCCTACTATGTTTCTTCCTTCGGTTGCTGAAACTACTCTCCATAAGGGTGGGACATACCTTTGTCTCCTTCAGAATTTCTTTCCTGACATTATCAGGGTATATTGGAAAGAAAAGGATGACGATAAGATTCTGGAATCTCAAGAGGGAACCACCATGAAAACTAATGACAGATACATGAAATTAAGTTGGCTGACGGTGCCAGAAGATTCAGTGACTAAAGAGCATACTTGTAATGTCAAACACGAAAACAATAAAAGAGGAGTTGACCAAGAGATTTTGTTTCCTCCAATAGATAAAGGTATATGTAAGTTAATGTACATGCAACTTTACATATGTAAAAGAGAGTAGTCCTGTTGTTATAGTACGTATTTATAAAAATAATGAATCTTTCTTCAATCTTATAACATTGTAATCACAGAACCATGCTGTTCTGTCCTTGAGAATGTTACAGGAGGAGAAAAACTAGCAGAATGTTGGCTTTCAATTTACTCAGCCTCAGTGACACTATGTAAAACATGACTATCACATCATATTTTTTTAAGAATTACTACATGGATTGAGTGAATAAACATACCTTAAAACATTAGCAACTTCGTGCAGGAAATGCAGTTTCTGTCTTGTTGACTTTACTTGATTTAGACATAAGAACAATACACCTCTTTCAGAAATGTTCTACCTGTAAAATAATCAAAATTACCTAACTTGATTTTGATACACTAAATTTTGTTTACAGCAAGATTTTAACTGACAAGATAGTGCCCACCCAAAATATTTGCATTCAACAGCAGTAACAACAAAAAATAGGTCTATTTGACCACTGAAGACGTATGCCAGCCTTAATGTTTTCTGATTTTTTGTTTTACATGGCACTGTTACACAGCATTCATAATTTAAATTTGGATGAGGCTAACATATACATCACATCTCTGTTTTTCATGGTGAATAGATTTCTTGCCATTGGTAAATGCAGCCACTTGGGTAGACAATTGCTATGTCACCTGCATGCCAGACTGAGTGAGATGAGTGAGACGTGAATAGTTAGGGATGAGTTAATGTCCCAGTGGCTGCAGAGGGGAGTCTGTATTCTGTTTCTCATCATTTAAAATCATGCACTATTTAGGTACCATTTCCTCACACTTTCACACAGGTAAGTAGAGGGATGAATGGGCAAAGCCTGGTGGTGGCCCACTAGCTAGCTCACCATGTGGGTACGTTGTCATCCTTTTTTTGAAAGAATTCCAAAGGACCTAGAGTGACAGAGACAAATAATTCTTTTATTTTCTCCCATGTGGTTAACAAGCACTTTTGATTTAGTGGAGAAACATACAAATGACAATACCTGAGGACATCTTTGCCATTTGCCCATCAGATGTCCTCAGTAAGTCCTTGTCCTTTGGAATTCTTAGTTTCAATAGTGGCCTGCCATGTCTGTCAAGTTGCCTGCCTTCACCTACGGTTGTCATGGAGAGAAAATGAATTAGCAGCAATGAAAGAAGTTGTTTCCTACAGCAAAGCAAATCATTACAAGATAGCCCTATATCTACTTCTATATTCTCGCTTAAAGAGATAGAGGCAAGATACATATACAAAGCAGAAAGCTACCATAACCATTTTATTGGTTTGATTATGTTATGACATTTCTAGTCATCAGGAAAAAAAATAAAAGAACAGTAAAACCCTTAGGGATGAAGCTGTGCAGAGGAGACATTCACTTACTAAACTGTGCTTACAGTGAATTCTAAAACAAGCATCTGCCATGTGCATCTCCTGGCAGAAAAGAGATCAAGGGTAGTGTTTTGTAGCAGGATTCAACAAAGAGTTTCTGATGCTGCCTCCAGGGTATGTTTTGTCTTGGTAGTTGAAGCTTCAAAGTCATACAGTGAAATAGAACTTAATGACATAATTATAAAAGAATATGAAGTCTCTAAGACTGCAATTACCTTTGGGTGAAAGAGTTAAAAACATAGATTATATTATTAGTAACTGTAGTCTTTGCACCTCAATCAGTACATGCTGATAGTGATTTTCATAATCAAATAGTTAATCTTTTAGATAATAAAGTTACTCAAAGGACAGAAAGTAGACATTCAAAGCCATCAGGCAGACCTTGAAGATAGAAACCAAACATGATCATATTTATATTCTCATTAAAACATGCATATATGTATATGTGGCATATATATATGAATATTCAAATCCATTTTCATGCACACAACCTGTTCTTCAATAAAATTGAGTAGTGGACAGAAACAGATATCGATGAGAACACATGTAGCACAAAAATAAGTTCAAAGAACAAATGTGTATTTTTTCAACATCATTTAAAATAATTAAACACCGTATTATTTTGCTTTTAAAAACTTATACTTGTTTCTCTTTTATCTCAAGTTTTATACAGAAAACTAGAAATATAACTTGAGCTAGCTGTTATCCTCATAAATAACTGCATAGGGACCTTTAAATGTTATAATTAGAATTGAGATCTTAGCAGGGTTGGTTTTTTGGGGTTTGTTTTTGTTTTTGTTTTTGTTTTTGTTTTTGTTTTTGTTTTGTTTTTTTGATAAAAGACTCTTATTTTGTATCCCTGGCTGGCCTGGAACTCACTGTAGAAACCAGGCTTGGTTTTCATAGTGTGACATGAAAGCCAAGCACATCCAGGCCCATAGATCAACTGATACTCTGTCTATCTTTCCATTGAGCACATATTTGTATATATTGTCTTTCGTTCCAGACAGTGTTCTAGGACCTTAGTACACAGGAAAAATAGGTCTGAATGGGTGTGTTGGGAATTACATTGAGTTGTGATAAACGTGTGATTGTCGTGACCTTCAATAGGTTCACATTTAGAATCATCATATTTGAATGTTACCTACTAAATTACATACAATGCAACAAACGTTTCTGGGATTGCAAGGCTCACATCTTAATGGCTGTCTTTTTTGACATTAAATTTCTATGCATATATGTACAAATATGTATATTCATATTTTTATATACGCATATCTGTAAATACAGTAAAATAATAGCCATAGATAGCTGACTAGCATTTGCTTTCCTTTCCTTTAGTTGCCAACATCATTGCTCCCACAGAAGCTGCTTTGAAGACTGAGGATGGTAAGTTTTAGATTGTATTATCCTCCTTCTAGTCTTTTTACCTTTTGAATCCACCCTACTCTAGGTAAAAAAAAAATAGAATGACTGAATTTTGTAGAACAGACTGAGTGCTGAGTGACATTTAAAGAAATCAATCATTTCCTTGGAATCATATTAACATAGAAAATTAACAAATGAGACTTCAATGAGATGCTCTGAATGACTGCAAAGAAGAATCTCCATCCATCCACCCAGATACCCTGCCACTCATTCTTTACCCACCTACCATTTAATTACTGGAAAATATGTAATACCAACTTACTCTAATACTGCTTTTAAACATTGATAAATAAACCTAAATGCTAAATTTGATTCAAAGAACCAGACACTCAAGCAAACAACAAACAAAAACCCTACAAAGGCGTGGCATTCCCTCAAAAGTAACTGTAGAAGAATGCACAGAACTATAGAGAAAAACAATATATTTTTATATGATATAATTTTATATACTTTTAATTTGGAGGATAATAATACAGGGCTTGAGGACAAATGGTTACTCATCTAGAAAGGAGTAAAATGTCTGCTATCAAAAGAAGTTGGCTTTTGTACCAGTGCCCGTGACCTGCATCTTCATACAATCCAGAAAGCCATTTTTGGCCAGTGGGTCTGCTCCATCTTCCACCTTCTCTTCCTCCATCCTCTCTCTCTTCCTTCCTCCCTCTCTCTCCTTCTCTAACACTTCCAGCCCTGTCTTTCCCTTCTACTGCCCAATCACAGGCTCTAGCCTTTATCTGACCAGTTAAATTGGGGAGCAGGTTCACATGGAATCACCTCACATGATCTGCTCCTGGGGCAGGATTAGCATCGAAATACAAACATCACCAAGACAATCCACAACAAACTACAAGTATAGCTACTTCTATTTGTTCAAGGCTTCTATCTGCCTATTAAATGATTTGCATTCTTTTGTTCTCAGCCTGTGCATAGCTTTATTAGTTATAGGTTTCTTACAGACAGTAATTATTTGATCCTGCTTTTCGTTTTGTTTAATTTAACAAGCTCATTGGCATATTTTCGTGGGAGAATTAAGACCGTTTGCATTTCATATTATTACAGAAGAAGAATTGCTGATTTCTGCAATTCCTGCTGGTTGTATTTCTGCTTGAAGTAATTGTTTCTTCTTTTCTTCCTCTCCTGCTTTTATTCGGATCTTTCTGTTTGCTGAGCTGTCTGTATTTGTTTCTTCACATATTTCCCTCATGAAATTTGTCCT